>NW_027315834.1:27174361-27664361 GCF_026437365.1 Eucyclogobius newberryi
CCACACATGGGGAATTTTTTTGTTGCAACGCAGGTAGATACAGAGGTAGATACATAGGAAAAGAACAGATCACTTATAGGAAGTTTGAAAAACACTCTCAATAGAAGATCTCTTATACACAAAAACTCCTATAGACAAAACCTCCCATTACCCAACAAGGGATGGAGGGGAAAAATAATAAAAGATAAAGACACTTACCCCGCATTCGTAACATTTGGACTTGTCTGTGTAGTTCCTTCTCCTTATAAACTCAGTCGCTCGTCCATTATCGACAGCGATACTCGCTCTAACAGTTCGGCCAAACAACTGCAACATTCAGGTAATATTATTTGATCAACTGTATCTCTGCAGACCATTATTACACACAATGAGATATACTAAAGCTAAGGACATTGTGGATTATGTAGCTATGGCAATTGCAGGAGTCAAAAAACAGAGCCAGGAAACCTATTGATTGAATGGTTTATAGTTGCGTTCAAATGTCATTAATTGGTCTGCTTTAGTTTAGTCCCAAATTCTGATGGGGTGAATGTGCACGCGTGAATGCACCTTTAATTGACATATAATAGCAAGGCAAGGCAAGTTTATTTGTAGAGCACATTTCATACACAAGGCAATTCAAAGTGCTTCACACAGCAGTAAAAATGCATTAAAATCACAAAGAAATTACAGAAACAGAAATACAATAAAATTAACTAAATTAAAAATTATCAATCCAACTGATTGTCTAAACTAATAAAATCACAAACAAAAGAGAAGAGTGCAAAGATAAAAATTAACTACAATAAAATTAACTAAATTAAAAATTATCAATCCAACTGATTGTCTAAACTAATAAAATCACAAACAAAAGAGAAGAGTGCAAAGAAAAAATCCTTTCAGTCATATGCGCAGCTAAACTAAACTGTTTTTAGCTTAGATTTGAACATTGTCAGAGTAGAAGCCTGTCTCACATCTTCAGGAAGACTGTTCCAGATTTTAGCTGCATAAAACTGAAATGCAGATTCCCCATGTTTAGTCCTGACTCTGGCACCAGCAGGAGGCCGGTCCATGTTTAGTCCTGACTCTGGCACCAGCAGGAGGCCGGTCCATGTTTTGTCCTGACTCTGGGCACCAGCAGGAGGCCGGTCCCTGAGGTCCTCAGAGTCCGAGATGGTTCATATGGCACTAACATATCCAAGATGTACTTTGGTGCTAGGCCATGGAGAGACTTGTACACAAGCAGAGCTGCTTTAAAGTCTATTCTCTGAGCCACAGGAGCCAGTGCAGAGACCTGAGAACAGGACTAATGTGCTCATACTTCCTGGTTCTGGTCAGGACCCGAGCAGCAGCGTTCTGGATGTACTGCAGCTGTTTTACAGCTCGTTTGGAGAGGCCAATGAGCTGGCCGTTACAGTAGTCTAATCTACTGGAGACAAACGCATGGATAAGTCTCTCTAAATCTGGTTTTGACACTATATTTTTGAGTTTGGCAATGTTTTTTAGATGGTAAAAAGCTGCTGATGTTATTGATTTGACATGGCTATTAAAGTTCAAGTCTGAGTCCATTATTACCCCCAGATTTCTAACTTGGTTTGTAGGTTTTAGAGCGAGACTTTGGAGGTGACCGCTAACACTTTCTCTTTGTTTCTGTGGCCAAAGACAATTATTTCAGTCTTGTCTGAGTTCAGCTGGAGAAAGTTGTTTTGCATCCACACACTGATCTGTTGGATGCAGTGACAGAGTGAATCTACTGGTCCATAGTCACCTGCCGACATATTTGGTATATTTGTGGTCTCGATAATGCAGGGAACTCTACTTGAATCTGTTGGGAAATTTTGTCTCATAAATCTTTACGTAAAAACACTTTAAACTAGTCTATTTTACAGAGAATTAAACTGTGTCAATACACATCTGTTACTCGAATGTATTACCAAAAAGGAAACATATTTATTCTCACAGTATGGTAGAAAATTGGTATTAGATAAAGTACACCGACAAAAAAGGTCGAATTGTCAGTGGTATTTAAGAGAAAATTACACAAAAAAAAAAGCTCTAGCTGCAGGAACTGGATGTTGGATCTCTCTAGCCTTTACCATACCCAGATTAACCTATAAACTGTACCTAGGACTATTGATCACACCTTAGACTTGGCATCACTCACCTGTTTATTGTTTATTGTTCGTGCACAGTTATGAGCACATTCTCTGTCCAGGAAGAGGACAAATGCTACACCTTTGCTTCTTCGAGTCTCTTTGTCTTTAACTATTGTCACCCTAAAATACACATCATTACATTAGAACGAATAACCAAACAACAAAAATAGTATTTTCATTCACACACAGATGAATTGCTGACAGATACTTACTTCACAACTTTCCCATACTTGGTAAATAGCTTTAAAAAAAAGAGGCAAATTGAACGATTATACAATGGGACTTAACGACACCACTGTAGGATTTATTTACAATATAATTTACCTTGTGCAGATCATTGTTTGTGAGCGAGAAAGGTAAGTTTGACACATACACAGTGCTTTTGCTTGGTGCCAATCCCCCACTCATGATGGACAACGACGTGCGTAACGCGTTACGCCGTTTTCAAAAACTGCGCATTGTGCAAAGTTGGATTTACGCATACACTACTTAATCGTACAGCTAAAAAGGAAAATTGATCGAGTGGAAAGGTAAAAATTAAAGGCTGCAGCTTAAGCTAACAAAAACAAACTCGGACGCATTTTAAGGACGTTGCCGAAGCTTAGCTGGCGCACAATGATGACGTACGTACCGTCAACGCCACCGGGGAAGCTATGCTAACTGCTAACGATAGCGAAGAATCAGACTGGATTATCTTGCTTTTTTGCGCCACGTATGAATAAATCGAAGTGGATGTACGTGCATCTTGTTCAAAGCTAATTTAGGGATATTTTTTGAGTGACCGGTGCTTTTCTTTTGTCTGAAATCATCCACTGATCTTGTGGCTGTCTGCTAATCGTGCGATGCGTAGCACTAGCAGAGTAGCATCCATGCAAAAGCCAGTAGTACTTTAGCAATTCTCTGATCTGACTGTTGTGCAAATAGAAATAAAATAGATATGATAACATACTAAAACCGTTGCAGTGGTATAGGGCTATGTTTTTTGTGTGTAATTTTGCCATTTGCACACATTTCCTCCCGTAGTCTATGTTTACACTAACTTTCTGTTGTCTTTTTGCAGATTGTTCTGAAGAAATAAGTCAACGGAGTTCCTTGTGATTCACATAAGAGAGGAAACAGTAAGTAGTACATCCAAAGAGTTGTCTGGCTTTGCTAAACATCTTGAATACATGGGATCTCTGAGTTGTTTACAGTAATGTTAACAGTTAGTGTTGGATTTGGGATGTGCATGATGATCAATTGTAAGGTTAAATCAAACTGTAAATCACACTTTTCAGTGATATCATATGGTCCTGTTTAGGAGTTTGATTTTCTACCAAAAATGGTGAGGATGACTGCCCTTGCTACTTTGTGACATGACTGTAATTTGAGAGAATCTTGTTTAACAGTAATCTGAGCTCTCTTTACATTTGAGCACCAGAGCTTCAGACGGAGCAGTTCCTTCATTTAGCTTAAACCCCAAGGAATGTTGATGATTCTTGAAATGTATAAATTATACATATGATTTGGTGATAGTTAAATCTGTTCTGCAGTGGCTTACAGGAGGGAGAGAAATGTACGAGATGTGTATGACGATCGCTTCATAAACGAAAGACCGGTAAGTGTCTATTAAAGATCGAAACCCTTACTCCTAAAATAAAGGTCATAATGGACTGATGATTACTTTTGTTATTTAAGGGTCCGTTCCCTCGTGCAGCTGGTGCAGTGGAGAGAAGGGGTCCTTACAGACCAGAGGAAGAATACGGTCGCAGTGGTTATGATTATGAAGGACCTCCCCGCTTTTTCCCAAATGGAGGAGGCCCTCGCAATTACCATTCTGAAGAGAGGGGCTACCATGGAGACAATGCCCATTTCCCTGCAGAACGCAGAATGGGTCCAGCTTCAAGACGGGTGAGAGAGTCAATCTAATTTTAACAGAGACTGCTCCATCAAACACGACCAGGTGCTATTAAATCTATCTGCAGTACGTAATTTTCAAACCGACAGCTCCCACCAATCATCTGTCACGTCACTAGTATACCCAGGGAAGCATATTTCAGGTGCACGTACAGCTTTAGAACTGCTTTTTTAGATGAAGCGGCTAATGCGCTCTCGTCTCAAAGTTTAATACAGTACATCAGGTTTTTGCAATATTCTACACGGCTGCATCCAGCGCAGAGCGGTCTGATCTAGACTAGAGTTGTCCAGAAATAATATATTAATAATGCCTTACATTTGTATTGAACTTTACAGGACAAAGCCTCTCAAAGCGCTGCACTGTAGTGCGGGTATCTATACCGACTTGTAATTATGGTAACATGGTAAAATTAAGAGAACCACTATTATTTTGTGTTGAAAATTACAGTATATAAGATCATTTCAATAAACAATGGACAAAATGGGACTCTGGACATAGTATGCTTTATCCCCTCTTTTCTTTGGATGCCACCGCTTAACTTTCTCATTTTATTCCTTACTTATCCTGCGTTCTCTCTGGACCTGCATGTTTGTTTGTTTGTTTTACGTTTGTTTTTGTTCTGTGTTGAAAAAATAAATGGTAAAAAAGAGAAAATTACAGTATACATTTTTTAAAAAAAAGTTTTGGTTCTCAATGTTGTATAGAGTATTGCACTACTGTTACTATTAGTATCATGACAACTCTAATCTTGACCAAAAAAGTGTTATTACAATATACTAGGTGGAAAATGAGGCCAGGTATTGTATCCCAGCTTTAAGATAATGAAGGAAATCCGTTATTGTCTCCTTTTGGTCAAATTAATCTGGGAGTAGAGCATATCATTCCACAGCACAAACACGTCACCAGAGCAGACTGTCATGTACACAGTAGAGTGTATATTTTAATACATTGTAAGTTGAGGATTTAAATGTTCAATCAACTTCAATGTCTGGCACATACCAAATGGTCCTGTGAGTTCTAAAAGGTTTGATATGTAGTTCATTGATTTACAGTATTATTTGTTTTTAAAATTGATTTTTTTTGATATTTCATACGTTTGTGAAATAAATAATTACCATGATATTAATGAATTACTCAATTGACCGAAACACCATTTTCTTTTTAGCAGGAGGACTATTCCTACCCTGCCCAGAGACCTCCCAGAGAAGAACCTCATCCCGGAAGGAATTTAGAATTTGGGTAACCTGTTTTTAAAGTTATTGGCTCTGTTTTATTCACATTTGTTTTCATTGGTAGTGTTTTAGCAACAATCCCATGTTCTTTATGAACATGTCTTCTGTAATTATTGTTACGGTCAGCAGAGGACACTCTTTCACAGTTCCTGGGCCACTCCAGTTTTCCCTGTAATTGAAGAGGTAGAAGACCTCACTTGTGTAAGCCCATTTCAAACCAAAATGTTTATATCACAGGAAGCATAAATCTTTTTATTTACATTACATGCAGTCGCTGGGCTTTCATGGCGATAATAGAATGTGGCGTAGGATTTTTTTCTCTTTCACTTTTAAGATGTCCTGAAACACTGGCAGACGTGTTGCCCAAATTGTTACTTTATTTTTGAGCCTGATTAAATGCTGTCAAATCTACAAGATTGTAAAAGATGAACTTGTTCTGAGAAAACAATGATAAAGATAGTGATTATCTTTATCTGAGTGTGTTGCATTTCCTCAGTTCTCGTGCGCCGCCTCATGCTGTAAGAAACCAGGGAATCTACCCAGCACCCAGAGCCCTTCCAGAGAGCGGAGAAGACAACTTAGTACAAGCTATTCTCAACCTTGACCGCGGGTAAAAATGATATCTTACAATGTATTTTACATTTACAGTAAGAAGGCCTGTCCTGTTTTTGCCATTCATACTTTTATCACTTTGTTGACTGCAGTCGAGAATTAAAACAAAAGATTTAATAATTGTGCATGGGATAGATTTGTAATAAGCAAAACACACAAAATACAACTTACAAAAAAATGCAGTACCCTTAAAATTGATAGATGGCAGCATTGAGCTATATTTACAGAAGCAGGAGCTTGGGATGTCACAGGAAACAATTCAGGATCCACCAACCAAACAGTGAAATCTTGAATACATTAATTCTTCTTGCATGAGACGAGCTTTAGGAAAGCAATCTTTCTGAAAGGGGAAAAAAAATGATAAAATAATAACATTAATTGTTACTTTTTCTGGAATATATTCTTATTTCTTATTTTTGCTTCTGAAAGGGTCACAAGTACCGGTAATCACATTTTTGTTGTTACGACTGCATTGTAGGCCTGGACGATGGGACAAAAAGATGAATCACGATTGATGTTCCTCATGTTAAACGATCTCAAGTTTCAATTAAATTTAATACATATACATGTACATATTCACTGGTATAAACAAAAAAATATATAACATGTTTAATTTAATAATCAGGATTTATTTTTATTACAATTTAGCTTTCATATAGTTTTTACTGTTTGGTATTGAAGTTCACATTTATATTTCTTATGGCCTGGAATAACATTTTTTTTTTTTTTTTTAATTTTTACACTCAAAGATGTCTTGAATCCAACTGTAATGTACATCAAGTTATTCCGTAAGAGTAGTCAGACTTTGAGAGATACTCAGGTGTTGTCTGCAAACATTTTTATTCCAACCCTTGTCCTTTAGTCTTTCCATCCATAGTATTATTTAATTAGCATAGCAGATTTAAAATGTTTCTCTTTTTGACTTATTCATTGCTCATTGTTTTATGTTGCACCAAATCACCAAGACAAGTTCCTGTGTTTGTAAATGGTCACATTTATATAGCGCTTTTCTACCGTCAAGGTACTCAAAGCGCTTTACATCAAGGAACCAGTCACCCATTCACACACACATTCACACCCCAGATATACGCAGACACTGGGGGGCAAGTTGGGTTAAGTGTCTTGCCCAAGGACACAACGGCAGTATTCACATGAGGCAGCTGCGATCGCACCGCCAACCTGCGGGCCAGTGGATCTGACCGCTCTGACTGAGCGGGGAGTGAATTCTGTTCATTGACTACGGCAATAAACCCCATTCTGATTCTAATGAGACTTATGTTCTGGTTCTGCTGCAGGAGGAAGGCTGCTCCGTTCCCTGCTCCCATCAGAGAGCGCTCCCCTGTGCGCAGAGACGTGGCCCGCTCCCCGCACAGTCGCTCCGGCTCCAGCGTCAGCAGCCGGGGGTACTCGCCTGACCGAGCCAAGAACCTGCCATTCCCAGCAGCGCAAAGCAAGAGTATGTTCAAGTTACTACAACTGTTACCGCGACTGCTGTTACCGCGACTGTTACCACGTTATTTCGACTGTTACCTCGACTGTTACCTCGACTGTTACCTCGACTGTTACCGCGGCTGTTACCGCGGCTGTTACCGCGGCTGTTACCGCGACTGTTACCTCGGCTGTTACCTCGGCTGTTACCGCGGCTGTTACCACGTTACCTCGACTGTTACCACGTTACCTCGACTGTTACCTCGACTGTTACCTCGACTGTTACCTCGACTGTTACCGCGACTGTTACCGCGACTGTTACCGCGACTGTTACCGCGACTGTTACCGCGACTGTTACCGCGACTGTTACCACGTTACCGCGACTGTTACCACGTTACCTCGACTGTTACCTCGACTGTTACCTCGACTGTTACCGCGGCTGTTACCTCGACTGTTACCTCGACTGTTACCTCGACTGTTACCTCGACTGTTACCTCGACTGTTACCTCGACTGTTACCGCGGCTGTTACCACGTTACCTCGACTGTTACCTCGACTGTTACCTCTACTGTTACCGCGACTGTTACCGCGACTGTTACCGCGACTGTTACCGCGACTGTTACCGCGACTGTTACCACGTTACCTCGACTGTTACCTCGACTGTTACCTCGACTGTTACCTCGACTGTTACCTCGACTGTTACCTCGACTGTTACCTCGACTGTTACCTCGACTGTTACCGCGACTGTTACCGCGACTGTTACCACGTTACCTCGACTGTTACCGCGACTGTTACCGCGACTGTTACCACGTTACCGCGACTGTTACCGCGTTACCGCGACTGTTACCGCGTTACCGCGACTGTTAACACGTTACCGCGACTGTTAACACGTTACCGCGACTGTTAACACGTTACCTCGACTGTTACCGCGACTGTTACCGCGACTGTTACCGCGACTGTTACCGCGACTGTTACCGCGACTGTTACCGCGACTGTTACCGCGACTGTTACCGCGACTGTTACCGCGACTGTTACCGCGACTGTTACCACGTTACCGCGACTGTTACCACGTTACCGCGACTGTTACCACGTTACCTCGACTGTTACCTCGACTGTTACCTCGACTGTTACCTCGACTGTTACCTCGACTGTTACCGCGACTGTTACCGCGACTGTTACCGCGACTGTTACCGCGTTACCTCGACTGTTACCTCGACTGTTACCTCGACTGTTACCTCGACTGTTACCTCGACTGTTACCTCGACTGTTACCGCGACTGTTACCGCGACTGTTACCGCGACTGTTACTTCAAAAAGTCTGCACTATCAAATTATTCTTGTTTGTTGTATTATTTAGCATATTCTGTCATTATTGTATGTATATATATATATATATATATATATATATATATATATATATATATATATATATTATTGCAAAACCATTTCTGTTCTCTGTGTTTCTGAAGGTTTAATGCTAACTAAAAGATTTGAATAATTTAAACTTAACTTTAAAGTAGACATTATGCTTTTTTCAGGTACTTTGTTTTCAACTATTTAAAAAGTAGCACTTGATTTAACATTTAAACTTAATATTAGAAACGGGTCCATTGACTTCCTGTTCAAAGCTGCAGCTCTGATAAACCCCGCCTCTTCATAGTGACATGTAAATGACGTTCCGCTGCTTGTGAAATGTTTTTATTTTTGAAACATGGCTAAGTGACATTTTAGTCCGCTACATGTATCACTTCATTTTGAATGTAATTCTTATTTTTTTTAATAATTGCATCTAAGCACAGAGATGTGGGCGGGGATAGGGGGTAGATGGCAACAGGACTTTTTCTGAGCGCTTGAGCCTCAGTTGCAGGGCAATACAGGATTACCGTATTTTCTGCACTATAAGGCGCACCGGACTACAAGGCGCAAAACAAAACGTGTGCCACACAAAATCGCGTCAAGGTCAGTAAGCATGACCAGAATTATTCCATATATAGGGCGCACTGGATAATACGATGTACTGTCGTTCTTTGAGAAAATTAAAAGCTTTTAAGTGCGGAAAATACGGTACTTGTGCAGGAATCAATTAAAGTACAACTTTGATGAGGAAACGCTGTTGTGATGAGGTTAAAATCTCAGTTTATTCATCTTAAATGTATCTTCATACTGTTAATTTTGTCTTCTAACATAACCATTCATTCTCCTTTTATGAATTGTCTTGTATTCATTAATTTCATGACTGACAGTCTTGCTCGTTGGCTTTTCAGGTACGAACTCAACAGAAGGACAAGCAGGTCTTTCTGAATACCTTTGGGGGGCGCTGTATTCTCAACAGAGCGGACATGAAACTTTGGGTCGGTACATTGAACAATTAACTACCTAAACCTGGGTGAAAGCAGCTTAAGCTCAGTCGTTAGTCAAACTGCATTGCTTACGTTTGTCCTGTGAATGAAAGATGTATAGATGTATGTTCTATTTATTTATTTACAGATGATATTTCACCCAGGTCCAAAGTTTGATGCACCCATTTCCCCACCTGTGCCTGATAGTGCCCGTTTGGCGGGCTGTTTAGCTGTGTATTTTAACATTTAGAGTAGCTGTTGTTCACTAATCCAATCACGGCCCGTTTTCCGTGTCCGTGTGGTGTAGTCGCATTCGTAGATGGAACGTTTGTCTGTTTGTAGTCGACAACCATTTCCAGGGCTGGTAACTCTCTCTCTCGATTATCACTGACAGGACTATGACCATTTAAGTCTATTAATTAGGGCAGCAGCTAACGGTTATTTTGCACCGTTATTCGACAAGCCAAAAGTTCTGTGAATTGACTAAACTTGACTCTGATAAAGCTTAAATGATGCTATTCTGACGAGCGCGCTTGCAGATGGGAGGACTTCCATCCAAAGCGCTGAACGGTGTCACATTTTGGTGTAATACGTGCTCTGCGTCAGCTGTAAAACCTCTTTGCCTCTGCGCACGTTCGCGAATCTGCGTAGTTCAGATCATTTGAGATTAATCTGTTTATTTATCTATGTCCTATTGCAAATTCAAATATGATTGAGACTAGGGCTTCAAACAAATCAAAAGTGCTTTTTTGTCACAGCACACAGCAAAATATCTAAGCCTGTAGTTTAAACCTCAACTATCATGATCTGAAATGTACTGTGTAAGACTTGCATTTTCAGTTTTTAAATGTTAAAGCTCCTAATGAGTCAATCATTCCAACAATAAAGTCCTTTAAATGTAACAGTATTATGTCGCTACCTGAAACACAAGATGCTGGATCGAATCATTGACTGTGAAATTAAACGAATAGACGGGCGTTCTCCATTTACCACAGACAATCTATCAAACATACCACATTGTAAGCTCATAATCCTTAAACTTAACCTTTACACAGTCACGGTAACCCGAGGCGGTCGGAGAGCGTCTCTAACGCGCCCGGCAGTCGACCGGCAGCCGACCTCACAAGCGGCTGCCACTTTGTCAAGCGTCATAAAGATGCCACTTGTACGCACGGCGAGGGGGGCGCGGTGTAGGGTGTCTGACGGATCGTCCGCACGTCAAACTGTTCAAACTGTGGCCTTTCTCTTCTGCGCCCGACTCGCAAAGATCATTTGTTCCTCGTCGGCGAGTTCGCTGACTGCAATGGTTTAGATTCTGTGGGGAAATTTAGTGGAAGAAATGTCAAAATTAGATCATTAGAGTTACAATAAAACATTTTTAGAATTACGAAACATCACAATTTTACGATTATTACACCATAAACAACTGTAAAATCCATAAATCGAGCTGCAACTTATTTCAGGAGTCGACTAGTTAGCGATGTTTTCAGCTTGTTGATTAGTCAAACAAGTATTTCTATTGACTTTTTGAATATCACTTTTAAACAAATAAAGGTTGAAATATGATGACTGAAGGCCTTTTTATGATTACTGTGAGGAAAACGTTACCTTTTATACTTTAACTTTAATTATGACACTGTAAATGTGATAAAAGATCTTTTCATATGCATTTTAGTCTGTATAGTCCAGATAATGATTACAGCGATCAAATTCCGAGTACATTTTTTTTTTCATAGTCGATTAGTCACAATTCCCGTATTTTTCTGGACAATAAGTCGCACCAGCCATATATATATATATATATATATATATATATATATATATATATATATATATATATATATATATATATATATATATATATATATATATATATATATATATATATATATATATATATATATATATATAAATAAATATTACACACATTACATTATAGGAACTAGAAGTTGCACTGGAGTATGAAATGCAGTTGCAAGTGTGAAAATGACAAATAATATCACATAAGTTGCTCCAGAGTATAAGTATAAGTCGCACCCTGGCCAAAACTATGAAAAAAGGTGCCTCTTCTTGTCCGGAAAATACATTAGTTGGTTAATTGTTGCGGCTAAAATCCCTCATATGCGAGCAGCTTTATGAACTTAAACTTTCTTCATGATAAGGAAATGTTAATGACACAAACGGTCAGATACAAATGATTTGATTATAACAACTTTTTCTAAAATGGTCACAACCATTATTAGTAGTTATTGTGACTCTGAAAAACCACAGTTACGGACTCACAGGCGACCCCTGACGTCCCGTTGTCCCGGTGAATCGCTCTAGGAGACGTCAGCCGCTGGAAATGGTGCAGAGGTGGTTGACTGTGTGCTTGTTCTAGCTTTAGGTTCCTGTCTGGACTGTGGACGCCATCTACACTTTCTCTAATGACGTCGATCTCCTCCTTTCTTCATTCAGTATTAGAATCATTTGATTGTCTTGTAAAATGTAATTATATTGTGTTTTTCTTTATCTTGTCAGACAAAATCCCCGGGCTCTCGAGAGAAGGTTCACCACACAGTGCATCTCCAACCAAGGTGAGAGCAAAGTACTGATGCCATGAAAGTACTGATGCCATGAAAGTACTGATGCCATGAAAGTACTGATGCCATGAAAGTACTGATGCCATGAAAGTACTGATGCCATGAAAGTACTGATGCCATGAAAGTACTGATGCCATGAAAGTATTAATGCCATGAAAGTACTGATGCCATGAAAGTAGTAAAGCCATGAATGTTCTGATGTCACGAAAGTATTAATGTCACGAAAGTATCAATGCCATGATATCAATTTGTAGAATTGTTGTTATTGATCTTGAACATTTAATATTATCCATGTAAACCTTATCCTGAATCTTTACAAGACCAGACTTTTCCCAATTCACAGTAAATACTTTTATTACTGTATTTTCCGGACTATAAGTCGCGCCGGAGTATAAATCACACCAGCCAAAAAATGCATAATAGAGAAAAAAACACAAGTTGCACTGGAGTATGAAATGCATTTGCAAGTATGAAAAATAACTAATAATATTATATATATATATTTATTTATTTATTTATTTATTTATATATATATATATATATATATATATATATGGAAGGAAGGAAGGAAGGAAGGAAGGAAGGAAGGAAGGAAGGAAGGAAGGAAGGAAGGAAGGAAGGAAGGAAGGAAGGAAGGAAGGAAGGAAGGAAGGAAGGAAGGAAGGAAGGAAGGAAGGAAGGAAGGAAGGAAGGAAGGAAGGAAGGAAGGAAGGAAGGAAGGAAGGAAGGAAGGAAGGAAGGAAGGAAGGAAGGAAGGAAGGAAGGAAGGAAGGAAGGAAGGAAGGAAGGAAGGAAGGAAGGAAGGAAGGAAGGAAGGAAGGAAGGAAGGAAGGAAGGAAGGAAGGAAGGAAGGAAGGAAGGAAGGAAGGAAGGAAGGAAGGAAGGAAGGAAGGAAGGAAGGAAGGAAGGAAGGAAGGAAGGAAGGAAGGAAGGAAGGAAGGAAGGAAGGAAGGAAGGAAGGAAGGAAGGAAGGAAGGAAGGAAGGAAGGAAGGAAGGAAGGAAGGAAGGAAGGAAGGAAGGAAGGAAGGAAGGAAGGAAGGAAGGAAGGAAGGAAGGAAGGAAGGAAGGAAGGAAGGAAGGAAGGAAGGAAGGAAGGAAGGAAGGAAGGAAGGAAGGAAGGAAGGAAGGAAGGAAGGAAGGAAGGAAGGAAGGAAGGAAGGAAGGAAGGAAGGAAGGAAGGAAGGAAGGAAGGAAGGAAGGAAGGAAGGAAGGAAGGAAGGAAGGAAGGAAGGAAGGAAGGAAGGAAGGAAGGAAGGAAGGAAGGAAGGAAGGAAGGAAGGAAGGAAGGAAGGAAGGAAGGAAGGAAGGAAGGAAGGAAGGAAGGAAGGAAGGAAGGAAGAGGCTCCGAAGTGTAAGTATAAGTCGCACCCCGGCCAAAACTATGAATAAAGATGCGACTTATAGTCAGGAAAATACGGTAAATAAATAAGCAACAGATTAAAGAGAAATCAAAGATGTTCCTTGTTTGTGGAGCTATAGATTTGTAAACACAGACACTGTTGGTCACTGTACTGCCAGAATCATCTGGAACTTCTCAGGGCCCATCCTTTTTAATGAGCGTTTAGTCGCATTGAAGTATGTTAATGGCTTTTAAAGTGGCAGCCATGCAGCACTTGAAAGCCGTGCGGCCTGTGCTTTGTTTACCTGTGGTGTAAGCAGACTTCAGTCACTGGAACATGTCGTCGAGTCAAAGCAGATCGAATGTCGACAAAGTTGTCCCCTCTAAAGCGCTCTTTTTTTTAAAACTGTACAGGCGTCTGCCACCTGTCATGCAGCTCGGCCGCGGCTGCACCGATATGATCTCCTCGTCTATAGCCAGCAGTGGAAATGGCCTCAGATGTGATTAGATGCAGTTGGTGGGGCCGTGACCACCCAGGAGAGAGGAGGCTCTGTAACCCAAGTCCAAACTTTATCATTGGATCTTACCCACAAACCTCAGCCTCTCCAGGGATCCTGTCAGCAGGGGTTTGGGTCAGTTCAGCCCAATCAATGAACACTCATTTCCTTTCTCGGTCCAAAGTGTGTACTCGTTGGTAACTGTCAGTGTGGCTGTTTCAAGATGCAGCAAGTGGCTTACAGAATTAACCTGTGAATGGAATAAAGAAAGTGTAGTCTTCCAATTTGTATTCTGAGAGGTAGAAAAATGGGTTAAAATGTGTATAGTACACTAGTTCATTTAATGTGTTAATATTAGCAAAATTTGTTTAGTATTGATTTATTTATTAGACTAGGACAACAAAGCGGACACATAAGCTCACATCTGGTGCAATACATACATAGTGTATCACAAGGGCTCATTTTCACTACATTACATTACTCTAATAGTTGTAAAGAATACTTTGTCTACTCTACCTATATCTGCTCTATTAAGTTACAGTAATGGCAGAATAAATATGTTCTGTTACTTCTAAATGAGTTTTTCAAACCACACTGATCATTTAAAATAAACCACATATCCAATCTAAAAATACCAGTGCCGTTTTCAAACAGTAATATCCTGAAGCAGTGCACCACATAATCAAAGGTTGTGTTGAAAGACTCTGCCGCGCCCCTGCGCACGCTCACGTCAAGTATTTAATGTATCCTGTGCAGCATTGTGTTTCTTTGGTCTGTGGCATGATCCTATAACCTTTGTGAGATAAAAGAGGTGCCCCTCCCCCTCTGCCGCCCGCTGAGGTGGCGCTGATCAAAAGGACACACAGGGTCTGAGCTGACCTGGGGCAGACTCCGGGTGGTCTGTTGGGTGGAGAAGTTACTCCAAAGGCCAAAATAAGGCTTTGTCTCTGGCTTCTGGGTTATGCTTGTTATGAGCGTGAGGAGTGTTTATGAGGATAACATACAAACTAAAGTATTAGTCTTGACTATGTCAATCTTTTTTCTTTGGACCTGTACTTACAGATGCTGTACCTGTTACCAGAATAAGTTTTACAGTTACAGTAAAGCTAATACCAACTAGAATGCTAACAGCATCTGTTTTTTTAGAGAATAAAATATAATACATTTTATGCTTACTCAGAAATCTCATTTTTACCCTGACCCGCTGATTTTACAACAGTGCATGAGAGCAAATCCCATGGAAACCTATTGAAGTTGTGATCCTGACTATAAGAATGGTGCAAAAATACACCTAGTATAAGACCATATGATAATATTTTAGAAGCTAATATCTATGTTTTTGAGTATCTTGCTTTTTAGTAACGATTGTATCATCCAAACGTAAGTGAACACTGCTCGCAGCTGCTTTGTTAGACTGGGCAGTATGTGGCATGGACTGGGCAGTATGTGGCATGGACTGGGCACTATGTGGCATGGACTGGGCAGTATGGCATGGACTGGGCACTATGTGGCATGGACTGGGCAGTATGGCATGGACTGGGCACTATGGCATGGACTGGGCACTATGTGGCATGGACTGGGCACTATGTGGCATGGACTGGGCAGTATGGCATGGACTGGGCACTATGTGGCATGGACTGGGCACTATGTGGCATGGACTGGGCACTATGTGGCATGGACTGGGCAGTATGTGGCATAGACTGACTGGGAAATACATGGGGGAGACATTTAGGGGACTATCCCAGCACTTAACACCACAGTCTTAGTTATACAAATGTCAAGTATGAACATGCTTTAGTCTGTTATATATATTGTGATATATTATTTTATAAGTTCATAGGATGGTTCATTTTAGTCTGGCGTTGCTCATAAATGCAGTGTCTGAGCCTGCACTAGTTTAAAGATGCACTGATGGCGTCTCCAGTGGTTTGCCCAATTCTGTCCAAATGTTTGTTTAAAATCCGAGAAAGATAACGGCCTTAAAGAGTCTCTTCTTTTGGCTTTGATCATAAGAGGAAGTCCTTGCATTATCTTTCTTTGAATGTCTTCTGTGGATTATCAGTTGGAAAAATACACAGCTGCCTGCCACCAAGGCCACAGTATGGATAAAATATTAAGGCCAGGCGACTGCACGGGCTGCTAAAAGATTAGAAGAAGCCTGGATTGTATTATTTCTTTTCTCTGTGTGTATCTGTTGTCCCATAATAGGCCAGCGTGAGTAAAAGAGACTTCAGGATGAAGACTGACAAACTGTACATTTCGCAGTGCACACAGTGAACCTTTTTTCTCCGGGGAATGAATCACAATAATAGGACGGGGTTTTTACGAGTCGCGCTTTCATTTCAAACTCCCCTCGGAGACGGAACGCAATTACACGCCATAGTACATTATTCGAGAGATTTAATATGACTTTATCCTCGTCTTTAGCCACGCTCCGGCAAGTCGGCGTTCTCCAGTCTTGGTACGGCGATCCAAGGCGGCCTAATTTCCTCCGACGCCCTCTTCATCCTCCGCTCAGGACCCATAGTTCATCCGGGCGATCCATCTCTGACGCAGATATGACTTAACGCCACTTCCAGAGAATCTTTTGAAATTTCAGTCGATATTTTCCCGTATCCATAACAAAGATGTTCAATGGATTATCTGCGATGATGTGCCTGGGATTATCTATACTTTACTTTTGATATAGCGATGCCTTCTGTAATCCCAGTGAAAGTGGATGGTTTACTGGTCGTGTCGGAACAGGAATAGCGTTGATTTTTAGGGGCGGAAAATGATGTGCGTTTGTGTTTGTGTTTGACCCGTTTTCAGGAGGAGATCCATCTGCCGGAAGTGGAGCCGGAAGAAAAGTTGGTAGTTCCTGTCGTAAACAAAGAAGACGTGCAGAAGTCCACAGAGAGCTTTCACGAGCGACGGGCCATGGCCATATCGGCGAAAGCCCAGGAGATTGAGAAGGTAACTGAAGCTGACACCGAAAGGGTCATAAGGCTTCGAACAGGAAATGGAAAGGAAAACTCGGAACGTTGTGTGTTGTTCAGGTGTAAGAAGTCTTTGCGTTGACAATAGTTATATCCAGTTTAGAAAATAAGTCCATATGAAAGTAATTGGATTTGCACTAAAATACACATTTTCCACGTAGGCAACACTTTCACAGTTATTTGGGACATTACTGTATATTTAGTTCCTTTTTTGTATATGGTATTGAAGGGCTGCAGCAATGAATTGTGATTAGTTGACTACCATATTTTCCGGACTATAAGTCGCACCGGAGTATAAATCGCACAGCCCAAAAATGCATAATAGAGAAGAAAAAAACATATCTAAGTCGCACTGGAGTATGAAATGCGAGTAATGCAAGTGTGAAAATAACAAATAATATCACATATAAGTTGCTCCAGAGTAAAAGTATATAGGGTATATAAGTATAAGTCGCACACCGGCCAAAACTATGAAAAAAGATGCGACTACGGTATTAAAACGGTCTCAATCTTCCAAAATGCCAGGCAAAAGACCTTACGTCTCTAAAACAACGGCATTATTAAATTAAAATGACAAAAAATAATAAACTATTTAAAATTCTCAATTAAAATGTTTTTCTACATCAAGAAGCCTTCAGTTGGCATATTTCTAACATTTTAGCCTTGACTAATTGCAAAAATAATGGCTGACTGCTACTGTGTTCATTTCATGACATGGTGTACTTCACTTAGACTTAAAGTAGTTATATTTTTTACTTACAACTACTCCAAGTGAAACTTTGTCACGCTCACAGTCTCGAGTGGAAAGGTTTTACATTAACCATTTTCTCATTAAACGGACCCGAGTGTAATGGGTTTCTACAAATGTCAGCCTGGTGCATGTGTGGCATACGCTGTAACCTTGGCATATTTTCCTGGTAACGTGTGCCGGCATTGGGATTTTTCACTTGCACGTGAATCGTTTAACTGCAACAGCCTCTTAAAACGCTCCCAACAAGACCGGAAATTAAGTTTTCTGACCTTCACCAGGCACAGTGGCACGTACGTCTTAATAATCATCGTTGTTTTTCTAAAGTCTGTTTAGGAACAAAGCAATTTTAGATGTTCTTAGTCCGGCGATACTGCCAGTGGAACGGGCTCCATAAAGAAACGCACCAAAGCTTTCGGGGGGGAACAATGAAAAACAAGCATCGTAACTAAGAGATAAAACCAGCCGGGTTGGACTAAGTATAGGTTTGCGTTTAAATTTGAGAGGTCGAGCACTTAACAGAGCAAATCCCCCTCGGGCGATGGGTTCAGTGCTGCGCAGTGATCTAATGAAAGCCATTCCTGCACCAGTGAACACCACCGCTGCTTTTACTGGGACCATTAAAGCCCTGCGCCCGGCTCTGCCCCGGAGCACGCGCCGGGGCCCTCTCATCGAGCTGCGCCACAGAGCACCCAGAAGCCTACAGGCCGCCGTAACTGCACCGCTGGCGCTGCATCTCCCCGCTCGCTTTACAGCCCAGCGCCTTCACCCCATCTGTGTCTCCTTTTAGGTCTCTGCGTAGGCCGCCGCGTGACTCCGGCTTTTTCAACATTTGCGCCAAAGCGATGCTCTAATTGTTCACAGCCTCAAAAGCTCGAATCGCACGTGCTTTCGTCCAACGCGTATGTGACTCGCACAAATTGAGCCCGTTTCATCCTGTACTTTCCTTTTCCACCGCTTCCCGTTGAAATCGATACCGCGAACGCTTTGAAATTCCCCCTCTTTCAGTCAAAGTCCATCACGCGTCGCTCTCCGTTACTTTGATCGACGGGTGGGATTCTTTTGTGGCTTTCCAAAGTGTCGAGTCGCGTCAAGAATTCGCACGGTTTTGCACTTGACGTCGTCTCTCGATGTCTTTTCTCGTTTGTAAAATTCACAACTAAAGCGGTATTCCTGCCATTTGGCCTTCGGAGCTTACGTAGACCCGAGTCAAACAGAGGTGAAGGATGATCATCTTGTTCGCACTTGTCGCGGTTTGAGCCCAGTTCGTTCCGGGTGTAGACTTGGTTCGATCCCGTTTTTTATAGACCTCGTTTAGTCCCGGATGGATCTGGATTTAGTCGCAGCTCTGTTACGGTGTTTGTGCAAGTATGCGCTCACCCTTAAAACGATCCTTCGTTTATTTGTGTTAAAACGGTCTTTCCAACGTCGCTGTAGTGTTTGCGATGGCGGTTAGTACTCATCTCTCAGCCACTTTGACCACTTTGAGCAGTGTCAGACAGATGTGTGGGTTGCCGCGGTCTCAAATCTGGTCTAGCCATCTCCCGCTGCACTCGCGGACCCCCAAACGCCAGAGCCCGGTAGCTCCGACGGCGCGCTTGAACGTCTTTTGCACTTCTGGCGGATCACAGACCAGGCTTTCCATCATCGGCGGGGCCCGGCTGCGTTCGCCCGCCTGTGTTTGTGTAGCTAAGTGAAATTGGCCGCTGAAACTCAACCTTAACCCGCTCTCTCATTGTCGGGGTTGACTTTGGCTGCGATACAGACCATCGGGCCAAAGTGAGTGACATGTCAAAGAGGGATATTATAGTTTTGTGTGCGTTTTTTTTCTTCTCTTCGTAGCCAGAGCTGTGATACAAAGGGAGTTTTCTTTCGTTTAAAAAGAAACGAGGTTTGTGCAACGCATTGAAATGAATAAAACGTTATGAATTTGGCAGAAATTGAGTCCCTTCAGACATAAGAACGCATTAATATTGATTGAATCCAACATGCATAAAAATCTAAAATGGTTGTTAAGGGAAAAACCCACTGCCTTTAGCTAATAAGGTTTGATTAAAGGCAGCACAGGAGATCTCTGAACATCTGCTACGTTTGACGGAACAAATCTGGAAATTTGAACCTGATATTTTTTTTTTTTTTTTTTTTTTTCTTTGAGGGTCAAAGGGAAAGGACCTTGTAAACAGGATTCGACAAACAATTGTGAATTAAGCTAAATACAACTCCAAGTATGTGTTTGTGCAATAACGATATTATAATATACTTAGAGCTCAAAAAAGCCAATTTTACCTACCATAGTAGAAAAAGCTTCAGTTGTAGTCATCTGGACTCAGTTTGAAAAAATATTTTTTCAATATTTTTATTTTTTCAAACTGAGTCCAGATGACTACAACTGAAGCTTTTTCTACTATGGAACACGCCTGGACGAATGAGGGATTACACCGACATATTTCCAATTTTACCTACCGTATTTTTTTCACTAAAAGTCGCTCCGGAGTATAAGTCGCGCTCCGGAGTATAAGTCGCGCTCCGGAGTATAAGTCGCGCTCCGGAGTATAAGTCGCGCTCCGGAGTATAAGTCGCGCTCCGGAGTATAAGTTGCACCAGCTAAAAAATTCGTAATAGAGAAGAAAAAAAACATAAATTGCACTCGGAGTATGAAATGCGGTTGCAAGTGTGAAAATAACAAATAATATCAAGTATAAGTATACAAGTATAAATATAAGTCGCACCCCGGCCAAATCTATGAAAAAAAGTGTAATTTATAATCCGGAAAATACGGTAATATATGTTATTTGATTTAAAAAGTGTTATGAAGCTCAAACTGCGAAAGTGTAAACGGTGAAAGATGCTCTTATTCTCCACCCAAAGTCTGTAGTATAGGACGTTTCCTTCCTGATTGGATAACAAGGGAGGGGTCAGAGGAAGTGTGTTCACAATATAGGAAGTACATGTTCAGCACATTGTTAATTATGAAAATAAAGTGGCCCTTGATCAGGAACTTCAAGGAAAAGCTGCATTTAAAAGTCAGTGTTCTTAGATTATTTTCTATTATTAAACAAAGAGTAATGGGCTGTTTTGTAGGTGCAGAGGATATTTAGAAGTGGCCCTTGATTGTAGTGAAAGCTGAAGGAAATTGTCCTTATATTAGCGAGAAAAACATCCACAATGTGATTATACATTGGCGCCATTTCTGTCCAGTAGACTCTACATTTAGTCGTGCTGTAATTGTATTGTGCTCAGGTTCACTTTATAAATACAGCTTGTTTTCGGTGGTGACATTTAGTGGAAAAAGCGCCCCTTCCATAATGTAGTTGAAGCCAGTGAGCTAATCTCCCCTGGCGACGTTCTAATCATTATTATTCATTACAGTGGTGTTTTTGGGCAGCACTGCCACTGACTTTGGAAACTATTGTAGAGCCAATTTAAAATGTGTGACACTGGATCTTTATTTGTGATCCCTGCTCCTTGCCAACGATTCTTACTTTACAAAGAACTCTGCGAGACATCTATAAATTAACTCGAAACTTAGACGACTTTAGAGTTTGTGGAGTCTGAAACTCACTGTTGTTTGTCTTAATCTTAAACACGCAAGAACCCGTCAGCAGATGTACCTCTGTGACTTTTTCTGGTGGAGTTTTTGGTAGTAATCTGATCAAAACGTCATTTTAATTGGTTTTAATCATAGGATCTGGCAACCAAAATGCATCCTGCTTTCTGATTGGATAATAATCTGACAACTAAACAACTTGGCCATTATTTTTTTATGCAATTAAGAAACAAAAACAACACTAACTATAATTATTAATCGGTAATATTTGATTTGAACATGTTAACCTCATATTTGGGCCATATTAATGACATTTGAAATATAAATCCTTTTTAAAGATTTTCACTTGTAAAAAGGTATAAGCTGTTTGGGAAAATATAGGTTCCATCATTTATTTTGCTTTGTATTAATTTCATAGATGTCATTGTGCCAAAACTGCCCTGGGACAGATTTGCGAGCTCCCCCCGTCCTCTGTATGAGCCACATTGTCTCAACGTTTAATACATTTAATAATACTTTATTGTTTCGTTAAACACAGAAATCATTATAATCACACTAATTGCATTGAAGTCATCAGAGCACATTGTCCTCCATCTTGATTCTCAGAAAGTAAACCACACCAGGTCATTATTACCACATCTGGTTCCAGTCTGTTCAGACCTGTGTCTCGCTATTTTGCAAATCAAACTGCAGTGCGTGGAAAAACATTCTCATTTATTTTATTAGACATTTGAGACTGTGTGAAATGGCAGCTCGCTTCCACCAACTCCTCTTCATTGTCTGTTTTATAGCTGTTCGTAGGCTGCGAGCCACCTCCTAAAATGTATTTTACAGCATCTCGGCCTACACTGTCCTATTTAAAAGACCTCATTAAATTCCCAGAGAAGAACTGTTTGTCATTTAACACTACACGACCCACCTTAACACCGGGGTAATCAGCCCATGGAGTTTTCACAGCCAGGTGTCGGGTGAAGCAAGAGGGAAACAAGTTCTCTTAAAAAGATTAAAGAAGATGCTTTTTTTAAAACTTTATTAACCTGTAACACAAGTAGATTATTTTTCTTTTGATTTCTTCATAGTAGCATTTCACTGTAGCAGCAGATTGTCATTTTTGAATCCTGAATACCCTGATACCCCATTCGGATGCATGAGTCTACCAGAAACATGTCTTTAAGCGTGGTCGAGGTATAATCATCAAATAAGTGTGAAACGTCTGTCAAATCCCCTTATTATCCTTATCTGAATGTTTACGAGATCACTTTTACTTTTATTCTGCTCTTTCTGTAGCATTTTTAAATATAAACTATGTACAATATTGTCTACATTCTGATATATTGCACACACCTACACCGGGAGTCTTAGTATTTAACGTGGGTGGGGATAGGGGATAGGTGAAAACGGGAATTCTGAGCACTCCTGCCTTGAATGCACAGTTAATCATCGTTTGAGTAAGTTAACGACGTGGGAACACCGCTCCGACGGGATTAAAAGCTCGACGTCGATGTCGCACGATATGCTTCTCCCTGTTTTTAAAGCTGCAAAGCGCCGGTCTTGACCCGTCCGTACCGTTGCAGGTTTACCGGCAGGACTGCGAGACCTTCGGCATGGTGGTGAAGATGCTCGTGGCCAAAGACCCCAACCTAGAAAAGCAGCTGCAGGTTCCGCTCCGGGAGAACCTGGGCGAGATCCGCGAGCGCTGTTTGGAGGACCTCAAGCAGTTTATCAACGAGCTGGACGAGGTGGTCCGACAGCCCGAGCATTTGGTCTGTGACTCGACCACGCCCACCGCCGCCGCCCCGACGAGCCATAAACCCAACAAGACTGGACTCAATCACAACTCTTCTTTTTGAGGAGAGACTGTGCGCGGTGCAAAGACTTTTTACAATGCTTTGTTTGATAATGGTTCTAAAGGACAATTTTCATCTTCAGGTTATTTTTAGGGGAAACTGTATTGTCTAATTTGTTCTCCGCCCTCAAATCCCACGAGGACGTACTGTATCATTGCCATGGTTCTGTTCTCTACCTAGCTGGAGGTTTTGGGGGTGATTGTGGAGGAAAGTCAAGTCATGTCATTTATTTTAATAAAACTCAATCTTTTGTTTATCCTCTGAAAATCATGTACACTGTGTTGGTCAGAAAATTTTCAAATTTAGGTTTAAGAAATGGGTCATTTTACTAGAAAATTTCAAATGTATTTACTTGACTACATTTGTTAAAGTAAGTCTACCTTTTCAAGATGCTTAAGTTTGTTTATTGTACATTTTATACACTGGCTCTCGATCAGCGTGGGTTTGAAACGTTTAATGACATTTGTATAGTGTTAAACTATATTTTATTTCTTTTTCTTTCTTCTTTTGGTTGCTTGGGGAGGGGGGGAATCTATGACCTGATTTAAATGATTTGTGTTTTTCCAAAAAAAAAATACGCCTTTGAAAGTAAAATTATTTAACACAATGTTTACAGGTTTATCTTTTGTTTGCTTTCTTTCATATTAGACACAAACACTAAGACTGATAAAGAGTCAAAAACATTTTATTACAAACGTCCTTACAGCACAAAGCTTATAGAAAATGTATGGAAAAGAAAGTGAAAATTGGGCAGAGCATGAAAAATTGTTAAAATGAGTGTTATTAACATGGCATTAATGATGACTTGTTTGTATTGAATGAGCTCTGCATGTTTTTAACCACATACAAACATACTAGTATTCAAAATTTAACTTACTATGTACATTTTCAGTTTGTGTCACTCATTAAATAATTTTATTTTTTTATAGTAGTTTTCAACCTCTGGAAAATGGTGTTGCCTTAAAATAAACGGGTATATTGATTTCAAATTTGGTTACACAACATACATTTAATGGATAAACAAAAAAAAAGTCTTCACTTTGCCAATATGTGCATAACTGTCCAGAACAGGCTTTCTAAAATACCTGCCCATGTAGTGCTAAAATTCAATAAATCCCATTATCTGTACAAATGTACAATGCCCAGATTCTGTTTCCACCAGTGGATCTGGATCAACATGTGATATGCACAATTTATAAGTAACACCAATAAGCTTATTATGAGCACACATTAGAACTGTGTAAAGCAGTTGCTCAGACATTGTCTCTTTACTGTGGAAATCTAACCAAGCTGTTAGGAAATGATGCAGTTTTTGGACCGATGACTTTTTCTCCTGTGGTTATGCAAGCCGTGGCTCTGTGGAGACAGGGCCGTTACTCTTGTGGGATAGTCCTCTGCGTAGTATCTCCCGGCAGGGCGAGGCTGAGGGATCGGCTGTCCCAGGAAGTATCCCTCTTCCTCCGAGTCTGAGTCTGACGAGGAGGAGCACGTAGAGCACCAGTCGTCATCTTCTTCTTGGTAGAGTCCCATGAAGGGCTCCGTCCGCTGGTCCCCTTTAGAAAGCCCCCTAAGCATGTAGTCTGACTGCGTTTGGGGCAGGGCAAGAGGAAGCCTTTGAGAGGGATGTGGCACCAACATCCCCCCATGACGGGGATCAACCAGCTGCTGCTGCTGAGGGTCAAAGTACCTCTGTACTTTATCCAGGGGCACCATATTAAGGGCATTATCTGAGCGGGTTTTGCGGCTCTTGTGGTGTCTGCCTTGTCGATGCTGTTTCCTGTGTCCATGGTGACTGGTCGGACGGTTTTTGTCTTGGCTCATTTCATCAGTGCAATACATCCTTCGTTGAGGCCTCTCGCTCATGGGATGTTTCCTAATGTTTACGTCATACTCGTATCCATTGTCCACAGTGTCCTCGGAAAAGGTGACCACTTGGGGTGGCCTGGACTGAGACTTGCTCCTCCTCAGCGCGGGTGCGTGAACAAATGAAGGAGAAAGGACCTCGGAGCGGGGTGACAGGCCTCCTCTCATTGCCATCGCTACTTCTTCATCTGCTGTGACTTTCTCCAAGTTCAGGTTGAGTGAGTTGTTGCTGTGATTAAGATGAGAAGAATTGAACGTTCCCATGTTGCTCATCTTCTCACAGTCATCTGGCATCAACAAGTTATCCTGGATGGCTTGAAGAGAATACCGCACCGGTCTGTCTCTTCCTTCTGCATCCACCGAAGCACCTGAAAGAAGGAAAATGTTCTCAAAATATTTTCTTGACCAGATGAAAGTATTCAAAGTGTAATGTCCTTACCAGTGATGTTGGAAAGTGCTAGGGAATCCATGGAGTCGCCGACACCGTGCTCGACCTGCCTCAGCTCATCTGCGATACAGTCCAGGGAGTCTTCATACCACTGCCTGGAGTCTGGCCAAAACACCTTTCCAGATCTGGTTTGGTCCTGCTCCTCATCCAGCTCCAGCTCTTGGATTTTGCGTGCACTGGCGGGCCCCGGATGACTCCCATAGGCCGAATCACCCATCCCGTCTTGTGACTGAGCCCAGTACATCTCGGGCAGATTCTTCTTGCTCATGAGTCCGGGGCTGAGGGCTCGGGACTGGTTTGAGGCGTGGCTCTGTGTTGGGCTTGTAGGAGTCGGAGACGAGGCGCTAATACCCAAAGATGTAGCGTCGGGTTTCAACCAAGGGTCAGAGACGCTGTTTAACCGAGTTCTCTCAACACCGGGGCTCGGGGATTTGAGGGACGGCTGCTGAAGTGGCTGTTGTAATCCACGGTCGCCAAATTTGAGCAAGAGCTGGGTCATGTAGTCTTCATGCTGAGCCCACTCCTCGGGATCTTCTTCACCGCCAACATCCTGTTCTTCGCGATCCCTCCAAAATCTTTCTTCAAGCCCCAATCCAGACAGTTTACGACCCACAATATCCATGTCCCGGTCCGCCGCTCCATCCCCCTTGCAGTCCCGTAACTTGTAGTCAAAATCGGGAGGAGAAGCTTTGGCGTGAAAGAGCTCAGACTGCCTCCACTGCTTGGCGGGCCGGCTGCTCTTCCCCATTCGCACACTGCGGCGGGACTCGCGTGAGCGGGCCGACTGGAAAGCAGAGTCCGAAGAGTCTGAAGCGTGAACGTCTTCTCCTTGACTGCAGGCCTTCGAGCAGTAGATGCGGCCCTCTTTAGGCAGAAACGGACTACCAAGTAAAGAGGTTTTACACTGGGCACAGCAGAAGCACTGGTCCGTGGCGTGCCAGTGCACTCCTTCATATGTCATCTGAGCATGGTCCACTCCTACAAGGACAAAGAGGAGAGCCTTGGTTAAATACCTGCTCATGGTTGCACCTAATGTTTTCCCAATTCACAAACGCACCTATATTTTCACCACAAGCTTCACAATATTCTGCATATAGGGACTCGAAGCACCCGCAGCAGTAGGGCCGCCCGTCTTTCATAATGTAACGCTGTCCGCCGAGCATCGTCTCGCACTCGAAGCAGGCGAAGTGCTTCATGTGCCAGTGCCGCCCCTCAGCCTCAGTACACTCATCGGCTAAAATGATCTGAGGAAACAAGGTCTGCGGTTAGTTATTTGATAATCTACTACAATTTAACACACAATGGTTGATCAAAAACGTTTTACCTCATCACATGAGGAGCATCGTGGTTTCAGAAGTTCAGCATGATGTCTTCCACATAAGATCTTGTCATTTTGATAGAAGTAGATCAAATCCACAAGAAGCTCTTGACAGGTTTCACACATAAAGCAGGCTGGGTGCCAGCATGGGCTGGGCCCTGCCCTTGAGGCAAAAATTGCCATCTCTCCTCCATTTATACCTCCACCACACTGTAACAACAAAGACACATTTGACTTAGTTGACCCCCATTTCTTATGTATATCTCAAATGTTATGCTGAGTATCGGACTGCAGTGGATGATCCAATTCCAAAGGGTATTCTAAATCAAAAACTGATATTTAGTACGTCTGCCGTCTGTGACAGATGGACAATGCAACATTTTGTAGACAGTTGGGAGATAAAGCTCTCCTAAAATATTGCACATATCAAGTGTTGTGTCAGACTGATGCCCAAACAAAGAAGGACAAACAGTGCTTTAAGCCACAAAGGAATATGAGCTTTTGGAAATGCAACATTGAATCCCTCAATGCTGACAGTCGGGACTGATATACTCTGACAGACAATACTGAAGGCAATATGCCATTTAATCTCTTCAAGGTAACACAAATATAATGCTATTGCTAGAAGCAGAAGTCATTATCCTAAACCTAAACCTGTAACATCCTGGCAACCTGACACCAAAGGGCTTAGGGCTCATATCCTATGGACCCCAAGTGCAAATTTAAAATTCCTACCACTACCGCGGTAATGTCACAATACAATACTGAAAAGTGTGTATCTTTTTAAAGTGAATAACGCTTAAACTGTTTACTCAGATACTGTCAGAACATGTGCCCAGCCAATCAACATTGCACTGCTGTTGCTCTGCTTGGCCAGCTGTTAGACATTATTGCTGGGGCGGACGGGCTGGGGGGGCGGACGGGCTGGGGGGGCGGTTGTGTGTCTGTGGGATTTACAGTGTAAGGAAAGTATAGCCTGACAAACGGAGTGTGAACATGTGCACATGTGTTGAAGAATGTGTCTGTGTGTAGTCCTGCGTCTTTATGATGCATCCGTTTTCACACTGCGGGAGTGTGAGTAGATTTGTCAGTGTGGGTTGACTGACAGAGTGGTTGTCATCTTGAGTTTGTGACTGGACACTCTATATAATGTCTAAATGGGTCCGCAGTTGGCGTTGGTGAATGTGACCTTGCGAAGCCATAAGTGTGTATTAGCGTGGCTCGCCTCGACTTCCTGAATCCTTAGCGGAGGATGTGGGATATTTACAGTAAACTACCACAAACCCAATATTTATTTTCCCGCTTTGAAGGGTTTTTTTGAACAATCTGATCAAGCGCTTCATAGATTGTGCTTGATGTGATGTTTTGAACAGTGTCACCAATCAAACGTTGGCATAAGCGTTTCGGTTTGCACATAGTTTCCACTGTGGCGTTTCTCAGGCCGTTCTTTAATCGTGTCTGTCGAATCCAAACCCAGACGGCATTAAACCATAAATTCCTATTATTTGGTAAAACCGCGTCTTTTTACAAACTTTTTTGAACACACTGGAGAAAAACTGTTTCAACTTCATCTTCATTCAACTGAAGTCTTGATAATGAATAAAAGCAGTTTTCTTATTCTGTTTAATTATCCCTTGGCATGTCCAAACTACGGCCCGGGGGCCAAATGCGGCCCTCAGACCAATTTTTGTTGGCCCTCCGGCTTCCTGTTGGTCCAAACAACAAAATGTCATACCTTTTCCTGTGAAATTGGAAAAATTCAAGCATTATGATGTTATACCAATCTAATATATGTTCCAAGTCTTACTAAAGAAATGCAAAAATTCGAATGATTCATTTTGTTATTTGACAAATTTGACATTGTTGGGTTGTTTGTGGCCCTCTAAGTCTAAAAATTTGGCCCTCGGTGAAAAAAGTTTGGACACTCCTGCCTTAAGACATCACTCAATATAGTTGAAGACTGGATAATGCCCCGCCACATGGAAGAAAGTTGTATTTTATGACCCTATCCAACAATGGCATGTGTTCGCCTGTGCTTTTTCCGAGCTGGTCCTGCTGAGATACAGATGAGCGGCAGGAAATTCCTCACTAGGAATAATGTGGCTCCACTTGGCTTGACGACGAGCTTCCCAATTTGCCCGCTTCCTTTCTCAGCCTAATGAGGAATTGTATGCCCGTGATTAAAAGACATCCCGTTTAGCCAATCAAGATTTTTGCCTCAGGTAGACATAGTTCCAGGTAAGATAATGACACTTTCTGATATAACTAATTACATGTGGGTTTTTTCTTCTTGTCGTGGCTCATTCTCCAGTTTTAAAAGCGCCGTTAGTCAGCTTGTAATTTGTGCGCATGTGTGTCTATAATGTGAGACGCTTACATGTTCGCAGCGGGTGTGCTGGAGCGCCCGGGGCAGGATCCTGGGTGTTCCTCTGCCCAGTGCCTCCCTCTTTCTCTGAGAGCTGAACATCTGCAGCTCACGCTTCTCCTCCTCGGTCAGAGAGTGGCAGTAGCGCACCTAGGAAGAAGAGGACATAAGAACAGTTGTATTCCAAGTAATTATATTCCAGTAATTATATATTATACTAGTGCGGTTTGCATTGGGAAATGATTCAAATAGATCCCATCATCAAGATTTTGTGATGTTGTGTCCCCGCGTTAACATATACTTTATTGTTTGTATTTCTGAATATTTGAGGGAAACCGTGCACTTACAACTACAGTTTACAGTTATAATGCTGTCATAATGTACCGTATTTTCCAAACTCCATAACACCAGCCAAAAAATGCATAATAGAGAAAAAAAATACTGTATTTTACGCACCTTTTTTCATAGTTTTGGCCGGGGTGCGACTTATACTTATATTTATACTTTGGAGCGACTTATATGTGATATTATTTGTTATTTTCACACTTCATACTCCAGTGCAACTTACATATGTTTTTTTCTTCTTTATGCATTTTTTGGCTGGTGCGACTTATACTCCGGAAAATACGGTCTATGTTGCACTGGAGTATGAAATACGTTTTTTTAAGTGTGAAAATAACAAATAATATCACATATAAGTTGCTCCGGAGTATAAATATATAAGTACAAATATAAGTATAAGTCGCACCCCGGCCGGCCAAAACTATGAAAAAAGGTGCGACTTATAGTCCGGAAAATACAGTACATATCTCATACTGTTTGTGTGCTTCTGTTGTGTTTCGAGGCTTTGGTTGACCTGTTAATCATTTTGCTAGAGAAATTACCAAAATTATCCAGCAAATCTGAAATGGAAGTCTGTCCGGTCATAACTCTACTCCTTTTATGTAAATACAACCCAACAAGTCCATACATGGATTTTTGCACAGTACAGTACGTTAATTGTGTGTACGTGGAGAACAATGACCTAATAATTCCCCCAAAAATCTGGCTTTGATCGTTCACTTTTGTCCACGATTCCAGGTCCATGAAAGGCTGGGACGGGTTTAATTAGAGCTAATCCCCCCGAAGGCTGCGTTGAAAGGACGGCGGCAGCGATCCCCAAACACTTCCCTGGTGTTTAGAGTCGGTGATGATGGCTCTGATAAAAGAGCGGGACTATCCTAACAACTGCCTCAGTTGTTCTCTAAACAACAGTAAACGTTCACCGTCCCTGCATCGTTCTAACCCCGATGTTACGCAAGGAATCACGCAAAGCCGGCCGTCCTTATCCACTCAAACATCATAAAACCGCCCGGACTGCGTGCCTACCTCTTATATTGTGTGTGCAAGTGTGCGTACGGAGACCACCCCCCCCTGCGGACAGTAGCCTTTCTGTCCCGCCCCTCTGGTGATAACCCCTCGGCCATATCTGCTAATGTAAACTCTATTAACACATGTGAAAGGAGCGCTGGTTTACTTGCACGTCGTAAAGCTTTCCCGGCGAAGAGTGAGGCATGCCACTTTTATTGTTGGACAAGGGGGTTGTCAAGTGACTGAGGGAATGTGTCTTAGTTTGGTTTTACGAGGAAAAGCTGGTTTTGGCTGACCCTTGTAATGCAAAAGGGCACATGTGACTCGCTTGTCCCGATAAGCCTGTAATGGCAGAAGATTGTAACTGCACTAGAGCGATATTAGAGATATGTCAGCTGTCGATGCACTTGTTTCTGGGCAACCAGTTATGAAAAGAACATGTTTTAAATTTAGTCAATGTAAATGTTCAGATTACCGTATTTTCCGGACTATATGTCGCACTGGAGTATAAGTCGCACCAGCCAAAAAATGCATAATAGAGTATAAGTAGAAATATAAGTATAAGTTGCACCCCGGCCAAAACTATGTAAAAAGGTGTGACTTGTAGTCCGGAAAATACGGTATTTTATTCAACACCTTATTTTTCACCTTATTTTTCCGGAGTATAAGTCGCACCAGCTAAAAAATGCATAATAGAGAAGAAAAAAACATATATAAGTCGCACGAGTATGAAATGCAGTTGCAAATACGCTATTTTATTCAACACCTTATTTTTCATGCATTTCTCATCTTTATCATAGTTTATATTTTGTTTACTGCTATTATTATTGATTGTTTTATTCTGCACCCATTGCCGTTGGAAGTGTGTGAATTTTGCTCACTGACGATTGTAATAAAACGTTATCTCATTCTGTTAAAGTAACACTAGAGACGTTTTTGTTTTTAATGTATTTATAATTTTTGTTTTTTCTTATTTATCCATATGCCATGGTTTTTTATAGGCTAAATCTATGTCTCAATGATTTAAAAATGATCACGTCTGTTGATCGCCTCCTCTTTCGATACAGATCTGTGTTGTCGTTAAGCTCTTGGGCCGTAGCGTCCCTTTTTGATGCTATTACTTCACTCTCTTCTCTCAACAACAGTCATCGATCGTCTTTACCTCGTTGTCGTGCGGTGGCAGTTGGTACAGGAGCTGTCGAATCCTGTGCTTCTCTCCGGGACTGTTCACGTACGGCACTTTCTCTTCGGGCAGACATGAGAAATACATTTGGATCTGCAAAAAGAGAGAGAGAGATGCTGTTTTTTACTAATTCCGTCATCACTTGCTGTCTGTATGTTTGAGTATGAGTTATTAGAAGGGCAAGGAAGTGGAAATGCAGGTTAAAACTAAGACTTGGGTGAAAAGCTTTTAGTTTTCGTGACACTAGCCGAATGTGTCAATGTCTCACAGTCGTATTTGCCTGTGAAGTCTTTTTACAGGCAGTGACGACTTGGGAATCGAAATGCTGTTAATGTCACCGACAAACGGCAAAACAAACAAAACGGTCGGTCTCGGCGATGTTGCAAATGTGAAAAGAATACTACGACTGTTCTAAATCTCTAACGATAAGCAGATAATTAGGATGCAAAGACACGCCAGGCCGGATAGTTGTTTTAGCTCAGCGCTAACTAATCCGCACGTTTGTAATGGAATGTCCGCCTACGTAGCCTTGCATGAACCACAGCGTGCGGTGTGAATTCCACCTTTGCGTTACTGTGCGATCACAATCTCGTGCTCGGATTAACATTTTTGCCGTCCCTGCACGAAACGTTTTCCCCCGATCAGCGTGCAGAACATAAAAGTGGGATTGATGGCGCTTTACCTGTTCCGGCCTGAGCCCCGGTGGCACCCAAGAGTACTCCTCCAGAGCGCACCCGGAGTCGTCGTCCGAAGTGGAGCTCCTCTGAAAGCCTGCCGACATCTTCCCCATCTTCCCCCCGACGTGAGGGTCCATGTCGGAGCCGCAGCGAGGCGCAGGTCGCTCGCACTCCAGGTTCATCGCGCAAGGCCGCTGCAGGAGAAATGACAAAAGAGAAACAACCGTCAATCCTCTTTAACCGTGTCCAAAACGCCCGATTGGTTAAGACAAATATGGATTCGCTTCCTAATGCGCCGATAATCGTTCAAATTAGTCGTAATCCGTGTTTCGGCCAAAGATAATTGTTGATTTGACGCTGTTGTGGCAACAAGGCAAAGCGTTTGAAATCCTGGAAACGAGCAGACAACAATGACTCCTTTTGCCCCGTCTGACAATGTCATTGTTTTATGTCTTTAAACGGCTTGCGAAGTGCTCAAAATAACTTTACAAGTCGTTTTCCAGCCAATTACAGAGGTGTATCATAGCTTTGTTTATCCTGCTTGATCGCACGTCTAAATTGGCCAAAGGCAAGCTTTTAATGGTAACTTATGTTGAATGTTGGATCATAAATACTGGAACGTTTTAACAGAGTACAGAATAATTTATCATTTCCATCTATTATATGTAAAAACTATGGTCTGGATTTGCTCTTAAAACAACAGAAATACGCCGATGTAGTTGAGAAAACATCTGCTCTTTCTTTGCACAAAATACTAAGCACACTATGGTAAGGATTTATCTTTTTCATTCAGAGGGCTCAGTGCACAACGGCGCCCGGCTAGCTCAGTGTTAGCGTCACTACTTCCTGTCTAATTCTAGCGCTATGGGTTTTTTGCCAAGTCGTACTCAAATGAATCAATACTAAAAGATCCGGCAATGACCTGATCCTGACAACATGTTTAAAACTCACTTCTGTGTTTAGAGAGGGAGGTGGTGTGATAAATGTTAAAATAAATTAAAATAACAAACTAAAGTAATCTCTTCACGCAAAAACAGCCTGGTGGTCCTTACATCAAATGTGTTTGTTTACATTTAAATAAAAGTTAGTACCTGTGAAAAACCTGTTAGCTAGCCAACGCGCTACCGTGCACAGAACCGTTTCTAATTGGGCTGTAACAACAGTCATCACTGCAGCGCATCTTATCTAATCAAAATGCTGAAAGGGTCGACTGCCCTGCTTCTTTCACATGCAAATCAACAACAGAATAAAGCTTGTTTGGTGAAAAACAGTTGGAAAGTGTCACGCCAGAGTGTATGCGGTAATGGGCCATTATTAGCACTGAATGCATGTGTCAAAATTGATCCCAGAACCCATTTAGGAACCAAAATGTATGATTAATTCTCCCAAAAGTTCAAAGTTTGGTTAAAGCACCGGCTCTTTCCTTCGCACTTGTCCCAATTCAGGCCTTGAGGCATCCCACCGATCCACATGTAGTCAAACACAGTTACCACAAAGAGAGATATTAGCATCGCCCAATTAGCATATAGTTCAATGACACCCGAGGGCCCAAAACACTGGTCAGAAATGCAGTTACAACTCAAAAGGGGGCTGCTCTTATCACGGGACAAAGAGGTTATGTGGTGTTAGCTTTGTTCTTCAGTGACTAATTATCAGGTTTTATGGTTCGGCAGATAATGTTATCACCCGCAAACTTTTCTTTACCTGTCCCGCTATCTCGCTTAACCTAGTACTGACCACTCACTCACTCACTGAAGCCCTGATACCGCCAGCCATCACATCAGAAGGACTAAAAAACAATCTTCAAAGCTCTTGTTTATCTCGTGCCCTCGCTCTCATCCCCAGAAAAGCATGCAGCGAAAAGGTGACTGTGGATTCCTGGGCCGACGCACACGCAGGGCACTCGCGTTACTGTCCGTCACCCTGCGGCGGCCGCGCGCTACAATAGGCTTCTTTGTCCGAAGAAGAGGAAGAAGAAAAAAAAAAAAGCTGTCAAGTGAAGCCAGTGTTGAACCTGCAGCGCTGGTGGGGAGCGGACGAGGCAGGCGAAGGGTTAAAAAAGAGCATTTAAGAGTCACAACATTGAGGCTGGGTAAACACGGGCCAGATGTAGTGAGCTAACGGTTAACCGACGCTGCCTCCCCCGCTTAACTGACGCTGTTATGGGAGCTACACATTCAGGTTTTAAACGATCAGATATGCAAAACCGGTCAATGTACACGTATAGGGATATTGTCATTTGGACAGAGTATAGGCCTTATACCCAGTGGTCGAAGAAGTATTTAAGTAAAGGAGCAAAAAACTGCAAAAGTGTCAAAGACGTTTTGAAGAACCAGTTTAAAAATGTACTTTCAGACAAAAAGTAAAAGTATTTGTCACTTGAGAACTGTTAAAGCATTAAATGTGGTGAATTTTATCAATTGTATGCGTATATTTTTTTTTTCAAAAACCAGGGCTAAAAAACTTTATCATCACTCAAATGATACAGAAAGTACTTTATACTTTTCAGTCCAGTTCAAAAAATGTAGTGGAGAAGAAGTAAAAGTACAAAGTATCTCCAGTTTTAGGGCGTCTTAGTATAGTACTTACTTACTTTACTTTTGTACTTTTACTTTTGTTCTGATAATTCCAGAAGTACAAATACTAGTATTACTTTATTTGATTATTTAACATGTACTTTATTTGACATGTACTTGTAAGTCAGTGTATTTCTAATTAGCTACATTTAAATTATATTGGTTACAGTACAATTCTCAGTCTGGCCACAGAGAGAACCTGGATTACCATTTAAAACAAATTAATGCTACTTTAAATATTCTAATTATGGAAGTTTTGTAGAAAAGACTGATCAAAAATACAACGAAAATGCTTTAAAAATGTACTCGCAAGTAGAGTAGCATGTTGCCTACTTTATACTTTGGTGTAAATACAATCTTGGAAGCATTTTAGCAAACTGTTCTTGTACTTCTATATGTACTTTAACTTGAATACAAATCCCCAGTATTCCCATCTCTGACACGGATTTACACTTGCAGAAAATGTTCCATCACCGCCATTAAACCTCAAGGACAAAATTGGAAAGCAAACAAGGCACGAACCGGAGCTTGTTTTCCTTTGCCATTTTCTGATTTTCTCTAGGAAAACGATTCACTTGGAAGTTAAAAATAATGAGGCCTTTTCTCTCGTGCTGGTGTTATTCCAGTGCCAAATGGGTCAGGTCAGGGGGGTGTGCCGGAGCGAGCACAGCTGGAACGACCCTAAAAGTGCAGACATCCACCACGTTTTTCAGGCAAACCATTCCTAAATAAACCCTTTTTTTGCAAGAAAGAAAAGACAACATTTCAATTTGAAGGACTTAACTGGTTCGGCGACAAAGGGCCATTGGCGTAGCTTGAAACCCATGAAAACATTCCAAAAGAAAACATCGACCTGTGGAGTATAGGCCAGTGTGTGTGGATTATATGACCTTATTTCCCCCCATTACGATGGCCGTTCTCATGCATCTTTATCTATGTCCAAACAGCATTGCTTCCTGCACGTTAAGGCTAACATAATAGACCAGGATTCGAGCTGGCTTTACAAACTTCCTGACGAAAAACAGTCCCCGTCCCGATCTCTCAACCTTGACGTTCTTTGAATAATCAACTCGCGTTAAACCCTATTACCGGATTACTTCGGTTCCAAACGTCAAAACCAACTGTTGCGTTAAAGCGGCAACGACTCTTACCTGGAGGAAAAGCATCTCTCAAACTTTTTTTTTTCAATTTTCCAACGGAGATCTCAGTCACGTTCCGTCAAGCCAGTTGTCCGGTCTTCAAGAGCGCCGGTCTCGCGTGTCTGCAACATCGGCCCAATGGATCCTTTCTAATCACCACCAGAGCCTCAGGAAATAGTCCCCCCTAAACTGTCGGGAGAGTTTTGAAAGTCGACCCTGTGCCGGTTCCTGAAGTCGTAGGTCCAGAGAAAGGCAGGAGCTGTGTGTGTGTGTGTGTGGGTGTGTGCGCCTCTGCGGTCCAGAGCTAATGACGGGACGTGTTAAGTGTGTGAGGGAAGGGTCTATAGCCTTGTCGGCCCCTCCCTCATTCCTCCCCTCAGCGGCAAATCGGCTGCCACTGCGCCTCAATCAAACGCGCACTTCACCGTCAACAGCAACGACCCCCCCCCCCCAGGTCCAGGAACAGCAGCAGCACCCCACCCCCCAAATCCAGAGAGGTCCCCCGCACTTTTACTCCTGCTTTTGCCAACTCGACGCTCCCATTATTACGGTTGTTTTAGTTTTTATTTGTCATGCATCTTCTTCGTACTGGTAGTTAGGATGTTAAAAAAAGCGATGGAAAAGTATTTGTATTGTATTAAAATAGATTTGGCTTTAGAAAACACTGTTGGACGACATCAGGCTGCAACAATAATGGATTCATTGAGACAAGTTGACAACATAATCGTAGTTTTATTTTGATCATCGTAATCCTTATCTGGACTATGAAGAGTCTAAAACACAAAAGCAGTATTTTCAAATCAAAATTCCACATTTTTCCTCAATAATTCACTCTATTTGTAAATGTTCTGTATGTAATAATCCTTCAGTCACCATTTATTAACTTTCATGTGGTGCAAAATGTATTTAAAAAGTCAGAATGTTCATTAGAAATAATTGTTTCTCAAGTCGACTCATCGAAAAACGAATCGCTGACTCGTCGACGATTGAGATAATTGTTTGTGACAGACAAACAACAGGAAAAGTCTTGTACAATAGTTTTTGAATGCAACTTATCTGTTTTTGAACTCCCCTGTTCAAAAAAAAATAGAAATAGTATCTAGACACAAGGTTATGTCAGTTTTATTGCTCAAGTCGTGTGCAAAATCGGTGTAACTTGCAAATCGGGCTGAGCGATATGACAAAAAAATTATCATGATTTTTTTGTCTCCCTTTTTGTATGTATAGATTATATTTATATTAAGTTTATTATTTTTAAATTTATTTTGTCTTGTCAAAGCAAAACAAAAACAAATACGCCTTTTAATATACATTTAACTAACCTAAATAATACAGACTTTAAACCATTGACTCTCCAAAGTATAAACTAATACAACTATAAATCACTGCAAAAAAACATAAAATACAGTAAATTAAGATAAAAAGAATTGCACAACCTTACTCCAAATTGTATGAATAAATGATATGCATTTAATATTTAGAGCTTCAAAGTGATCTTTAATACAGTATAACATTGCGTTGTCATAATGTTCTTTAGTTCACATCAAATCACATCAGTATTTTTGTAACACATTTTGCATATCCGTTCCAAAGGCTTTTAAATGAATTGCATCACTATAGCTCCATCGCGCTGATATATGATACATTTTAAATAGCCATAGTTCATGTCTCTCTTTGTTCACGCGCCTATTCTAACAGAGGGGAAGTGAAAAATGACTTCAGGCTTTTACTAAATGAAGCCTTCCTGTCTTCTTGGTGTTTTTCTGGTTAAATATTGACTATGCTTCCTCCTGGGCCGCCTCATCCATCTCAACCCTCTCCCACAAATAGGACCTTTTCTACTCTCCCTGGACAAACGAATCACCACCAAACCTCACTCTTATTGCCAGAAGAATCACAACGGGGGAAACTCGTGACTGTCATTAAAAAAAAAACACCTGTGAATGGCTAATGTATCTTAAATATTGAAGAAAAGGAAGCCAAAGCAAACCAAAGGTGGGGGGGAGCTGTGATTTATCAGGCCCGCGCCATCCATCACCGCGAAAAGGCCCAAACGCAGCGCCCCGGCTTCGTTTAAAGAGCCCGAGATGACGGACGAGCCGGCTCAATTGTCCGGCGCACAAAGATGGCCTCCTCCCCTAGCGACCCCCGCTAAGTGACGGGCGGCGGGGGCAGGCGACCGCTCTGTTTGTCACATGCCGAATTACCGGTTACAAACGACTTTGACGGAACGAGGGGCGTGAAATAAAAGAAGAAGAGAGAGACGGGCGATGCCACATCTTGTTGTACGCAGTGTCTGTCCGTTTTCCAATATGGGTTTCATCGTGGTTTCTGCAGATATCGATCTCGAGGTGCGTTTTGAAGGTGCGCGGACCACACATTTGAAAACCAAATCCGCGCGGTGTCGATTTTCGGCCTGTAAAATTGCAACTACCATATTTTCCGGACTATAAGTCGCACTGGAGTATAAGTCGCACCAGCCAAAAAATGCATAATAGAGAAGAAAAAAACATATGTAAGTTGCACTGGAGTATGAGTGTGAAAATAACAAATAATATCACATGTAAGTCGCTCCGGAGTATAAGTATATAAGTGTAAATATAAGTGTAAGTGGCACCCCGGCCAAAACTATTAAAAAATTTGCAACTTACAGTCCGGATATACGGTAAGATTGTCTGGATTATTTGGTTCATTGATAAACGTCATTATTCAGCTCACAGTATAATAGTAATAGCTAAAAAGTAATAATCATGACTATTTCAGAACAATATTAAGTACTTTTTTTTGTCTGGCTATTATTTCTTATTTGGCTTTTGTTGTGTTTCATTTACTTTATTTCGTCATTCAGAAAGTTCGATTTCATAAAACTGGTCACAAACCTGAAGAACATTTTGTGGGAATGAAAGAGAATGAAATATTTCTCTGTCGTTTTCATCTCAATAATCGTGAATAAATCGTTAAATCGCGAAATTTGATACGACATCCCAAACTGCAAAGAGATGAGTAAAAAAAGACATTTCAGCGTCTTCTGGCAATATTGGATTTCCAGAACTCCAGACAATCGGACAGTAAAGAAAATTTCTTTACTGTCCTCTCTCAGTTATTAATGTCTAATAACTGAGAGAATCATCTTGATAGTTGGACGAATATTGATCAAACAAATTACATTTCTGATCAAGAATAAGCCCTGGGTTGATGCAGTGGCAGACAACAATGAGTGGGAGAGGAATGAGCTGTAGGACGTAGCGTGAATGGGCGACGTGTCCGTGTATGGGCGGCTTTAGCGCACACAATGGGCAGATCGGGCCCTTTCAGACGCAGACTGGGCTTGTGGCCAAAGAGCCGTGGGTCCCTCGGAACACAAGGGGACGGCTGACCTCGCTGTCTCTGCTGCTTCCTGCCGCGCGGGGCCAGAATCCTATCGCGTTCCTCTCTGATAAACTCTGATAGATTACGCGTTAATTCCCTTAATGTGACGTAATCTCCTCAAATGTAACACGGCTTCTGCTGCTTATGATCTGACGTTTGGGATCGTTGGGCGAGCGATTTCTGAGCGTTGTTACTTTTATGGACGGTCCATTGTCAGCGGTTAAGAATGAAGAGTTAAAGTTGTGCTTTTCCTCTCCAATAAAGAGTAAATAACATCATTCATGTCTTAAGCTGAAGGAAATTAGCCTAAACAAGAACAGTGTGGAAGAAATATCTAGTTTATGCTTTAAACAAACTTAATTAAAGTAGGTTTTCCTGGATATCAACAGTGTGATGTTTAGAAATGCATGTTTACCCTGCAGTTCATATTCACCTTCCTTAATGGTGACATATGTACAGTTTATCTCTATTGTTTTGCATTAGCTCAGTAACAATGTCCAGACAGTATTTTCACAATGTGTCTGTAAATGGCCCATAAAATGAACCTGAAAAGTGATGAAATATGACTTGATACTATTGTTTGGAGATGTTTTTGTCTCTTTTTATGGTAATTTTTTAACATTTTTGTTTCAGATGATATACTCCATGTTCTATTTATCCATTTTTTCATTTAAACGTTTTTATTTTTTAAATAAAAAAAAACATAAAAAGAAACACGACCAGAGAGAAAGCGAACACAAAATAAAAGCAGCAGACGTCCATTAAATAAATGAAAAATAAATGAAAAAATTTAATTAAAATAAACAGAAAAAATACAATAAGAATAAATGAAAGAATTCAATAAAAAATGAAAAAAAAAGAAATTAACAAAGAACATTAAATTAATGGAAAAAATGAAATAAGAATAAATGAAAAAAATAAATAGAAATAATGAAAAAAATAAATGAAAAATAAATGAAAAGACAAAATAAATGATAAAATAAAATAAAATGAAAAAAATAAAATCCTCCATGTTCTATTTTTGCTTTTCACCAAAACAATAATTGGAATAGCATTAATTTTTGGATACACATATCTCCCACTTCTACTACTCCTACCTTGTAATCACCATGGCGATGTGCCTACCTGTTTCTGCAACACTGACTAAACCAGCACCAAAGCAGTTAAGAACTGTCTAAACTGGAACTACATCTCTGTATTAACTCATACTCGGACTCCAAACATCTACAAGAAAACGAATACCTAGAACAGCACCTCAAACCACACGTGGAGAACCCCTGGTCCAGAGAAAACATTTTGTACCATCCACCACAAATCAGCATCTGGTCACGTAAAGAAATGGCTAACATGTGCCGGGACACTTTGCAGAAGACTCCGTATTTGATTACACGGAGTAGCATCTGGCCAGTGTCCAATAGTCAAACCCTGTACCGCGCGGATACCTTTTGATCACGCGTCCCCGCCGACTTTATATAAGGGAGTTATTTTCTCCATTGGCAACGCTTTTGGACCGCGCTTCAAGACAAGATCTCGTGGCCTTTTCGGTTCCATGAAATCCTAAACCCGTTTGTACCGATGAGCGCTCGCTCATTCCTCCTGGCTATGCATTTTCATTTATCCACTGGAACGGGCCTGCCTCAGCAATGCGCCCTTCTCTTTAACCTTTTATTGCACACTGAAGGTTTTATACCGAGTGCTTTTTACCCCCCTCCGTCCTGCTCGGCGGTTTATAACTCCGCTTGTTCACACCACGTCGTTTCATCTCGAGGAAGGTGAGAATGGCTTTAGCTTGATCCCTTAGAATGCAAATATCAGAGGGAGCCATCGCCGGGTGGTTCAAAAACAGAAATTAGCAAGGACAAGCGACAAGTCTCGACAAGTCGCGGGACACTTTGCCATAAAAGTCCTAAAACAGAGCACACAGAGATGATCCGGGCTGGTGGAACGGCGTTAAAGAAGCTCCGGTCTTGTGCAATCGGCTTTAAAGCACAATGAATAGTGGGTTGGTTAAGGTCAGGCGTCTTTACTTTGGGTGTGCAAACCGGAACAATTACAAAATGCCGTTTTTTATGCAATCGGTAATCCTTTAATAAAGAAACGGTTCCTATTATCAAAGTAAGCGAGAGAATAAATAGGTAGAACGTAACTGTTAGGGATGTGCACATTTTAGCACGCAAGCATCAATTGCAAATGCGTCTACTTCGAAACATGGGAGCGAGACTTGCTTATATGTATTAGAATATTATAAATCAGACATGTTTTAAATACTGACTTGATTTTTATTCATGCAACTGATAGAGACCCGTTTTCCCGTATTTTGGACGGGGTATTTTAAAATGTGGATGTGCATTTTCGAGTGCAGGGACGGCCATTTTATTAATAAATCTCAGAATATTATCATTAAATCGGGCCGGGAAGCGTTTGACAATTGTCCGCCATTACATTTGACTGTTTACAAGTTAAATTTGCATGCTGCCCGCTGATTGGTCGACGAAATGTGTGTGCTTGGCTCTGATTGGCTGCCGAGCCGTGGTCCGGAGAATGCCGAAGCTACTCGTTTTTTTGCCTAGTCGGCCCCCGTACCTAAAAACCTGGTGCTACGTTGTATAGTTTTACACACAGAGCTGTTTTATCCTTTCATTTTCAACAGTAAACGCTCGACTTTCAACCTGTACGAGCTCAGATTTCACTTTTTAAATGTTTAGAGCATGTTTAAGAGTAACCTGCCTCATAGTTATCTTTAATGTCATGTTAAAGGTGCACTATGTCACTTTTCCTGCATGTGATTGTCTCCAGGGAGATGATATTGTTTTGCCTGTAATATTCCTCGTATCTAGAAATTATTCAATTACACGTGTATTTATTTATTTTTCAACTGCTAAGAATTTTTTTAAAAAGCTGACTTGTTTCTCCGCTGATCTGACATGTAACTTGATCGTTTGGCGTCGCCTGCTCGACTTCGTGGAGGTCGATATGTTTAATGCCATACTGTGGAACATTCTAACATCTCCATAGAGAAAAAAACCAAACCCTCCACTAGAAAAGTTACACAATACACCTTTAACAAACATATATAAGTTAGTATTGACTGTTTATTCTGCAAATCTTGGCTATGTTTTTTTTTTTAATACTCACTACCTTCATAGACGCTTATTTGACCACAACATAAACGTTTGTATGGCGCCTTTTTGACCTTTAACAATGTTCCACTTAAATTGTTTTAGTCCTAAACAGTAGCACCTTAAGGAAATGGCATTATACCAGTTTTATCTCTCTTAAAAGAAAAAGGAAATACAGCAATTGTGTCTGCTGCGTCTTGCACTTACACAAGCCTTATATTTGTTGAACTAGTGCACACTGCCTTTATTTTAAGATAAGATAACTTAAGCCTTTATTTGTCCACACGATGGGGAAATTTCGGTGTTGCAACGCAAGTAGATACAGAAGTAAAAGAAAAGATAACTTAAAGAAAGCTTTAAAATAGAAAAACTCTTACAAACAAAACTCTTAAAGACAAAACCTCTCATATTCTTAATAAGGAATAGAGAGAAAAAATAAAATAAAAATATAAATAAGATAACGTAAGACAAAATAATAATAACAGTGGCAAAGTAAACACTCTTATTTACAGCAGTTATATGCACATGAATATGACAGTATTGCACGTGGTTAAGTCAGTATTGAACATGATTATGTCAGTATTGCGCATGATTATGTGAGTATTACACATGATTATGTCAGTATTGCGCATGATTATGTCAGTATTGCACATGATTATGTCAGTATTGCACATGATTATGTCAGTATTGCACATGATTATGTCAGTATTACACATGATTATGTCAGTATTGCACATGATTATGTCAGTATTACACATGATTATGTCAGTATTGCACATGATTATGTCAGTATTGCACATGATTATGTCAGTATTGCACATGGATATGACAGTTACACATGTTCAGGGCTGTACAGTGTTTGTTGTAGAAGGAAGGAAAGACCTACAAAACCTTTAATAAACAATTTCCGCTTCATTTCGTTGCCCCACACGGCATAAACTACCCATTTTTATCTGCTGTTCCCTTCCATCTGAACGCGACCTACACAAACATGCCTACAGTATATCCACTCCACATCTAAATCCCCATTGTCCTCCAACAATAGCCCTGACAAACTGGCTCGCACACGTATCCACTTCACCAAAAGCCCAGAGATTCACTTCTCAATTCGCGTCTATTATGCTCCCCCCCATTCAGGGCCCGTTCACAGCTGACGGACGCCTCTGAGCAGCCGCTTACACTCGTATCCGGTAACGCGGGCCGCCGGCTCAACCCGCCGCCGCATATCGAGTCGGCCGAGAGCCAGCGGAATCACCAGTACGGCGTCGATATCCCCCCCCCGCCGCCCCGACACCTTTCACCAAGTGCGATGTTTAAAAAACAAAAGGGCGGTTGTAATACAAAGTGGAAGCCTCCGGCCTGATCCGCCGACCAGCCGCGCGGCGCGACCCGCACGCCTCGGCGACAATGGGGACAGTAAAAGTATCGTAAAATGCAGGAAATCGACAACGAGCTGCGATGGCGGTTTCCGTGGAGGTGGAGCCCGGGTGGAGGTGGAGCCCGGGTGTCAAAACGCGAGATGGGTCTGGAGAAAGTTACTGGGTCGGTGACAAAGCGGTTAAATCGTTCTTCTGTCTGTGATATGGGACACGTTATGACACCCATTATGAGTTTTAAGTGGTAGAGTCAACTGCCGCGAGCCTGTGTGTGGGTTATATCAATAGTGTGGGCTCATTAGTCGGGTTTTTGTTGGCCAAATCTATTTAAAATGCGTTTACTATGGCTTGATTTGAGGATTCTGGCCCATCGGATAAGGATACTGGTGCAAAAGTTCTGATAACATGTTAAAAAGGTTTTCATTACACCATAAATATGTTCTTTAAATCCTTTTTTTAATCGATAAGCCTATGGAAGACATTGATCTTAAGCTCTCATACCAGACGTGATCTCTGTTCCTGTTTTTATCATTTGGCTGTTCAGTCTTTACTTTCTTAATTCGTGCCATTACATGAACTCACTCTTTACACATCCCCAGGGCTGTTCTTCTCAGCCAAATCATTTCAATCGCTGGTAAAATGATCCTGTTTTGGAAGGAGAAACTCCTAACGCATAAATTGTTTTAGAAATGATAAATTATATGTTTTTTTGTTGTTGCTGTATTGCAGTAGCGCAGTTGCTCTCGCTTTCCAGAAATGCATTAATGGATCAAAATTGACATTCTTCACAGTTTGACTTGATGAAGGTGATAATTAGCAACGCGCCATAGATTAGACCTACATTTTAAGAGTGTCGAATCATGCACTTTCACATAGACACAGAATAGTAGAAAAAGCTTCAGTTGTCGATCTCGATCTAAAAGAATTTAGATCGAGAACTCCGATATTAATTAACTCGATCTAAATTCTTTTATTGACAATGACTCTTGGATGAGAGTCGAAACGTCTAATTTTTCAAACTGAGTCCAGATGACTACAACTGAAGCTTTTTCTACTATGGAACACGCCTGGACGAATGAGGGATTACACCGACATAGACACAGAATATTGTCTTGATATTTTACTCTACACTTTCAGAATTATAATTAGAAAAGGTTTATTTCCATCGTTAATTAACAGAATTCACAAACATAGGAACTTTTTTTGGTGATTCTGTGCAACATAAACCAATGAAAAACAATGATAAAACAGCCTTTATAAGTCAGAAAGAAAAACAATTAAAATCTTCTACAGGATAAAAATAATAAAAAATAATAAATGATTAAAATTAATAAAAATAGGCTATGAGATAAAAGATAAAAATAAGAATAGGTTTACTATGTACCCAAAATTTACAGTTGAATTTACATGTGTACTTTCGTAACTCGAGCGCAGATCTCTCACATTAGCATCAAATAAGGACCGTTTTCACACAGACTTACCATGTCGAGAGGAACTGAAGCGCAAGTGAGAAAGACATCAACACAAAACCGTAACAACTATTAGGAAACGCCGGCGTGTGACTTCCATTGAATGCAGCAGAAGTGTGAGAGAGAGAGAGAGAGAGACGGGCTCCTGAAGCTAATTTGATATTGTCAACTGATGCATTCCACCTTTAATAAAGAAAAAACAGGGGCAGTGGATCAGGCTGCATGTATGTGGACAAGCCAGACAGGAAACTACAAAGCATTTCAACCTTATTGTTATTATTTACTGTTGCAAAATGGTCCGACTGATAAAGCGTGAAAATGCCAGAAAGCTGTAAGTCTCTCTGGTGTTGACAGGAGAAATGTGCTGGCACTTTTCCTCTCATTGTAGGAGCGTGCAGTGGGGTCAAGATGGGGTCGCCGGTGAAGATAGTGCGCTAACTTCATTTACACACTCGACAGATATAGTAGAGTAATTGCCCTGCTATAATTAAATACAGTTGAATGTGTAATGTGTAAGCCACACTCGAGCTGAGGAGATTGCAATGTACTGAGCTTTTTGCAAGGGTTTAATTGTACAAATTGTGACGGTGCAATGAGGTGTCGTGTTGAGCTGTTGATTTATTTATGTATAAACGCTATTAGCGTCCTATTCTAACTCCATACCAGACACACTGAATTACATTTATGTAACAATAACTTACTTGTTCTACTCATTTACTTCTTGGTTGCATTCACACGTGTCCTGGTTCGAGCCCATTTTAGATCATCTGCAGACTCTATTAGGACCTGTTCTAGTCCTTTACAACTAAAGTTTAAACCCATTGGTCCTGTTTGTAAGTGTGAATGTGCCTGTATGGTAAAAAAGAATAGTATTGTGTGTTGTGTGCTCTGTTTTTTTGATTCCCTTTGCTTTTTACTTACATTTATATTTAACATATTTGATTTTTATCATGCAGAGATTATGCTGACCACTGTGAAAGTACAATGTAGCATCAACATGGTGACATACAGGCAAAACGACCTTAACTTTAAAGAGTCAAACAGTGGTGCAAAAGTCAATGCCCTGAAGCCTTGTTTACACGGCAACAGTGCTCAGGAAAACAGATCATTCATGCCTAATTCGATCTGCTTTTAGATATAAACGATGAAGTGTGAAGAGAAACTCGTTTGGATGTGAGAAGCTGCTGTATCCACACTTGTCCAGCGAACAGCACTGTGCTCTGTACCGACGCACTACGCGACAGAAGTAATAGTACCTTCTGTTTAGCGTCTGCCATCGCTGCCGCACCGTGCATGTTTTTCTGAGGTCTGAAGGTGTTGTATTTTGCAGTCACAAGTCACTTTCATGCTCCCTGCAAACACACAGTCACTGCACAGAGCGCTCTCACGAGAAACCCGGTCTGTCAAGTATTTATGAATGGTCCCTAAAGAAACTAGCTCTTCCAGCATTTTCAGTGGAGCGCGGATTCATGTAGCTCGTTTTCTTGTAAAAAATGAGACCCAGAGGAAGTTAAATGTGTATTTTCGGGGCGTTTGAAGTATTCGTCGTCTCCCAAGTGGAAAACCAGCCTTGCAACATCTGCCATCATCAACCAGAAGACAACTCTCCTGAGAAACCCTGGATTTCTTATATCTGGCCTTTTAAAAAAAAAAATTATGTGTTTATATCGCCTTATTACTATTATGACAATGTATTTTCTATCGCCAAAGTTGGTTAGTTCTGCTTTAATCCTAACTCTATACTACTGTATTCTTAAAGCGCATCATTACGAATGACCAATCACATCAGTCTGTCCACGAGCAATGGTTGGTTCCCCGATACCTTGACTCAGGTCTCTAATTTCTATAGTAACTAAGCCAATCAAACATAACATAATCATTGCAAGACTTGCAATTATGGTTTTCCATGAACATTTAAAGCAACGGAAGCTTCTATCTTATTCTCACTCAACTGTCTTTCATTCCATTTAAGCAGATAAACCTGCCAGTGATGCAACCTCCATCATGACGGATGAAATCCCCTCATTACTCTAAATGTCTGACTGATTTACAATGTGTCTACGGCTTCAGCCAAAACAAACAGATATGCCTGGCTTGTAATGAGCAGCACCACTGATCCAGGACGGAGCATTTACCAAAGAACGGCAAATCTGTTAATGCAAACAATGGGAGGCAGCTTCATCCGACGACACATCACGCAAGACCGGCCCGAGGCGTTGCATCACGGTCACGGTTAAAGTGTGCGCGTACTAATCCTCTGTAGAATGTGAAGGGCACACGGAGAGAGATGGGATTTGTGTTCTGTACACAGAGTCAGAGTGATGAAGGGATTGCACGTATATTCAAATCTAGTGCCTAAAAGGTTTGAGCAGCTTCCCCATATTTTATTGTTAGATTGAGTCTAAGGACGGCACGATGTCATATTTTAGTTTCAAATTAGTTTTTGTTTGTTTTTTAAGGTTTTTCTTTCTATTTTTGATATTTAGTTAAAGGAAACATTGGACATTATTTGAGTATACACACTGGGTTTGGGCTGTAGCAATAAGTGGTAATTGTCAACTCTTTTTACACCCGCAATGTTTAGTGCCGCAAATCGTTTCATAGAACCGCAGTTACATCTGGTAACTGTATATGTCACGCAGCACTCGTCAGCTAAAAACAAAAACTTTCTAACTCCACACTTAAAATCTTTTTCACCCCAGTACAGATGTATGATAGCAGTTCTTAGGGTTAAAATGAGACCGCAGCGCACTTTTATATCTAATTGTAGATTGTTTTAGTCTGTGCGGAGCAGGAAGTACACCAACAATGTTTAGTGCTGCAAATGTTTTCATAGAACCGCAGTTACATCTGGTAACTGTATATGTCACGCAGCACTGGTTAGCTAAAAACAAAAACTTTCTAACTCATGAGCCAACTCCACACCTAAAATCTATTTCACCCCAGAACAGATGTATTAAATCAGTTCTTAGGGTCAAAATGAGACCGCAGAGCACTTTTATATCCAACTGTAGAGTGTTTTAGTCTGAACGAAGCAGGAAGTGCATTGTTAGCATGCTAATGTTTGCAGTGCAGGCTAAACTCACCACTACCTCTGAAAGTTGTGAAAAGTGCTCATAAACCCAACACATGTGGACAGCTGTAAAGAATTCTGTTTTTCACATTTTTAAAACAGCAAGAATCAGACGCAGCACGTTTAATATTAATTATTGTAAAGTGTGTAAGTTTTGTTCAGTTACTTTGATACGTGCATTCTCCATTGCAACATGAGATAGCAGAATTCCCAGAGTGACACAGGGTGTGTGAGGGTAATTATATGACACAATAGACTCCCAAAGACATAATATGGGTTCGCAGGGACAGCTATTTTACGTAACAATCTGGGTGATTTCAGCTTAGCTCAGCGTGACTTTTGGCTCCACGTGGGGGTACCACAAGTTTGACAGATATTGTGAGTACGTGCAATATGATTTGATGCGTGTATTAGAGGTGAGCGACGCTTGTACGGGCCATTTGAAGCTTGTTTTGTCTGTAAGTGTCCGTGGTTGGACTTGACCAGGCAGTGACCATTGGCATTCCACACTGAGCCTCGAGTAGTGGGTTTGAGGTTCAAGGGTAAACACACAAAACATTTGGTGGGCTGGTGTTTTGCATCAACAGCTTACGCTTTTCTGACAAGATCTTGTTCAAACACTGTGTGCAAATAAACATAAGCTTGTAATATATGTACGGTTATTGTGCAATTCTGTCCAAAACGAAGCTCCCATGTAAGAAGTAGACTGATTCTTAATGTTTCGTAGCAAAGGCATGAGGCAAATATCTGTCTTTTCAATGTTGGAATTTGTGCTGCAAATCTATGTGGACAATGGGAGAACATGCCAACGGCACAAGAAAATCAGAAAAAAATTGCATTGTATAAAAGTAAATGATATGAGTTCTGCACGTATAGAGCAGAAAACCTGATTATTACTATTATCTGACAGAAATGTACTGTTTTTTAATGAAATTATTGTCCTCATCCAGTCTAATATTAACCTTCATTTAGTCTCGGTTTTGTCCGTGTTAAGTTTTTATTTTGACAAGACTTATGCTAATTCTAATAAAGCACAATAAATATGTTTGTTTTAATATAACATATACACGTTTTTGTGTCAAATCCCTTATTCCATTTTTGCACTAACACTGACGTTGCAGTACTTTGCAGCCGTATTGGATATCATAATCATTTCCATTATCGTGCAGCCCTAGTTTTCATCATCAAACTGTAGACTCGAAGTTAAAAAACTACGCATCATACTAAAAAACACCTCCAAAAACCATGCACCACGATTTAAAACAACAGACTGGTCAATAGGCCCCTGCACTTGGCCCCAACTACTAATTTAAATAAAAAGCAATCTTACTTTGTCAAATTTGAGTCAGATACTGAGGAAAAGTACCACATTAATGCCGGTCTCATATCTGTATGTGTGAGCTGTTCTTCACATTTAAACTAACCCATGCAAACAAATGTCCCGAATCGTCCGAAGCAACATCACGTTATCTCATATAATTTGTATCTATTTGCCTATTTATCCCTCTTCCATTCCTATCCCACCGTCTGCCTCTCGTCCTCTCGTCCCCCCCACCACGGCGTTTCCTTTGAGGTGACCATATCCTCAGCTGGCCTCGCCGTTAATTCGGACCTACCCGATCGCTCTGCGTTTACTATCCGCCCCGACGTCCCGCTGCAAACACACACCGAGGACTAATGCGCTGCAGATGCCACGACCGCCGCCCCGAGAGGAAGCAGTCGAAAAGGATACCTGCCGTACTCGTACCTCTGCGAAAGCCGACGCTCGGGTTTCAGCGGCAATCTCCGTCCGCGGCAGCTCCCGGGGGCGTAACTGGGCAAATTAGCCGGGGCAATAAGTAACCAGATGTTTTCAAAGGCCTGGGGGGGGGGCAGAAGGGGATTCCTGAGGGCTCACCAAGGGCTACACTCATACGACCTGGATGTAAATGAATAAACAAAAGACATATGTACGGATACGCGCGCCGGGACATGTTCGATTTCACGGTGGCCGCTTTGAAATAATGAACGCCTCAACCGCTGCTTTACTGTCTGTCGTCGTGGCGGTCATTTGAGAAACACAAAAGGCATTTATTTACTACCTCATTAATGCAAGTGGCAATTAAGACTCCCTTTCATGGGGTGCGGGGAAAGGGAAAACAGATTGCATAGCCCCAAAACCCAGACAACAGACAAATGACTGTTTGCGTTGGGATTTCGGAAAGTCCCAAGTTTTCATCGACCACCTTTGGCAAGTGTCTATTACACGCTGGCTCTTTTGGAGATACAACTGTCCACGGTGTACGGTGAGACCATGTTTGATCTATTCTTTAAAGCGGGAGGGAAAAAAGGGGAAATAATTATATTGAAAAGTGATACCAAGCTCAGGTCGTTTGTCCATGTTGCAAGGTTCATAATAAATGTCTGCGGAATTTATTATAGCTTGGCTTTCATGCTGCGAGTACTCAAAATGTGGACTGAAGGGTAAAAATGTAATGACTCTACAGAAGAAGTAACAAGTAATACCAACTTCTGCCCCTAATATTACTATTACCGTATTTTCCAGAATGTAAGTTGCCCCGGGGTATAAGTCGCACCAGCCAAAAAATGCATAATAGAGAAGAAAAAAAAAACATAGATAAGTTGCACTGGAGTATAAGTCTCATTTTTGGGGGAAATGTATTTCATAAAATCTAAGACCAAGAACAGACATTTCATCTTGAAATGCATTTTAAAATAATAACAGATTAGAGAACATGTTGAATAGGTGTACGTATGCTAACGCTAACACCTTCAGCTACATGAGGCACAGACAGAACTGTGGTAAGTGTCTGGTATGTTAACGTAACATATTAACAGTTATTCAGATAACTATAGCATAAAGAACATGCTAACAAGTTTACCAAAGCATCAGTTTTACCCCAAATCACTAAATCCATTGAATTCTTCTTCCTCTGTGTCACTTCTAAACAACTCCACAAACTCCAGAGGTAGTGCAGATTCTTCTTCTGCGTCGCTTAGAGCCTAGAGCGCCCTCTTGTGGTTGTCAGTGTGAAAATAACAAATAATATCACATATAAGTCGCTCTGGAGTATAAGTCGCACCCCAGCCAAAACTACGAAAAAAGGTGCAACTTAGAGTCGGAAAATATGGCATCAGTATTTGTAGTACTTTAAAACTGTGCTCCTCATTTTCCCATGATTATAATAGTATGTTTTCGTCCCAAACATCTAAGCACAGTTACGGTGATAGCCTTACGTTTCCCCATCACTCTGGCCGTGTTCCTAATGTATTCTTCTTGCGATGACCCAAATCCAGGCTGAGAGAGACGGCCGTGATGAAGACTCTCCTCGCTTTCCTCTCACGGTATTTATCAGCGAAGATTGTTTCCTGACTCTGGGTGGCATCAGATCGGCTGGAGTCATTTTCCTTCCGGTAAACTTAGGATTCCACCGGGGCCGAATGCGCTAAAACAGATGGACCGCCTAAATATTTCGACAGACACCACCGTCACACGTACACATACTGTAAATCCTATAAAGTGATGTTGGAAATGTCCATATTTTATCTTAGGTCATGGTTAAACAATGTAGACAAGGTTTTGGACGTGTCCTTGGCTTCTCATAGACGAGGAGCAGATGTTCACTCGATGAACATCAACCAACCACGTCAAACTTGGGATTAAACCAGACCAAGAACTGGACCGAACCAAGTCTACATCAAGACTGACCTTTGCTCAAACCAGGGAAAATGTAAAGCCCATGCAGCAGTGGTTGGTTAGGACTCCTTTTCCACAGCAAAAAGGTCCTAGATTTGATTTGAAGAAATATTTATCTTTTTTCTGTATGTTTTTCCCATGAAATCTGTCCATCGATCAACATGAATGTGCACTGTGGTATTGCTTCAGCGTTTTGGGGACAATAAAGTCTCATTTCATCTGGTTTTGACCATCATTTAGGACACAATTATGGTCAAATAAAGAACACGTTTGCGGCGTTGAGAAAAGTGCAAGCCAAGTACTATATTTTCAGACTTAAATTGTGACTAACAGTTTCTTAATTGAATAAATTCGGCGTTGTGTAAAAGCAAACGGAAAAAGAACCAGACTGAGTGGCTCGTCTGGGGCTCGATACCACGCGAGGTTCATTTATGGAAAATTGCTCGGACTTAGCCCGATCTATTTTTACATCTCTAAACCAAAATCACATTTTCTCCATCCCACTTCGACCCAAACAAGCGCAACGTCGTCTCCGCAACAGACAATCTTCTCTTCTCACGCGTTGGCGTTTGATTGATCCGAATTTGCAAAAACGTCCAAATAGCACATCATTTCTATCATCGTTTCTCAACCTGCCGCACATGTCCTGGATCTCAACAAAACCGCGAGGGATCAAACTTCGCTAAACAACCGTCGTCAAACGTGGCTTGGAAGTTTTTGCATCCAAACAGCTCCGCCAGACGCCAACTGTGGGAACTTTTCACGGCACCGAGCAAACCAAAAATCTGTTATGGAGACTCATGATGTGTTTTTCCCCCCGCATCAAAAACGGAAAGCTATCATTTGTGTCTCTTTCTTCCCACCGCCTCAGGGTGGTCATTTCACTCAGAGTTAATTACCCGTCTTTCCATACGTCTCCTATCTATACTGTTTACCTTAAAGTGAGATTTAAGACCGTCTAATTACCGTCATTTGATTATCAGCACCTTTAATGTGTCCATGGCGACGGGGCTGGAGACCGCCGCTGTCTGGGCAGGTGTGTGCGTGTGTGTGTTGTCTGTGCGGCTTTAATCATGATCAAATAGAGCGCGGCGCATGGGTAATTTAGGTGGTGCCAAATTGACTCGGAGGCAGCCGCGCTCCACTCAACGGTTTTATTTTGGGCCGCGGTTGATTTATTCATCTATTTAATGTTTGTTGCGTAACCTGAGATTTCTCGCTGGTCAATGAGTCATAATGTTCAATCTGGAATACTTAGTTGTGTTTTTTCTTGTTTGAAATGTCACTTTACTAATATTTGCAGTACTTTTGTGGGTCTGAAAACATTGTGGTCTTTTTAAATCAAATGTTAGAAAGCCAGGACAACAAAAAAACATCAAACCGACACAAAAACTAGATGTTTAACAAAAAAAAATGGTTTGTGTAGGGATCCTTATCAAAATGTAATACAAATTGGACTAGTCTTGTGTCTTAGTTTGCTAGCTAACGTTCAGGTCATCTTTACAGTGACCATAACCTGTTCCACTCACTTAGCGAGGGGCTACATATCATCCATGATATGTAGCAACACAAGCTCCTTCTGGTGGTACGTGAGGTCCAAGAAAGTTCCAAATTTAGAGTATTTGATCTACTTTTTGGTCCTCCTTTCGATTATTTCTACTGTAGATATGAGTTAGTTGTTGTCTAGACCTGGTTTAGCCCTAATTTAAACCTAAATTGTCCCGTTTTAAACCCGGTATAGACCAGGAAATATTTTCTTATGTGGCACTTGATGGGTAAAGTTTGAGAAACACTGATCTAGATATAAAAATAATCATAGCAGAAGATTTGCTAAATTAGAATATTCACCATTAGATATATTTCAAACTAGTAAATTGTATCAAAAAGCTTCACGTTGAAAAGAAAAGAAACTTGTTCGATATTGTAACTGGTATAAAGTGATATTTTCAACACTTTAGTGGTTACAGTTCATTCATTTTGTGCTTCCAATGAATTACCAGGAGCCAAAAAAGATGTATGTTCCTTTATATATGTCCACACCGCCTTCTCCTACTAGAGCATGATTGACGACTGACCACTGCCATCTGAAACACCTAGCCTTGCGGCTCTCGCTCAGGTCCATTACTGAGCGCTATGATCTTCAAAGCCCTGGATTACGGTCTTTCACCACAGACTGACCATAATACCATACTACAGGAGCCAGCGCTGCCTCACGGTTTTGCTCGGTAACCGCTCCGCGAGCTCAGGAGCACCATTAGCGTTCGAGATCAGCGGCTCACGTCTTGGAGCCTGTCACTCACACCGCAGGATATGCCAGCTACAAGCCCCAACACAAACACAATGTTAACTTCCCGTACGACATTAGAGTTTATTTAGTGGGTTGCCATGTCAAATGAAGACCTCAAACTTGTAAAAATCACTGGTCCGCGCAGCCGATGTACCGAATTTTCGATCATTTGAAAAAAAACTATATCAGAAGTGACAGCGACTCAGGGCCATTGCTCCGACTGACGCCGCTCATTTTTCAGGAGCAGTAACATTGTTTCCATGGGTTTGGTACAGTCTGAAAGTGTTTCCGCTGTCTTATGTGAACCGTACTGAGTTGTTCGACTACCTCCTGACGACCCCGGGCTAGCTTAAGCTAAAGAGAAGCTACGCAGGACGGTAAGATGTTTGGACAAGAGAGAACCTGACTCTAGATAAAAAAAAAAAACAAGACCTCTAAAAGCAGATATAAACAATAATAATAATCATTTGTCACAAAGTTAATCTTGTGATAGACTGTTGTATTTCCAGTGATGGCAGCTGAGTTGAGACGCCTAGCGAAACAACGCACGCTCACGTTAGCATCAGTTGTTGTCCGTTTATCGATGCCTGGCACTGCATCAAAACCAAAAATCGTATAATTTAATTCATAATTTATCTAGCATCAGCCAAACCAATGCAGTACATAAAGAGACGTGTAATAAATGCAGAAAGAGCTGACGATAAAGCTGAAGTAGTTTACGGTTTATGCTAGCTGTAGCCACGTCTCACAGCGCCACGAACATGGAATAAATAAATTACTTTTTGTGAATTGCTGAGATCAGTGAGTATAATAGGGTACAATTTCCATTTTTAATTTATTTATTAAGAAAACATTTGTTGATGTCAGTTGCTTACGTAGGAGACCCCACCCCTGGAACCGGAGCCATTAAAGAGAACCGTCCCAATGAGCTTAAAGGTGAACTCATCATGGTTCCGGGGCCAGTTCATGACCCTGGTCATACCTTTGCTGGAAGATCAGCCTACTGTGTATATTTTAGGTTTCTTGAGATGACTGGGGCCCCCACAGGGACCCACTCAGACACGTCAGCAGGAACACGCTCACTCTACCGCACAGAAATATTGGGATCGGAGCCAAAACTTCTGGAGTAGAGTAAAAACGAAAGGTGTAACAGTGCATAATGTAACTTTACTGCTAGAGGAGCCGACCCCTGCGTGTAATGTCCCCCAGTATGGCATTTTACTTCAGCACTGGCAGGTTAAGCATTAAAAACACTTGCAAAATGATATAGTTTAATGCCATATTGTAGAGAATACGCACTTTATATACCCAAACTCAACTGCCTGTCATACATTTTTATTAATACTTGACAAACCCCAGTATTTACACGCTGGTGTCTCAGTATTAGCTGCGTTTACAGAGTTTAGGATTGATTTGCACAGCCCCATGCTGGATTAGCTCCAGTGTGAAGGCACAAACTGGCCCCTGTGTGTGCTCTCCTGACTGAGGTAGAAGACACACAGGCAGCCCACTGTTGCTCATAGATGGAGCCCTTTTTTTTATTTATACATGCACACTCTTTACAGCCCTGTTTATGTTTCTTATTAGTTTCATTTATTTTATCAACTGCCAATCTCAGCTCCAACTCAAACACAGGAACAAGAAATCTGTTTGGAAAAAAAAAGCTCTTAGACCCTCCAGGACTATTCTGTATAAGTGACCTTTTAAGATGATAAAAACTGTTTTCTCTATAGATGTTTTATATTTAGTTTTGGGATTAATATATTGAAGTGTCAAACCGCTAAGTGTTTCTATATGTTCATGCTATTTGAGGGAAAAACATGATTATGAAGTTGTTATGTAGTATTTTGACTGTACTCACTGAACATTATTGTGAAGATATTCCAATTTCAGTTGAGAAAAAAGGCCCCGTCAAACAATATCAAATAGAATGTGTCTTTTATATATATAATTTTCAAATTATCTGCTTTCTACACCTTTCTTTCTTCAAAATCTTGCCTCAAAACCCACCTAAACCCACTCCAGTGCAGAGTAATTTGTCATCACAGTCCCTTAATCAGTGATAATCTCTTTTCTTTTCTGCATCTTTCCCCAACTGCACGTCCCGAGTATTCGAAAGTGTTTTACGGCCGTGATCAAAATGAGGTGTTTTCGCTGTAAGGCCAAAACCTCTAAATCTAGAACACGCCGACCAAAAAGGTTTTCCACGAGAGGGTCCAACAATATCAAAACAATCTCCAGGCTGGATTTCCTCTTTGGCACCGAAACGCCGCTGGAGAATAGAGCCTGCGCCGCATATGGGAGAGTGACTGTTATGAAGAAGCCTAAGTCTTTGTAACACCTCTGTGGAAAAGTGAAGCCTCTATTTTGAAACACCTTTGCAAATCAGGCATCTGAAAACGTAAAATGTCTTCAGAATTGACTTTATTATGTTGGTGCGTGTCCAACAGTTGTTTGGAGTTACCTGAATGCGCATCTGGTCACGGCCAAATGAGTCAACAACCTCCTGCACCAGAACTGTTTGTCCCATCCTACGATAAATACCTCTAAATTCAGAATAAAACTCATAAACCGCTTTATTGTAACAGTCTGTTTGAGTCGTATTTCCAGTAATGTAATGTGGGAACTTACAAATGTCCCAAAAATGCTCCTCTTAAAGTCTTAAAGTGTCTGTATTAGGAAAAATGCTAGGACTGAAACTAAAAAGACGCGGAATCATGCGTTATAGGGTTGAATAACATGCACACACTGTAACATACCGTATTTTCCGGACTATAAGTCTAAGTTTTTTCATGGTTTTGACCGGGGTGCGACTTATACTTATATTTATACTTATATACTTATACTCCGGAGCGACTTATATGTGATATTGTGTGTTATTTTCACACTTGCAGCCGCATTTCATACTCCAGTGCAACTTATATATGTTTTTTTCTTCTCTATTATGTAAATTTGCAGGCTGGTGCAACTTATACTCTGGGAAATACGGAGTTCAGTTCAATCCATTGAATCGTATTTTATTTGATCAGTTGAACAATAATAGGCATTGAAAAGAATTTGCAAAGAAAAACAAAAACACCAAAAATGTTCAAAAAAGCCACTGACGTCACTGTAATATGCACTACTTTTTAATATTGTCCTCAAACAGAATACTGTCACTTAGAAACAATGTTGATTTTCTGTATGTAAAAGAATAGTCACTTGAAAAGAGATTTGTCTAATGCCCTCCCACCCCCAAAGAATCACCTTCTTATCAAAAAATGCAACGTCAATATCACGCTTTATCCAGATCACATGAGAAGCCTCCTTCACTCGGGACATGTGTTCTCAATTGCTGACCGATTAACAGCAGCCCAACTCCAAACACCGTCTCTGCCACAGACACACACGCACGCACGCACACACACACACACACACACACACACACACACATACACACACACACACACACACAGGACACACACTACTCATTAACAAAGACTTAGCAGAAAGTTCCCCCCAGCGAAGTCAGCCCGGCCCTGGCCTCCCACAGCGGGACGGGAACACACCTCGGTCACCTGATCCTACGTAGGCCTGCGCACGGAGCCAACAAAACACAAGCTACAGCAGCAGTGAGAAAGTAACCCAGCCAACTGTGGTATTCTCATAAAGTCCAACCGTAATGACGGACGACTGAAGCACAGAGAGCTGCAGACAAGATGGACCACTTAATGTCAGCAAAAAAAGAAGGTTCACAGTTACATTTGCGTTATAATTGTTGGCACGGTGTTAAACTTGCAAGACTTTAACGCAGCGTGGAAAATAAATGTGCCGTGCAGCTATGGAAAAGTTTGCTTAAAGGGGATGTATGAGGCAAAACCAACCTTTATGAGCTATGAACCTTGTTACAACATTTTTTACTCATAGTTGTATTCAGATTGATTCATGCACATTTGAGTGATCCCGGATTGTCCTGTATCTGAGGTTGGAGGGCTCAGTTTTCACCTACCCCCTATGCCAGCCCACTGTCCGACACTGTTCTGATTCAAGGTCATATACACTAGGATCAGGGATGTTGTGTAGAGTTTTTCTTTTCATCAATTCATTGCTTGTTACAGTGAAATGCAACCATAAAAAGACGGTGCTTATCAATTCTGCATTTTTTAACAGGAAGTCTATGGAGCAATTTATATAACTAAGCCATTTCTGATACATTTTGACAGTGAACAGCAAACAAAAAGTAGACTAAGGACCTATGCATGGGATAATTTATTACTAAGTACTAGAAAAAAAGTTGAATAAGTCTCCTCTGACATCTTCAGTGAAATATTAATTCTCAATCCAGCCGCCAGGTGTCACTCCGGACCTCAAGTCAACTCCACAATCACTGATTGAATTCTATACAGCTACATTCTCTTTTTAATCTCTCACTTTCAAGTAAAAACACAGTTATAGCTTAGAATATGTACCAAAAACACCAGGAAACCGTGACAAAGACTGACTCAGCCCACTTGAAATAGACTTAAGTGAAAATAAACACAAGACTAAAGTTTGTACACCTGCTCTGTGTATGTATGTTGCATTAATAAACTGTTCTTGTTCCGCGGCTTTCCCCCGGTGATGTGCGCGCGCGCGGTGCGTCTAAACCGGCGGCTGCCCTTCTGTTTGCGCCGCGCATGTAAGACGCGCCCGGCCGGCCCGCGCAGACAGCGGGGAGAGAGCTCCAGCGGGACCACCTGAGTGACACGCAACAGCTGAGCTCACACATCTGGAGAGCAAACGTAACCCACCATTAACCGCCCGCCGCCTGCGCGTAAAAAAGACGCTCTTTCCCCCGCAGACTCCCACCGCGGCCGCACATGCACTTTTTTCTCTCTCCCCCCTCTCCACTGCGAACTGGTCACGCAGATATATATGGGGGGGGGGACATTTAATAGCGCGTTGCACTGGGGGGATTCAATTAAAGCAGCTGTTTGGGGCGAACCAGTGCGTGCCAGTGCGCATTAGTTCAAGAAGCAAAAAAATCACAAACAAAACATGAGAAACACACTTTAAAGTTGTTTTGTTGAGTTTGAAAGCGTTGCATTTATGAATGTTTTGCTCAGAAATGAACAGCAAATCACGTCATCAACTTTTTATAATGCAAAACAGCAAACAAAATAATAGAAAATAAAAATAAAACCACTCACCTCTCACAGACGTCAGGCAGAGACCAAACGAGATATTCCGTTTGCTAGATTGAACGTAACACTTGCATCTGGTGGGAAAAGCTCTAAAACAACTTGGGGCCAGCTGGTTTGAGAGGAAAAAAATAAAAGTAAATCTATGATGACTTTTGGGGCATGTTTCAGGCGCAGGACAGTCAGCGAGGGAAGAGCGCTCTCCGGGTCTGTGCGCGCTGCAGCTCTGGCTCTGGCTCACAGCGTTTACAAATGACATTAGCCCTGCTGTGCGCCCATTGGCTGAGACCAGGAGCGCTCCCCCCTCCCTCCGCCTCCCTCCACACGTACGCACGCACTTCCCATAACTGTCTGTGTGATCATTGAGTGCATAAGTGCAGTAAAGTTAAAAAGCAGAATATTGGAGGCATCGATAAAAACAATGAGGGAAAAAATAGTCAAGTAGTAGTTGTAGTATTAAGTATTAGTAGTAGTGCTTAACATAATGTTAATCATCTTGGTGCAATATTCTCTGTCCATATAACAGCAGTAAATACGAGTGTTACTGTTGTTATTATTATTTTTTACTTTTTATTAGGAGTATAGGAGGTTTTTAGGAGTGTTTTTTTTATAAGTTATCTGTTCTTTATTATTTACTCCTGTACCTACTTTGTGTTGCAACACTAGAATTTCCCCATTGTGTGTCAAATAAAGGCTTATCTTATCTTATCTTAGTGAGTATAGGACTGTAGGCATGTGACCTACCCATTCTTAAACAGCCTATTGCTGCAAGTTTTAATCTTTTCTCATCAAAAACATACCTAGAGTTGTGTGTCTCAAACTAAAAAAAACACTCTGTTCCACCTTGTGATGTCATTCAGTGGTAATATAGGACGTGCTCCACTGTGTTTTTAAAATCCAATCAGCTTCACCAGGATCATTTGGATAATTCGAGACTTAATAATAAATTAATAAGCTAAATGGAACAAAAGGTAAACAAACAACAAATGTGACAACTTAGTATTCATACTAGAGGGTAAAAATGTTAAATAGCTGTTAACTTTAAAACCACTTAATGACATCACAAGCTGGAACAGAGGATTTTTAGCTTTGGAAATGTAGACGGAATAATAACTCAAACATGTGTGAATGAAACAAAACACAAATCTGGATATATTTATGATGAAGCGATAACATTCTAACGCGCTAAAAGCTCATAAGCGTCAAAGTGTGTATTATGGGATCTTTAATGAGTGTGAAACCCAAAACTGACAGTTTGTCAAGTTAAACAAAGAGTCCTGGACAACATATTACTCCACGCTCGGATATCTGACACTACTGCTGACATTTTTGTTAAATTATTTACAAAGTGCTAATTTACATACACTGTACACAACATATCAACGACAAAAATAGTTATGCTGTGGATTTTTAGTGATGGACTTGGAATTAAGAAACCACATAAAAAATAGTATACGTTTAACAACAACATAGTATATTTTATGTTTGCTGTCAAATTGCAGCTAAAATGGGCCAAAGTGTTTTTTAAAATCTGGGGAGAAACGAAAAAAAAAAAAAAAAAAACAGACAGAGTCGTGTCGATCATAATATTTATTTATTCATTTTTAATTTTTTACACGATTTTTAATTTATTTTTCAATGCATTTAAAAAACACCATCATAATATTTCTATGTCAAAAAGTATAACGCTTAAAACAGTAATCTCAAATAATTTACACGTACTATTCATTTTAAAAGTAAATTATGAATATTATAATGATTACGCATGTTTTTATTTGTTTGTATTGTGGTTTTAACGCTTATTTCTCCGTTTCCCTGAATTACTTTGTGTACGAAATTGTTCCCCACAAATAAACAATTGTCATGCCTTAAACGAAGAAGTCTCCATTATTACTTTACCCATTCAATGATTTTCTTCTCAAATAGAAAGCACGTTTCAAAGTGAACTCGAGCCCACGCTCCTTTTTCTGTAGCGAGGAATGTTCGGATCAAATGCTTCAGCTTCAGAGTCAAAAGAGTGTGCGAGTCTTCTGAACGCCCCAGAGGCTGGCACCGGGACGGACCGGGTGGGACAGTGTGGTTTATTGTCCCGCAGCAGCAGGGCGGCCCACACAGAGAGGGACCCCCGCTCACCCGGCGGGACCCCGCTCCGACAACCTGACAGCTTGATTTACAACGTACATTACATCTAACACTTTAGCCCTTTGAGTCCCGCCTCCGTCCGTGGAGACTCCGGGCGAGAGCGGCGATGGGATGAGGTCCAACCTGTCAATCCCAGAGCGCCGGTGGTCATGGCAACGCAGACTGTAAACTCCTGTTAAAATCCCTCTTGTCTCCAAAGAAATGTTACTGTTACTGCTGTTGTTGTTGTTGCAACAGGTGTTTTCGTTGCAAAGAAATGCTTTAAAAACATGCAAAAGGTCCATTATTGTCAAACTGTGAGCGGAGTCGCCTTTCCACAGAGCTAACCTGTAACTTGAGCTCCATGTAGAAGTATAAGTTAAATATGCTATAATGTGGAATATTCCTGGCAGCTCAATAAGATCGCCACAGAGACAGGCAGGTGCGTGGTGTACCCTGCACCGGAAATGTTACATAGTGAAGCTTTAACAGGGACGACAGTGTCAAACCTGCAGCAGCATCAGTTTAGCAAAAGTGAGACGTGTGGGAGACGATTGTGTGGGTTTTTTTTCAACAGTAAAGGTGGAGCGCCCACACGTCTTTCACAGAGGGTCACAGAGCGTCACAGAGGGTCACAGAGCGTCACAGAGGGTCACAGAGCGTCACAGAGGGTCACAGAGCATCACAGAGGATCACAGAGGGTCACAGAGGGTCACAGAGGAGCGTCACAGAGGGTCACAGAGCATCACAGAGGGTCACAGAGGGTCACAGAGGGTCACAGAGCGCCAGAGTGGGTCACAGAGCGTCACAGAGGATCACAGAGGGTCACAGAGGATTACAAAGCGTCACAGAGGGTCACAGAGGGTCACAGAGGGTCACAGAGGGTTACAGAGCGTCACAGAGGGTCACAGTGGGTCACAGAGGGTCACAGAGCGTCACAGAGGTTCACGGAGGATCACAGAGCGTCACAGATAACATGACCCATTACACCTCGAATAAGGCTTGGAACTCATATTTTAGGTCTGAATAACATCAAAACATTTGTTATTTGGGTTAAAACCGACTACTTTTGGTTCACTGGGCCAAATTTAGCAGGAAGCCTGAGGGCCAACAACAATTGGGTTAGTTGGCTGTGAACAAGCGGACTGTTCTAATATTGCTAATAAGATTAAAGACCAGCGTGTAGTTGCCATTTGCTGCAGTACAACACATAAAAAACACTTCTACAACAGGAATCTGATCGGGTGTTTCCTATCTATGTATTTTATCTACATTTCTTATGCCTTCTTTCCATCTAAATCCCATTTACTTGACAAACTGACCAACTGTGCTGTAAAAAAGAAAGTCATTACATTTATTTCCTTTTAATTCAAATTTCCAGGGGAGTTGCCAAGGCAGCGGCGTTGTAATTTGACATTTATCTATATATTGACTGTTTCTCTCTGAGTTTCCTTTGATCCACATTGTTGAGCTTCATCTTTGCCAAAAAAAATCCAAAATTATAACTCTCTTTGTTATTTTACAGCTCAATATCAGTCCGACCACTGCATTAATCACCTTAAGTTCAGTCAGGCGTGATTGACGGTAGATTAGCGCACGTTCCTTCCAAAATGGCTGCTTACGAGATGCGGCATTTCTGCAATGAGCGAAGCATTAAACACAATCTCAGGTAAAGAAAGTTTGATTCAGTTGTAAACGATAGACGGCCAATGAATAATTTTGCACGTTTCACGGAAATTATACAAAATCTGATTGCACAGTTCTGTTTGAGTTTGGCTCCCGACGTGACGGATTCCGCGGTGACCTGACTGACTTTTCACAATAATTAATTCAGTGTGCGTGCGACATTAAAAAGCCTGAAACATATGTGTCTTCCAGTATTTAACAAACTGTCCAGAAGTCTATGAAGTATAGCGAGGTTAACGACAATTTTTTTTGGAGTATTTTAACGTGCTCCTCCTGTAAAACGTACACAGAAATACCACACACCGCGCCGCCGAACTTTTTAATGTGGAAACCCGATCGCGGCCCACGTCCCTACAGCTTTCTCTCCACCTGTTCCCCCGTTCACCGCGGAATAACACTGAGCTCTGTACTCTTTGTCCTCGCGACATAGGCATCTGTAACATTAGGCCTCTTTACAGACGGGGACACAGAGGGAGAGGGGAATAAAAGACAAGCTTGTATAGTCCCGTCCAAGCAGCCAAAGAGGAAGCAGGGATCATGCCCGCATAAAAAGGCACTTAATCTAACCCTTTGCCTCAGAACGCTGTCACAGATTGACGCTCTAAGTGGGGGAAATTCAAGGCGCAGCAGGTGCGACTTGGTTGTTATGGACATCACGAAAGTCTGCGACGCGCAGTTGGGGTTCGTTTGCAGATCGACCGCCTCGACACGTTTGTACGGCTTTAAATGACAGAGATTTTAGTGCAGAATGAGCTTTTTTTTTCAGCTCGTGGAGGAAATGATGGTGCTTCAAATAGAGCTGGCTTTGCAGTTTGTCCAATCAAATCAAATTATAATTTCGACTCGATTGCGGCTGATATTGCGGCCCTAATATCGGTTCTTGCAGCAGATACAGTACCCCAAGTATAAGACAAATATATGCAAGTAATAAAAACTCCTGCTGCTGACTCACTTTCATTTGTATTGTATCTATTTTCATTTTTAATTTGTCACTATTGTTTTTATTATATAGTATAAGAGGTTTTTATAAGAGTTTTACAAGAGCTTTTCTATAAGAGTGTTTTTTTAAGTTATCTGTTCTTTATTATTTACTTCTGTACCTACTTTGTGTTGCAACACTTGAATTTCCCCATTGTGGGACAAATAAAGGCTTATATTATCTTATCTTAACGTTTTATTGTTCTGTGCAAGATAACATAGTAACTTCTACAGTATATGTGCCATGTTACTGCAAACTAAAGTGCCCCTCGATATCAAACCAGGACTTAAACCGGGACAAGGGTAGATCTAAACCTGGACTAGAATTAGACTTCTAAAGCAGGACTAGACCGGGACTAGACCGGGACAAAGGTAGATCTAAACCTGGACTAAAATTAGACTTCTAAAGCGGGACTAAAACGGGACTAAAGCAGGACTAAAGCGGGACTAAAGCGGACTAGACCGGGACTAGACCGGGACTAGAGTAGATCTAAACCTGGACTAAAATTAGACTTCTAAAGTGGGACTAAAGTGGGACTAAAGCAGGACTAAAGCAGGACTAAAGCGGGACTAAAGCGGGACTAGACCGGGACTAGACCGGGACTAGACCGGGACTAGACCGGGACTAGAGTAGATCTAAACCTGGACTAAAATTAGACTTCTAAAGTGGGACTAAAGCGGGACTAAAGCGGGACTAGACCGGGACTAGACCAGGACTAAAGCGGGACTAGACCGGGACTAGACCGGGACTAGACCGGGACTAGAACAAGGAAACACTCCTTGACCTAAAATATTCTCATAAAACCTTTCTGTTGTTCTATACATGCCTATTGACACCTTTCCAATATGAAAAAACAACAACTGCGCTGGTACGGGTTGGAGTGAGTAAAAGGCGTATGAGCTGTGTCCAAACAATGTGGAACAATGACCACTGTCGGGTGTATTTTTGAGCGAGCCGCCCCGAGTGTACGGTCTCTACAGTTTGGGCGGCGGGCTCGTCCCAGGTTGTGAATAGCGTGAGGTTATCTTCCAATCTGAGGCTGAGTCTGGTGGTGGGCGGCGTCTTCAATAGTCATCTTATCTGGACAACTGCAGGGCTCGTCTGTCACACTGTCCTGGTTAGCGGCTCGTCCATTGATCTTCGGAGGACCGTGTTTCGGTGTCTATGGCCGTCCGGTCAAATAAACATAATAAGTCTTTGGAAATCCCAAAGTTGAATATTGTCACACTCACGACAAGTAAAGTACCACACTGTACCACAAAAATAAAAATGTAAATACGTCAACTGGACAAAAGTTGTTTTTAAGACGGAATATGTTACACTATTAACTTCTTCTGACAGATATATTATGAATGGTATAATAATAATAATACTAATAGCCAAGATGACATGGGTTACAATGATACAATCTAATTCAAAAATACTTTATGTATAATAGATAACTGTAGTAAAAACACTGCGCAAAGTCGCATACATGCCAAGGATGCAAATTCCTCCCAACATACTTGTATTAAGACTTTACTTTTCTTTGTGAGACTTTACTTTGCTCTACTTTACACTTTTCTATGTCCTGCTTTACTTTACATACTCTATTTTACTTTGTTGTGCTCAACTTTTCTCTCATTTCTACTTTACTCTTCTTTGACTGAATCTATTTTACGTTTCTCTTACTTTGCTTCACTTCACTAATACTAAATGTTACTTTTTCTCTATTCTACTTTACATACACTTCCTTAGTTAGCTTTATTTTACTTCACTCACTTTTACCTTTCTCCCGTTCTTTGAATTTTATGAGTGGTATGTTACTAATACTAATAGCCAAGGTGACATGGGTTACAATGATACAATCTAATTCAAAAATACTTAAGTATAATAGATAACTGTAATAAAAACACTGTGCAAAGTCGCATACATGCCAAGGACGCAAATTCCTCACAATGAATAATGTCTTAAAAACATGATAATCCCATGTTTGTGTCTGTTTGAAATGTGTTCATATTTGAGGTGCACTGTGTAAGTGTTGTCTCCATGGAGATGTTATTACTTTGGCAGGGATATTCCACATGATGCCATTACACATGTACATCTTCATGGAGACGAGCAGGTAACAAGGCCAAATTACAGGTCAGATCTGTGGAGAAGACATTATTTTAAGATAAGATAAGATATAATACGATAAGATATTCCTTTATTGTCCACACATGGGGAAATGTCATTGTTACAACGCAGGTAGATACAGAGGAAAAGGACAGATAACTTATAGGAAGTTTAAAAAAACACTCTTAATAGAAGAACTCTTATGAACAAAAACTCTTATAAACAAAAACTCCTATAGACAAAACCTCTAATTTCCTAATGAGGAATGGAAGGGGAAAATAAATAAAAATTAAAATTAAAATTAAATAATAATAAAAATCTATGAATAAAATCAAATAAAATATCTATTTATACATTTTTTATTATTTTAAATATAAGTCCCAACTAATTATACGCATCATCATAAGCATGAACCAAAGGAATAAAAAGATGAATCTTATAGACCCTGATCCTTTCACAGATAATAATAACAATAATGATCATTTTACTTTCCCCTCCCCTAACATGTTTACAATATTTTCTTATGGTTTACATGTCTTTGACCTGATTACTTTCCTTATTTACATAGAAGAAAGCCGATTCACAGCAAAAATGTATTTATTTCAATGCATTTTTTTCACTAATGAATATAAAAACTTCTAACTCAATTTGAAAATTGGCCGATTTTACACACTTTTCACACGCTATTGTCTATTTAGTTCTCGCTCTGTGTCACGTTCTGTATTTTTCTGTTTTAAATGTTGAAACACTGAAAAAAACTGAGCCTAATGTGTTCTTATCTTTAAGCCGTTCAAAGTATAAGGTCGTGAAAAATGATCCAAAACCACTCTCCCTCTTGTTAAAACGACTAAACGAATTTATGTGACATTTACCCTGGTTCAACCTTGTCTGACATGAGCGGTTCCATCACTTCTTACTTAAATCGTTCAAACAAATATCCAACAAAAGTGTTTTCTCTCACCACGTGCACTTAAACTGTACACAACTGAACGCTCCGTGTACATAATATTATCTCAAACAACAGCAGGGTTATAATTTAGCACATAAAATCAATAGGCTTTCCGTTTCCTGAACCACATTTAGGTTTTACGAGGCCTCTCTGTGTGACCCTGTATAACCCAGCCCTGAAACCTCCAACCTCAAGTGTGAGATTGAGGTAAGTACTTCCAGATTTGGCCTAAAGGAAAACTGTCAATCAGGCTGTGGGAATTCAGGACGCCTTAAAAAAAAAGGAAAAAAAGGTATTTGTCCCTCAAAAACACGCTGAGGAGACGTTCGAACAGGAACGACTCGTACATCATCATCAACATCATCTGCTGACAGTAATCAAATAATAATAATAAAAGTTGTGTGAAGAATGCAGTGTTGTTGCCGTTCCATTTCAAAATTCTAAATATTCAGGACATTTGAATTACATTTGATAATTGTAACTCTAAAGCAGGACTAAATATAAGGCTGTGACCAGGATTAAATGTTTTTTAATCTGGATAATTTGCAGCTGTTCAGTTTGGTGGGCACATAATTCAAGAGTTACTTGGAAATAATATTACCCAGGTAGAAGTACACAGAAAGTCCAAGATACTTGAGTAAAAATGTATTAGAAGAAACTACCACTCAAGTAATTGCAGCTGTGTATAATTTGACGTTACAGTAATTGGTATGAAGGAGGAAAAAATATTAAATAATGCACAAACTCATATATTTATTCCAAACAAACTCCTAAATGAAGTATATAAACACAAATAACTTCAATATAAGCTTTTATAGACTAACCAAACATTTTTACAAATAAAAGCCATGGAACTGAATAAGAGTGTAATAAATCATGTCCTCAATCCTGAAAACCATGTACCGTATTTTCTGGACTATAAGTCGCACCGGAGTATAAGTCGCACCAGCCAAAAAATGCATAATAGAGAAGAAAAAAACATATATAAGTCGCACTGGAATATGAAATGCGGTTACAGGAGTGAAAACAACAAATAATATCACATGTAAGTCACTCTGGAGTATAAGTATATAAGTATATATATAAGTATAAGTCGCACCCCAGCCAATACTATGAAAAAAGTTGCGATTTATAGTCCTGGGAAATACGGCACACTCGACATCATCTATCACCATCTCGTACATCTTTACATTGCAATTCAAGCTACGGCAACGCGCTTAATGAGCATTTACACGGTGTAATAGACAGTGGGAATGCACAATTGCAGCCGGTGTCAGCTTTATCTCCTCCGATCTACGCCGCTCTCTCTCTCTCTCTCTCTCTCTCTCTCTCTCTCTCTCTCTCTCTCTCTCTCTCTCTCTCTCTCTCTCTCTCTCTCTCTCTCTCTCTCTCTCTCTCTCTCTCCTCCCGTCATTTGTCTGTCTGTCCGAGTGGTCGCTGTCATGGCCGCAGGCAGAACGGGGCCTGACAGAGCGACGTGCGTTATCTGCGAGCTGTCGTCGGTCGCATCGGTTCACCCCAGACGAGGAAAGATCGGATTGCACTTACAGGAAGAGGCACTGTAGAATGAGCCACTATTGTAATATGTAAAGAATCAGAATCAGAAAAGGTTTATTGCCAATGAACGGCATTCACAAAGGTAGGGACTCGCTTTGGTGCGACCTAAAACAATGGGCGACGACAAAAACAACTTATATAAAGTCAAAAAGTGCATGTGTTAATGGAGTACATTCACTTAGATTGTAAATGGTTTGTTTAGTTCAGCAAAGAACTTTTATTTTGTACGTACCACTTTGCACGAGAAACGGTCCACAACAGAGCAGCTTTTGTACTGCTTATTACACTCTTATTACACTCTTATTACACTATGCTTATTACACTCATCTGGTGATATACAGTAAAAATTGGTGTCATTCATATACTAAATGATCCATTAATTAAGGTATGGTACCGTTACAACAATTAAAAATGTAAATATTTGCTGTCTAGTTATGACACTGGATGTAAATATAGTGAGGAAATTGAACCACAAACATTTTGGTTTGTGGGTGGGTCTTTTATACTTGTATTAAGACTCTACTTTTTTTTGTGAGACTTTACTTTGCTCTACTTTACACTTTTCTATGTCCTGCTTTACTTTACTCTATTTTACTTTGTTGTGCTCTACTTTTCTCTCATTTCTACTTTACTCTTCTTTGACTGAATCTATTTTACGTTTCTCTTACTTTGCTTCACTTCACTAATACTAAATGTTACTTTTTCTCTATTCTACTTTACATACACTTCCTTAGTTAGCTTTATTTTACTTCACTCACTTTTACCTTTCTCCCTTTTTTACTTTACTTTTTACTTTAATTAACTTCAGTATTATCTTCTCTGCGTTCTGTTTTGCTTTAACTTACTTTACTTTACTGTACTTTGCTTTACTCCTTTTTTCCCTCGACTCTCCACTTTACTTCACAGCCTTCATCTCAACAACCGTCAGTCACTCAGAACGTGGCAGACGGGGCATCCTCACACAGATGGGGCATCCTCACACAGACGGGGCATCCTCACACAGACGGGGCATCCTCACACAGACGGGGCATCCTCACACAGACGGGGCATCCTCACACAGACGGGGCATCCTCACACAGACCCATCCTCACACAGACGGGGCATCCTCACACAGACCCATCCTCACACAGACGGGGCATCCTCACACAGACCCATCCTCACACAGACAGGGCATCCTCACACAGACCCATCCTCACACAGACGGGGCATCCTCACACAAACCCATCCTCACACAGACGGGGCATCCTCACACAAACCCATCCTCACACAGACGGGGCATCTTCACACAGACCCATCCTCACACAGACGGGGCATCCTCACACAGACCCATCCTCACACAGACGGAGCATCTTCACACAGACCCATCCTCACACAGACGGGGCATCTTCACACAGACCCATCCTCACACAGACGGGGCATCCTCACACAGACCCATCCTCACACAGACAGGGCATCCTCACACAGACCCATTCTCACACAGACGGGGCATCCTCACACAAACCCATCCTCACACAGACGGGGCATCCTCACACAAACCCATCCTCACACAGACGGGGCATCTTCACACAGACCCATCCTCACACAGACGGGGCATCCTCACACAGACCCATCCTCACACAGACGGAGCATCTTCACACAGACCCATCCTCACACAGACGGGGCATCTTCACACAGACCCATCCTCACACAGACGGGGTATCCTCACACAGACCCATCCTCACACAGACGGGGCATCCTCACACAGACCCATCCTCACACAGACGGGGCATCCTCACACAGACCCATCCTCACACAGACGGGGCATCCTCACACAGACCCATCCTCACACAGACCCATCCTCACAGAGACCCATCCTCACACAGATGGGGCAGGGGCATCCTCACACAGACGGGGCATCCTCACACAGACCCATACTCACACAGACCGGGCAGCCTCACACAGACCGGGCATCCTCACACAGACCGGGCATCCTCACACAGACCGGGCATCCTCACACAGACCGGGCATCCTCGCACAGACCGGGCATCCTCACACAGACCGGGCATCCTCACACAGACCGGGCATCCTCACACAGACCGGGCATCCTCACACAGACCCATCCTCGAGGAACAGGTTCAAACTGGGACAAAGAGACGAGAGAGAAACCACATTTATTTTCAATCGACGTCTTATAAGACTTTAGACTCGACCGCAGCCGGTGGAAAGCACGCTCACATCGGTTGGTTCGCTTTGACCTTACATTTCCTCAAACAAGTTACACGTTGACGTATTATGGGCTGTTTTGTTTTCGCCCTGAAACCGGCCTGAGCGTCATAATTCACCGTGGGGGCCGCTCGCACTCCTCCCTCTGACACGTCCGGGACCTTTTAGGGTGAGTTTGGGTCCGACACCGGAGCGCTCTGGCCCAACTAATGTGACTAATCCAGGTATTTTTATGAGAGGAAACGCTCCCTGTGTGAGAGGAACAAGACTTTTCCTCATTGCTCACATTCCTGCCACCTGTGAGGGCCGATCGCTGAATGAACAGCTCTCACCCGCTCACTCCCACTGGGCTACAGGTGTGGGGGGGAGAGAGAGGGCAAGAGAGAGAGAGAGGGGGTGGTTACAAAGAGACGAGATACGAAGAGATAGAGAGTAAGGGGACATCAGAGAGAGAGAGAGAGAGAGAGAGAGGTAAGAGAGAGAGAGAGGCAAGAGAGAGAGAGGCAAGAGAGAGAGAGAGGCAAGAAAGAGAGAGTGAGGCAAGAGAGAGAGAAAGAGAGAGAGAGAGGCAAGAAAGAGAGAGAGGCAAGAAAGGGAGAAAGTGAAAGACAAAGAAAGAAAAGAGAGGGGAGAGAGTGGGAGAGCAAAAAAGAGAGAGGGGAAAAGAGAACAAGAGAAAGCAAGTCACATAAATTAACCTGAAAAGAGAGAGGGGAAAGAGAGGGGAAGAGAGAGAGAGAGAGAGAGAGAAAGAAAAAAAGAAAGAGAGAAACAGAGAGAGAGAGAGGAGCTCATGCTGGCTCATTGTTAATTTCATTATGTGGTGTGTTGCCGTGGGCACCTTTCCCTCCATGAAGCTCCTCCTCCTGCCACACCTCTCAAGCCGGGGCTAATGGAGGTAAGAACAGACAGAACGTCCGGCCCCTGGGCTCCAGCCCCGGCAGGACCCCCAGCCCTGGCAGGACCCCAGCAGCGACAGGACCCCCAGGCTCGGCGGCACCTCCAGCAGCGACAGGACCCCCAGCCCCGGCAGGACCCCCAGCCCCGGCAGGACCCCCAGCGGTGGGCCATAGTTGACATACCTGAGCCCTCCGTCAGGTGCATGACGTTGGCCCTGCGCTCTATGACCATATAAGGAGAAGTGAACACATCCTCCTTCAGAGTTATACTGCTGGTCAAATGTTGTTACCATGACAATAATATTACTCATGTAGACGTACAAAGAAGTGGCTTAAATATTTACTCAAGTAAGAGGAACATGTGTTGGTGTTTGGAGAAACTTGAGAACCGAGAAACAGATTTAAATCAGATTTATGACTGAATGTATCAGACGGACAAAATATTAAATAATGCACAGATTAAAGGTGGTATGGCCGATTTTTTTCAGCAAATTTTGTATCATATTTCCTCGTGGCGTGGATAAATCATTTGTCCTGCCACGTATCAATCATAAAACGCACCTTTCGCTCACCTGCAGCCGCGAACGGTTCGTCTCCATGTTTCCGCGTGCCTAAGCGCATGGATCTATCATAACCTCAGTGTACGGGGCAAAATGAAGACGAAGAAAGACAGTTCGAGCTGACGCAGAAGTGGACAGAAATCTACGGGAGACGAGCGATGCAATGCGCTCCGTTGCGCTAATAAACAAACACACGTGTGTGTTGTATCAGTCCACACGGGGGAGTGCGCATGCGCACTTCCGCCTGCGTTCTCAAATCCCCGAAAAATCGTCCATACCGCCTTTAAGTATTTATTTATTCACATTAAAACATAGAACAAGACCTAAAGAAGACCAGAGAGAACCAAATAAATACAAAATAGAATAAAGAAAGAAGATCCAATGAAAATCTAAATAAAATAAATAAAATAAATAAAATAAATAAAATAAATAAAATAAATAAAATAAATAAAATAAATTAAAAAAAAAAAATGAAAAAAAAAAAAAATCAAAATCAAATTAAGTCCAAATGTAATTCTTTACATTTTCTGTTCTCAGTTAAAATGTCGGTCCAGTCCTTCATCGTCAACGCAATATGTGTCATCCTGTTCTTTGTGATGGCCTTTTCCCCTGCTGCAAGAAGTATATTCCAAAAGTATCTATATATTGTGTCCATGGCAGGAGTTTTGAGGCCCAAATACATAGTTCTGTGAGTGTGACGATGACATTAGTTTCAATCCAATAGTTTTGAGCAACACGACAGTGTTGTAACGCTTTTGTCATTGTAGACACAGTGGGACCAAGCCATTTACTCAAGTAAGAGTATTGTGACTTCAAACTAAATATTACTCGAGTTGAAGTAAAAGTATTTTGTCAGAAAACTGACATTTCTTCTAAAATTGAGCTGCAGAATAGCAAGAAAAAATCTAATTATCAATAACACAACCTTGAATCGTTGATGTATAGTTGAGTGTTATATTGTTTGGTGCATGTGTTTGTTTTCGATGTCATGATGAAGATTAAATCTGAAAAGTGACATTTTTGAAGGGTTTGTGACGGGAATAACTCTCTCTTGAATGGAAACGGCTGTAATGAGACAACAGTATAAAACAATTAAAGATAACATGAGCATGAATGGATCTATAAATCAACCGTACAAAAGACCTTTAACTCCACATTTACTGATCTACCATTTGACTTACACATCCGAGACCTCAAAACACTGCACGATACACTTTTATATTTGTCTAGTTCTTTAGCCAGTAGATCTCCATAGAGACGCTTTCATATTCTTCATCCCTGTTTCAAAACTCTGAAAAACTTTGCATTATGAGTAATATTCAATAGTTTAGATTTAGATTAATGTGCTTTATTATATATCAGGTCATACTAACAAAGCAAAGAATATTCACATTCATGGTCATATTTACACGTCTCTGTCCATGAAATCCTTACAATATTTTGGAACATTTTGTAACAATCTCTATTCCCAAAAGTGACGCATTGTGAGGAAAACAAAGACAGTTTTGATGGCGTTTTGTCTGTACTTTATCATACTTCACGCGTGTCTTTAAAACAGTCGGAGGAGCCGGCCTGTGTTGTTACGTGGTCGTGTGAAGTGCGTTTCTGCCCTCGGGCTCGTGCTCCAAACTGAAATCCCAAACGAAGCGCAGTCCTGATGGTGAGAAATACACTCGACTGCGTCTGAAAAGCGGCGCTGGAACTTCTGACCTTAAATGGAAACGGGCTTATTGACAGCGACGACTATAAATCTTGAGTCACCACCTCACTTCTGAAGTTAATGCTAAACCTTTTCCATGGCCCTGTCTAATAGGTAAGCCTTTGCTGACCCCGAGACCCCGACCGTGAGCGGCCCTCATCCTCCGTTTCACTTTAATGAAAATCAGTTCATTTAAATCTTACGTAATGCCCCTGTTATTCATTTTCTCAGCTTTCTCTCTCTCTCTGATTAATACAAGCCACGTACTGTATAAGCACAGATGTTCTTATTGGAAGAATATTTAATAAACCACATAATGGAATGCAAGTGTTTTTGTGAATGTGAAATAAGATTCAAAGAGCAGATTAGTGCTGTAGTAAAGGCCGTCTTTTTCCAGCTTCTGGCTAAAGTAACGCACTTTGTAGCCCGCTCTGACCCTATCATGTACTTTATACTGAACTAAACTAATCTCTGCTTCACAGACTTCAGCAGGTTCAGAATGTGGCTCCTCCGATGCCTCCTAACGTGCTTACATCACTCCATCACTCCATCACTCCCGTGCTCCACGCTCTTCACTGGCTCACAGTGCAGTTCAGAAAAGCCTTTAAAGCCTTTGTACACAAGGCCCTCAATGGTCATGCGCCCACCGACCTCTCAGATCTACTGACCACCGTCCAGTCAGGGCACTGGCTCCTCTGACCACACCTCTCTGGTGGTTCAGAGGTACAGGTGCTATAAGAAGTGGGGCTTTTCAGTTTCCTTCTGAACTGTGGTCTATAACTGTCACTCTATCACTTTTCAGGTCTCGTCTCAAGACCGTCATTAGGCATTTGACACATAGTTCTCTAAAGTATGTCATTTTAACTGATGTTTTATTGTATTGTTTGTTGTTTTTATTGTCTCTGTGAAGCGCTCCGAGCTAATGGAAAGTGCTATACAAATTAACTTTGATTGCTTGCTTGCTTTCCTGTGTGTGCTGTTGTGTGTTCTGTGTCTTTGGTCAATGGGCCAGGATCAGATTGGGCAGTTTTTTGGTGGACAGACTGTAGAACATTAACCTGGCTCACGCCAGATAGATCTGTGTCTCACTTTGAATTGAGTTCTACACACTCTAAAGTCTCTCACTGAAAGCTGTCGGGATGTTAAAAAAATACATCACCCTGATTGGTCAAAGCAGAAGAAGCAGAAACATCTAAATAGTGTTAAATCCAGTGTTCAGAGAAGCACAGTCCAGAAACGCACAAAATGCAATGTTTTTGAAAAACAAAATAGTCTGTATTTCTCATAAAAGAGACCAAAGTACGGCCGTCTGCGCCGCCATGTTTGTTTTGACCGCCCCGGCCACACTGCTGCTCTGTGATTGGTTCCAGTCCCTAAATGCCACGTGATTGGCTCATTTACCAATAGTGCGGACTGTAAATGAATCAGTGGGAGCCGAACATATTCTCAAAAGTTTGTGAAGTCACAAAAATGGTGAGAATTCACTTTGTTGGTAGGTTAGTAGAACATGCTAAGAATAGGTTACAAGTGCAATCTGTGTTCAAATAGTTAATCATTGTGTTTTACATTCTGCAAAAAGTGTTTTGTAGTTTTTATTTGAACGTAAAGACTTTAAAATGGATATAAGGACTGCCAATATATCAGCGTGTTTGATCCCTGAGTGGAAGGTTTTGGAATTTGTGCCAAAATGTATATAATTCTGTGAAAGCAATTGAAAAAAGAAAACTGCAAAAGCCAATGGCTTTGGCTGATCATATTTCTGCTATTTCCAAGCTCTACATAATCAAAAAACAAACATTATTCTACATCTGGCCAGTGCTTCCCAGAATGCACACAAATATAAAATAATCTTACTGGCTGAAAGATCGGTGCAGCGTTTGCCAGGCTCAGACAGACAGGGGCCTCTCAGGTATGTCTCCTGAACACAGGAAGTAAACTGTCAACACTGTGATATCAGCGCACAGATCTACTCCCATCCACCTCTGGGATGTTTTATGTATTATGTATCAGCCTTAAATGTTTTTGCAAGTGGAGGCTCGCGCTGCAATTTAAAAAAAAAAATGTCACGCGGTCGATATGAGTTCAGAAGAGCTGACTTTAAAGGAGACATATGCAAAATCAACTTGAATGAGCTTTTAACCTTATTACAACAGTCTTTCCTTATCATTATTTATTTAGGTGTATTTTCATTGATTCCTGCATGTTTGAGTAATCTTGTATTGTCCTGCAACTGGGGTTTGAGTGCTCAGACAATCCCTATTTTCACTTTGCATCGTGATTAATTGTAATTAAATGTAGGATTCTAAAATGTCACGTAGCCACTCCTCAAAGATGCTACATGACGGATTACAGTTCAATAACTAAGTACATGACAATTCCCTGCGTTTTACATAGAAATATCTCTACGAAGTGGCGGAGCTTATCATTTCTGCCGTTGTGAACAGGAAGTTAATGGACCTCCTTCTATTATTAAGTCGTTTTAGATCAATATTGAAGTTTACAATGAAGAAAATGTAAAATTATGATCTACTTAATGTTTAAACACAACATCTTCTTTAAATATCAGTGCAGTGCAAGTAAAAGTGTGTTGATTTGTTTGTTGTTCCCCCTGCAAGGAATTGAAACCCTAAATAAAACATATTGTTTCTCCCTCAGACTCGTATAAATACCCCAAGTACCCCAATATATAAGTATCCCAATATATAAGTACCTCAATATATAAGTACCCCAATATATAAGTATCCCAATATATAAGTGCGTCAATATATATGTAAGTACCCCAATATCCATGCAAGAAAACGCAATGTGATGTTGTTTTTCTGGTCAGTCCTGGACCTTTCGTAGTCTGTGGGAGCTAAAAAGTACTCCATATGAACAGATTCTTTCCTGTTACCAAAGTGAAACACATTTCGCTCAACAGTTTAGGCCTTTTAATTGACATATATTTTACACCCACTGTGCAAAGTGAAGCTGTAATGTGGCAGTTTCCATGTCTGCGAGGGAGGAAGTGTCTGGTGAGGTATGCGTCCCACACGGCAGCGCCTTGAGTGGGGCGGTGTCAGTCAAGGCCAAGAGTCTGAGCTGGACCCCGGAGAGAGAGAGAGAGAGGGAGAAAGAGAGAGGGAGACGGAGGGTGAGAGAAGGCGGGGCTGACGGGCTCGCTCTCGCATTGGGAGGCGATGGAAAAAAACACGAATCGCTCGGACAAGGGCCTGAGATGAATTTTCCTGCCGTCGTTACAAGCGAAGTCAAGCGAGTCTCCCGACGGTCCCCAGACCACAACATGTCCGAGGCACGGTAAAATATGAGCAAAATATTTTATCTGCAAAAGGCCTTTGAAGGCTCCGAGTGAAGGTTTCCAAGGGATTAAAATGGTGGATGGTGACTGTCGAGGGATTAAATGAGTGTAAGAAACATGAATGAAGCTGTTTCTTTAACTGTGTTTTTCATGTTTCGGCCATGAAGTTAAATCCAATCTGTTATTCATACAAAACATGGATTAATTCAGTGTTTTATGTTACGCTACTAATAGGATAGATGGAGCAAAGAGCTTTAAAGCTGCTGCATAGATAAAAGTTGCGCTAACATATCAAAAATCTAAAAACATGTACCGTATTTTCCGGAGTATGAGTCGCACCAAAAAATGTATAATAGAGAAGAAAAAAACATATATAAGTGGCACTGGAGTATGAAATGCAGTTGCAAGTGTGAAAATAACAAATAATATCACATTTAAGTTGCTCCGGAGTATAACTATATAAGTATGAATATAAGTCGCACCCCAACCAAAACTATGAAAAAAGGTGCGACTTATAGTCCGGAAAATACGGTACAAAAATCTATACCTTCATCTAGATACTTCTGTAGGGCCAGGAGTATTTAATAATGATTAAATACAAAACACAATATCACAATCTATAGTCTACTTATCAACATATTCAAACAGCAGCACATGGTAACGATATTTGTCACATCATTACTTCTCACAACAGGTTTTCTCAAATGTAAAAGATCCTCTGCTTTTTCCAAGTACCAAGAAGCACCAAGAAGGGCCTCTGGAGCAAATATTAGTGGATTCATCTGTCTATCTTTTAAAACACACGAGTATGAAATAAGTTAAAAGGAAAGTACAATGTGTTGGACATAATGGAAAGCTCTGTTGTGCGTGCGTCATATTTAAAAGGCGCTGTACCTGATTTTTACCCTTTTCTAACCCTTTTTATGAAAACAGAACTAAATAACGTTCCACTCTTTACAACAGTTTACCTCTCACTTACCTAATGCCTTCTCAGCGTCCTAAACATGCACCACGACGAGTTTACAAGAGCTTTTCGTGACATTTGCCGCGGTAAAGCTAACAAACATTAGCATGCTAACAACGCACTTCCTGCTTCTTCGAGAATTAAAAGTACTCATTTGGACCCAAATCGATGCTTTTACAATATATCTGAACTGGGGAAAATCTTTTTTGACTTTATTACCTGCAAAAAAATATATTGTACATGATCTATTTCTGTTTTTCCCGTTTTAAAATGGTAAAAATCAGGTATAGCGGCTTTTAGGACCCGTGTCTAACTTTCAGTTCTTGTAGGTCAGGAAAACTTCATACAGTAATATATGTGAGGAAAAAAGGAGAACTAACGACACCTTACTTGATTTCTACCGTCTTAAAATGTGAAAAACGGAACTAGCTCATAGTAAACAGTGCACAAATCGCTAATTGCTCATTAAGATTTTGCGAGCATTTTTCACAACTTTCCGTCACAGTAAAGCGAACGACAACTAGCATATGCTAACAGCGCACTTCCTGCTGCTTCCTGGGGAATACATTTCGATGCAAAAAGCACACAGCGGTCTCAATGTAACTCCAGACATGCTTTTACAATATATCCGTGCGGGCAAAACAGATTTAATTCAGTACATGAAAAAAAATAAATGTGCAGCCCCTTTAGGCACCAGAAGGCCTAACTTACATGCAGGTCAGGGAAAAAAAAATATACTACTAATACACAATAAAAGGCAATGTTGTTAACTGAGAATCGTGTTTGTTTGTCCGTCATGGTTCAGCAGCAGCGTGACAAGGGACTGAGGGGCGACTGTTCTTCACTCGTGGTTCAACATAGGTACAGTAGAAGCCCTTTAATATCTTCAGTTACTGGAAGAAGAAAAAAATCCTCTAGAATTCATGTGATCCCTCAGTTTCCCCACAAACCGGGCTGGAGAAGTGCGAAGTGAGGCCTGATAGTCAAATGAGCCTCAAATGAATGAGAACCACATGCTGGACGTGCGGAGCGTCCAGCGCTTTGAAGCTGCAACAACAGACTGGACGTGATCTATCTGCTCCGCGTACACACAGAGTAATGAGGACAAAGTGTTTATAATAAAAGCCTGTGATTTAGATGTGTGGTAATGATGCGGGCCTGCGTTCTGTTCTCCCCCTGTCAAGCGCCGCTCTGAAACATTTGTAAAACTTTATGACGTACTAACATAGTTTTGCACAGGCCTCACGAGCACGACGGGGTTTTAGATGAGATGTTGCAGTGATAAGTACGGTAATGTGGTCTGGAGCAGATCTGTATTCAATATTTTTGGACTGTTTAGCCAACTTAGTGCAGTATTTATGGCACAAAAGGGCTCATGACAAAAGGAGATGTATTACGTGTTTTAATGATGTTTCCTCATCTTTATCTGTACTTACGGTTGTATTCAGATGCACATTTGAGTAATCCTGGATTGTCCTGCATCTGGGGCTTGAGTGCTCTGAAAATCCCTGTTTTCACCTGCCCATAACTGTGGATTGTTCCTTGTACTATGCCTTATATTGTACTTTTTACTTATATTATACTTTTTACTAAGGTTCAAAAATGTTGTATAGCCATCTTTCAACAATAAAACCAAGTTAAGAAAATTCACATGTCGAAATGCTTATCAAGTCTACCTTTTTTAACAGGAAGTCAATGGTCCCATTTCTATTACAAAGACATTTTGGCATTTACAATGAAAAAAAAAGTAGTATATTGATCTATCTCTGTTGTAGTTTATTAAGTAAAGGGGGAAAAGGCATAATATGTCCCCGCCCTCTTTCCGGTGGAGGCTTCTCCATCTGCTCCATTAAACTAGAACCTGGCAATATTTGTGTCACAAACTCTTGAGAATCCATCTGCTGTGAGCCTGACCAACCACAGCGTGTGTTTGAGCAGATTTACGGACTCTTTCCTCACTTTAAGACGTGCACACTGAAACGCTTTGTGTGTTTGAGGACGGGAACGAAGCCTGTGCTTTTCCTTCAACTGGATTTAACAACAGTTTGATTTCTCTGCTTGTTCCTGTCGTCGTGACGCTTTGACCTTTGATCGGATTCAAATATTCGTCATGACGTTATGACTTTTCCCGACTGCTGGGATATTGTGTAGAACTCGATGCAAAGTGACACGCCATTCTATCATCTATTCTATCAGACATGAGACGGGTTATTTACACCTTCAACTTCAGGCTTGACTCTCGATAGATCTGACCTGGTCGGCAGCTTGTCTCTATGGAGATGGATAGGTTTAATGCCATACAGTGGAAAATTCCAGCCAAAATGATTGCAATAGGCAAGGCAAGTTTATTTGTAGATTTCATACACATGGCAATTCAAAGTGCTTCACACAGCAGGAAAAATGCATTTAGATCACAGAGAAATTACAGAAAAAGAAACACATTAAAATTAACTAAATAAAAAATAGAAATAAAAAACACCTAGCCAAATCCAAATTCATCTGACCACATTGGCAGGCATTCCAGACACTCCTTCCCATATTTCTTTGACATTGCAGCATGACAGGCGTCTCCGGGATGGACACATCACTTTTAGATTGATTTGTTCCCATATCTGTGCGCTTTCTGCAAACTGCACACATCTGTGCTGAGCGTATGTTATTGGTACCTTGCCCAGAAAGGTGTTTGAATGTGTCTATGAACATTCTTTCAGGGTGCAGCATTACTAGAGTTAATCTTTCCATGTTTTTCATCGACAAATATATCGTGCTACATTAAAAAAAAGCCATTTCTAGCTTGTTCTTTGGTCAACTGTGATCGGTCGCGTTTGGTTGAGACGTGCTGCACAGTATTTACATGTTTAGTTTTTCGTTTTGGTTTATTTTGACCCTGAAAAGACAAGAGAGAGATGCAGGACACATTATTTACCAAACACTGCTAAAACCATCCTGTTTTCACAACCTGCCTCGACACAACCATAAGAACTCTCACTATTTTCTCTTTATTGTTTTAACTCATTTCGGCTGTTTTCATTTTTACAGCCTCTTTGTTGCCATTTTTTTAAGCAAATGGAAATATATGTGCGTGTCCTTCTGACAGACACAACCTGTACATCAGTCTGCAGTTTATTTTCCATCGTCGGTCGTCCCTCCGGTCCAGGTGGGTAAGGGGCCCTTGAACTGATCTATTCTCCACGTGTCCACTGTGTGTGTGTGTGTGTGTGTGTGTGTGTGCGAGAGGCGCATCTGTGCAGCACGTGCCCGGGCGGTTCTGTCAGCACCTCGGTGAAGAGCAGAGCGGGGCAGGGGGGACAGATGGAGGAGTATCAGGGGAGAGGACGCACCGCTATAAAAAGAGTGAAAGAGTGAGAGGAGGATAGAGGAGGGATATAAGGGGGAGGGAGGGTCCTGGAGAGTAAGGAAGGAAGTGTTTACTGATCGGGATGTACTCGACAAACGCTCTGACATTTACAGGTACACGTTGGGCGGTGCTAGCAATCACATTTTACCATATGTTTTGTTTTAGTTTTGGCCGGGGTGCGACTTATACTTATATTTATACTTTTATACTCCGGAGTGACTTATATGTGATATTATTTGTCATTTTCACACTTGCAACCGCATTTCATACTCCAGTGCGACTTATATATGTTTTTTTCTTCTCTATTATGCATTTTTTGGCTGGTGCGACTTATAGTCCGGAAATTACGGTAATCAAATCATGGTTCATTCGTTTTAAATTGTCAATGATATGATAAAAGTAAATGACTGGGCTTTGGTGTGTTAAATGGCACTGGAAAAGTTACAAAAAATGATGACAAGGCTGGCTGAGGTATATCTATTTGCTTTTAATAATAAAAGATAATATTAATGAGGATATTTTTTAAATGACTGCAAATTAAAGCTGTCAGAGCTGATTTTTTTGGGGGGGGGGTAAATGAGTGAATTTCCCCCACAAAGAGTACAAAATAAGAGCACTGCGCACTATCTGCAGCTAATAATAAAGATATTATATATTTTCAATGTATTTCTTTTCAAATAGGAAGTTTGACCCGAAAGCCGCATTTTGATTGGCTGTGCTTGGGTGGTCCAGCCCAGCTTCCCTTTGCTGTCTGAAAAAAAATTCTTAAAATGAAGGGTTATAATTTTTTTAAAAGTGTTTGTGAGAGCTACAGACAAGTTAGATACATTTTTTATTTCGCCTTTTGCAGTTTGAAAATCAGGTAACCCAGCTTTAATTCACACAAACTCCAGAACAAATGAATTGTTAGCATGTTAGCAACCTTCTTGTAAGCATAAGGTTGCTGGTTGGATCCCGGCACCACATTTGCGTGCTGTTGTTGAATGAATGGTCCATGACATTTCAATAAACGAATGAATAAACGCAATGTAAGGCGACTTTGAGTGTCCCACAAAGTGCGATACAAGCCGGCCTTCTCTCTGGCGGGGCGGATCTGAAAGACTGTCCTGTTGCGTTTTGCCCCCCCCCCCTACCGCCCGGCCCCGCCCGCCTGTAAACTTGGCTCGGATCCACTAAACATGTCTGGTCTGTGACTGCGGCCATCTATCATCCTGTCTGTGGCACTTTCTCGGGCCTGCGCTCCTCCAGGTCCCATCCATCTCCGGGACGTCCCAGCAGCTGAACCAAGCCAAGTCCGCAGACGTAAATAATCACACTCGGATCCCTTTATTTGCCGTGTGCGCGTCTATTTGTTTTATTAGAACACACCGAGCGGATACGAATAACAAATAAGGGGCGTGAAATGGAAATATCGAGCGTAATTATTCATTTGTTTAATATTCTTGTCCTTAAAGAGGTTGATACAGGCCTGTCCCGCTGACGATGGGCACAAGTCTGGACACAGTCTGGACATTTGCATGAGTGAATATAAGTAATACATCAAAATAGTCTGAAACATAGAGTAAAGACCTAGTCCGAGAATACGTGTGGGGCACAAGTATTGCATAATCTATGTTTAAATGTTGTAATTTTTGGATGGGTTTGCACATAATCATTATTTATAAAGTCATTTGATTGATTTTGTAAGTAATTTGGTTCTCTTCATGAGAATCTCCATAAAAATTGAACAAATGTGTCCATACTAACCTACATTTTAAAGCAAAATTGAAATCATTTAGTATTACATGTCAGTGGAGCAATACCCGCCATCGTCGGGCAAGACACTTCACCCTGCGTCTGTGAGGATGTGTTAAGACTTATTGCTCTCACCATCCTCCCCTTAAGCAATCTAAAAAAAGCATTAAACATACATTTGGAATATTGACATTATGCTTTCCTTTCTTGTAAACTTAAATGTGTTTGTTTTCATGTTGGCCCTTATTGAAAGTCAGAAAAAGTATTCTTACCAAGGCCTTACACCAACACTCAAGGTCTCATTCTTAAGCTACACGTGTACTCTCTAAAGCGTGAGGTCCACTGCATCGTTTTTGTCTTTTAGAAATGCAAAACAAACTATAGATGAGCAGAATTCAAGTCATTTTGAGGCACTTGTAGACAAAGAGTGATCGTAAACAGGTCTGATTTAAACTGTATCTTGTCTTGTCCAGTGGTCAGAAATGCACCATTCGGTCTCACGAAGTTACCGGGACTTTTGAGACCGGCTGTAATATTCAGTCGTAAAGTCGAGCACAAGAGTAAACGCGGTGATCAGCGAGTGAAGCGTGATCCTGATGAGCGGCGTCTAACGAGCACGGAGAGGAAACAACTCCAGTCTCAGGCTCGGGGCAGGTACAGGGACTCAAACCAGAGAGAGAGAAGGACAGACAGAGGGCTATGGTGTTCTCATTTACCCAGAATGCATCTCTCTAGAAGCTGTAACTGTGCAGTGCAGATGCCACCCTCGGGAGCCCATATGCTGTTTACAACGCTGTGGCAAAACGAACATTAATAACGCGATAATGACACAACACCGAGCTTCAAACTGACACTGTTACTTTGTTAGACAGGATTATCAACACAGACACATTAAGAACATTGGTCTGGCACAAGGGCACAAGGGCACAAGGACACAAGGACACAAGGACACAAGGACACAAGGGCACATGGGCACAAGGACACAAGGGCACAAGGGCACAAGAACACAAGGGCACAAGGATACAAGGGCACAAGGGCACAAGGATACAAGGGCACAAGGACACAAGGGCACAAGGGCACATGAGCACAAGGGCACAAGAACACAAGGGCGCAAGGACACAAGGGCACAAGGACACAAGGGCACAAGGGCACATGAGCACAAGGGCACAAGAACACAAGGGCACATGGGCACAAGGAAACAAGGGCACATGGGCACAAGGACACAAGGGCACAAGGGCACAGGAACACAAAGGCACAAGGACACAAGAGCAAACGTTGAGAAACTTTTAAGGTGTTTTCTCATTATTAATTTACTCAAAGTTGTATTCGGATTTGATTGGTGCATGTTGGAGTAATCCTGTCTTGTCCTACCACTGAGGCACAAGTGCTCGAAGAATACCTGTTTTCACCTACCCCCCATCTCCACCCACCACTCTGTACTCACTTGTGAGTGAAATCCTGAGTCTGGCTCCTTCATGTGGGGTGCAAAACTGTCACGCAGCCATTTATTCAGCAATAAAAACACGTGAATCAGTTATTATTAGCCGTTTTTTAACATAATATAATAAACTAATGATCTACGATTGTTATAGTTTAATACATGATAACTGAACTGAATTTTGGAGATTTTTACAAGTTAGATAGCACAGGGAGAACAAGTAATATTATGCTGCTTGTCTCCATGTAGAATTGCACTTTAGTCCCGGAACAAGTTACAGGTCAGATCTGTGGAATGGCAAACCTGCTCACATGTATTAATGCTTTTCAAGATATTTCTTTAGCAAAATAACCTAAAAAATCAAGAGAAATTAGTTTAATGTCGTACTGCGAAACATTCGAAGCGCCGCAATAACATCTCCATAGCGACAAGCAGGTGTCAAATTCCCCCCCAAAGTGCTGCAGTAAATACTGAATTAGTGTTCAACGGGCTGCGCTTTCCCCGGCACAGGACCTGACTGTTCTGATCCTCCCTCTGCCAATATTTACACATTTACCGCGCTGTCAAACGCCCTGACAAATGAAAACAGAGGCAGAAAGTCATCCATCCTGCGTCTAATCACGTCTGCACATCGCTAATAGGGGCCCCGGGTCTCACGCATTGGCACGGACGCGTCGACACGTACGCGCACGGGGGCCAGCGCGCCGCCATGGACGCGTGCAGTCAGGCGCGGCGTGGAGTCTGGACAGGAATGTAAAAACAGCAGACTCCGGGGGTTCGTCGCTCCCGGTTGGCCGCAGTGAGACGTGGGGGGTTTCGAGCTCGAGAGAGACGTCGATGTGAAGGCGTCGCTAATGGACGGACAGAAAAGTGCACAAAATTAGCACTGGTGTGACTCTCTGCGCATCTGTACAGCACCTGGGATGACCGAGACTAAACCGGGACTAAACCGGGACTCAACCATGACCGGACAGACAAGAAACAAGGCTGGCAGTCGACCAAACTGTCCATTCACCGTGACTAAATTGTGACCAAACAAAGATGAATTTGAATGATTCACGTTTACATGCACGGAGAACTCCGACTGCGCCAAACAACCGAAATCAATTAGTCTTTGGCCCCAAACCTGTCAGACCGCTGTTGTCCCAGTCTACAGCAGGTCAAAGAATCCAATAACTGCAAGCGGCGTTTAGGTAATCTAGTATTTAGCTTGCCTGACCAGCCATTCCCAACATGTTTTGGCAAAGTACTTATCAAAACTGTGTGTGGGTCTGGGGCTCGACCGCTGCGTTTCAATTTCTAGGGCGGAGTTTAGAGCAGAGACAGAACCAATCACATAAACCCAGGAGTGATGCAAAACCGGATATTACGTAGCCCATGTCAACAAGGCGTGTTTCGTGTTGTCCGTCCCCGAACGCAGAAAATGTCTCCTGAATCGCGATGACGCCCTTTGTACAACCGCATCTAACGCACGTTCATCACGGCGAGTAGAGCAGACTTTCCTGATTGTTCAAACCAAAGCGAGAGCAGAAGTAAACACTGGGTCACGAGCCGGGTCACGAGCCGGGTCACGAGCTGGGTCGGCTATCTTGAATGTTTTGAAACGGGGGTGAAAAGCGTTACTTCCGTATCTCAGTGTGACGCGTTAAAACCTCCGACTGGGATTGGATAGGTAAATGGATGACTGACGATTTCATTGGCTCTGACTCGGATTCCAGACAATTACGCATTCGAACAGAATGTGGGTGGGGCTGGCGGGTCAGGCAAATATTTAGCATTAATTTAGCATTATCACTAAAACTTTGCAGCTATAATTGCTAATAAAAACAGCTATCATTATCGTACATAACCAGACTTTTGGCAAACATAGAAAAGCATTTGATTTTCAGCCACGAGAGGAGATGTGGTAGTTATTTTTTCTCTCCAGTGCAAATAAACAGATTGAAGCTACAGTAGCTTTACACGTGCTAGTCCACGGTGGAGGAACTGTAGTTGTTCATCTCTAAAATGAGTGAGCACACGTTCAAACGCATGTCTAGATTGACTGTTTCTTGCAGTTGAAAGCCTCTCAACGTTTGCTCCTATAAAAAAATCTGTTTAAACTGCCTGTAAACATAAGAGATAGACTAACTTTAGTATCGTAATACACAAGGGAAATTACTCTGACCAGTCTTGTTTATGTGAGTGTATTTAATGGGAATAAAGGTCCCAAGTCCAGCAAGTGTAGCATTTGTTACATGCACATAATTTAGTAGTAATGTAGTCTAATTATTATGTGGAATCCAGCACTTATAAGAGACATAAACCACCTCGCTCTTATAAACACTGACGAGGTTAGAAGTGAGCTCGGTTTAATTAGGAAAGAAGAGGAAGTAAAGGCCTACACCACCTCAACAGTGATCCATGTCCACAGATGGTTTGTTTCTTTGCCCATTTCTAAAATAAACCCGCTCGTAACATGTGTGTTGGAGTTCATAACAGAGATGGGATTTGTGCCTAGTTTGCTTCAGATTTTTAAAAGTTGCCAATATTTAGTTTCCTCTCCTAATGTTATTTTCTTGGACTTATTCTTATTTTTTTATTTCATTTATTCCCTTTTATTTAACCAGGTAAAACCCCATTAAGATCGAAACCTCTTTTTCCTGGGTCAAAACTCAAAACTACAGCACACCATCATAGAAACATTTACACTAAACAAGAGACAAATTTCTCAAATTTAACCCTTGAAAGAACAGAAACCACTGATCAACAAATAAACACAAACCAATAAAACAACACATTCTGGTCAATATGTTTTAAAAAAAAGTCACACAATTGGACGCCTGTGTGTGGAAAACTCACACACCAAAGACCAAAAAAATATCCGAGACAAAGAAAGTAGATCCGCACAGCAGTACTGCAGTACTTTAAGCAGTACTGCAGTACTTTAGAGCTCCCAAGAAGTTTTTTTGTTTTTCCCAGTAACACCAAGTTCAGTTCACGTCTGAAGTTCTTCAGACGTGAGAGGATCGAGATGAAGTGTTCAAACCCTGTGCCCAAAGATCAATAGAACATTTTTCAGAATATTTTACATCTGCCCTGTACATGGCGGTCCTCCTCCTCCTGGTCCTCCTCCTCCTCCTGGTCCTCCTCCTCCTCCTGGTCCTCCTCCTGGTCCTCTTCCTGGTCCTCTTCCTGGTCCTCTTCCTGGTCCTCCTCCTGGTCCTCCTCCTGGTCCTCCTCCTCCTGGTCCTCCCCCTGGTCCTCTTCCTGGTCCTTCTCCTGGTCCGCTTCCTCCTCCTCCTGGTCCGCTTCCTCCTCCTCCTGGTCCTCCTCTTGGTCCTCCTCCTGGTCCTCCTCCTGGTCCTCCTCTTGGTCCTCCTCCTGGTCCTCCCCCGGTCCTGTTCCTGGTCCTCCTCTTGGTCCTCCTCCTGGTCCTCCTCCCGGTCCTCTTCCTGGTCCTCCTCCTGGTCCTCCCCCCGGTCCTCCTCCTGGTCCTCCTCCCGGTCCTCTTCCTGGTCCTCCTCCTGGTCCTCCTCCTGGTCCTCCTCCCGGTCCTCTTCCTGGTCCTCCTCCTGGTCCTCCTCCTCCTGGTCTTGTTTGTGACAGTGTGAGTGTCTGTGTTCTTGTGAGCTCTGAGTCACCCCGGCTGCTGCAGACTCAGCCTCGCCACTCGTGAGGAACACGTGAGATGAAAAAAACTCAGGCGGGACTGAGTTGATCCCAAACTAGGACGGATTTCACGACAGAAACAAATCTACCGGTACATAACTGCTCTGTGGCTTGACAAAAGTTTTCTTGTACTTAATATTGAACTGTAACATAAGAAGATCACCATTTTACATTGTGTTCATTATAAACCGCAATACTGATGTAAAACGGCTTAATAACAGTAAACGTGTCCACTGATAAGCTCCGCCTTCTCATCTCACTATAACAAGCAAAGGATTGTCACTTTTTTTATTTTAGAATTGTGTTTATGTGACATTCAAAATATTGAAAAATAATAATCACAGTCACTACGTATAGGGATGTGTGCGGGGATAGGGGGCAGGTGAAAACAAGAATTTTCAGAGCACCTTAGCCCCAGTTAAAAGACATTACAGGATTACTCAAATATGCAGGAATCAAACAAATTATAACTTTTATATTAATCGCGAGGAAAAACCTTTGGTTAAAAGCTCGTCAAAGGGAATTCTGCATCTAAGTCAACTGAAGAAGATACAAACCTTTGTCCAGTTTATGGAATTAAATGTTCATTCATGATGGAACATATGTCGGTGTATGCCCTGTCAGCCTGTGGTTACCCCGCTTGGGCCCTCAACAGAGTGAAGAGAACCAAGAAGCAGGACAAAAGGGAAACTGAACAGAGAAGGAAGGGTGTCTCTATCCCTTATGTGTCTGGCCTGTCGGAAAAACTGCAGAGAATTTTTAGACAACACGAAGTCCCTGTTTATTTTAAACCAGGAAACACTTTAAGACAAAAACTGGTTCATCCTAAGGACAAGTTGCCGACTCAAAAACAGAGCAATGTAGTTTATTCGATCCAATGCAGTGAAGAAAGCTGTAAAGAACGTTACATTGGTGAGACGAAACAGCCTCTACACAAGAGGCTTTATCAGCACAGAAGAAATACAAGTTCAGGACCACAGAGCGCCGTGCATCTCCATCTTGAAGCCTCTAATCACTCGTTTGAAGACGGTGAGGTGAAGGTTTTAAGCAGGGAGAAAAGATGGTTTGAAAGAGGAGTCAAGGAAGCTATTTTTGTTAAAAAAGAAAGACCTTCTTTAAACAGAAATGGAGGGCTAAGATTCAATCTTCCTGGTATCTATAATGGTATACTGAACCCCTGGAAAGGTAGAGGACCAGGACCAGGACATTTAGATGCTAATCAGGTACTCAGGGTGGTTGAGCCAGGGTCTCCCAAAGACAAAGAGGATTCTAATAGCCCATTAAAATTCTGAATAGGCTAGCTCGGTAGATACAAGGGGGGAGTTTCTGTTGAAACAAACAACTCTTTCTACTTCAGGAAGGCTCCGCCCAATGGGCGGGTCTTACCACAGAACAGTATTAATATCGGAGTTCTCGATCTAAATTCTTTTATTGACAATGACTCTTGGATGAGAGTCGAAACGTCTATTTTTTCTAACTGAGTCCAGATGACTACAACTGAAGCTTTTTCTACTATGATGGAACATAATATAATATATTATGTGGACGACTCTGGGATTACAGTACACAAAAGAAGAAAAAAAAACTTTGATGCAGCCATAGTCTTAAGTCAAATGCTAGAAAATACACGGACCACATCAGGACACGGTGTTAATAAGAACGTACCGCGGTCTACTGTATATCTGAACGTCATCGTGGGGCTTCTGAGGAGGCTTTGTGTCCCCCTCAGACCTGAAAGATGGACGGAATGAGAAGTAGAAAAGAGGGAAGGTTGGAGAGGCATGTGAAGAAGAAGAAGAAAAATGAGAAGAAGAAGAATGAGAAGAAGAAGAAGAATGAGGAGAAGAAGAAGAAGAAGAAGAATGAGAAGAAGAAGAAGAAGAATGAGAAGAAGAAGAATGAGAAGAAGAAGAAGAATGAGAAGAAGAAGAAGAAGAAGAAGAAGAAGAAGAAGAAGAAGAAGAAGAAGAAGAAGAAGAAGAAGAAGAAGAAGAAGAAGAAGGAGAAGGAGAAGGAGAAGGAGAAGGAGAAGGAGAAGGAGAAGGACGGTTTGAGAAGCACATAAGTGAGAGTCTGAAGGTTAGTGATTGGCCGCTGTGAGACCGTGTGGCCGTCGCAGCAGGAGGGACAGGAAGTGAGATAAGAGCAGGAGCTGTGATCGATGAGTCCCCGGGGCCCAAAGCCTGATGCTCCCCCCCAAACACCAATTTATTATTCACATCAAATCCGTCTCATAGTGCCACAGGTCAGTGACGGCTGCTCTTAGTATAATATTGATTTAAATAAAGTGAAACAGGACTTGATTTGACGGCTAATAACCAATGCACTACTTTTCCTAAACAAAAGCATTGCAGGAAGTACTGTATTTTCCGGACTATAAGTCGCACCAGCCAAAAAATGCATAATAGAGAAGAAAAAAACATACATAAGTTGCACTGGAGTATGAAAAGCAGTTGCAAGTGTGAAAATAACAAATAATATCACATATAAGTCGCTCCGGAGTATAAGTATAAGTATGTAAGTATAAGTCCGGAAAATACGCTATCTCTGTTTGTAATTTTAAATTGTTGTGATGGTTTTGTACTAATAAAAAATGGTGGAATGAGAGGTTTTGACATCAACTTCACACTACAACCGATGGGGATTGTGGATTCTAGCATCTGCACCGTTTAGATTTTTGTCATTGTGTAGTTTTTAACCCTTGACTTTGCCTGAGCAATGTCCGATTGACATGATTATGACCATGAAGAGTACATCGTTTTACTACAGTAAATCCACACTAAATGACTGTACTGCTTGCAGATCCATTCCCTGTATAAGTAAATCAAATGAAATGAAAATGAGTAAAACATACAGGGGGAAAATGACACAATGGACTGAGAAACCGCTTGGATATTGCAGAATTTCAGTATGATTAAAATAGTTATAGGAGAAGTTATGTATTTTGTTTTGAATTACAAATAATATTTTAGCACTACTGTTCATCTGCTATTGAGACACTGCTGCAGAAATGATTTACAGTGAGCCAGACACACTCAAACGGCAAGTAGGAGGGATGTTTTTGATGCGTGTGGTAACGTTTAGCGCGCATATTCTCCCACATTTTGATTACATGCAGTGAATCAATAATCAATCTCATACAAACAAGCTCACACGTGTTAAAACCGCTGCCAATGCTGCCAAACAAAAACACACCGACTGCAACAAAATCACCAGCTCGACGAGTCCTGGCTGACGGAAACATTTACAAATTGTGCATGTGTTCTTCATTGGGAAAGATGCTTTATTTGTGCAGGCTGCTTTCGTTTTTCCCCCGCTGCCAGAGTCTGTTTTGTGAGTCTTATGTAAACCTCGCACGGAGCAGCTTGAGGCACAGCACGACAGAAGTAAAGGCCAGCCACGGTTTGAATGCAGCAGGGGACATCGTGATTAATACAACAGCAGATTGACAGATGACGTGCTCACAGGATCCACCCCGGATTGCGTAAGGTCAGCATCCAAAACACACTGAATGTTAACGACGGGCCGCTGCTGTCTGACGTCCTGATCATGCTGGCAGGACGGAGGGAGGAGGTTTTTGTCATGCGACGCGCTCTTCACCTCCAGATAGTAGTTATGCGTATGTTGGCCCGCTCTACTCTCGTATAAACACTGTGATACTGCTGCATCGTTCGGCCGAGAATTAGAAAAAGCATTTGGTTTTCATCAACAAGGATTTTTGCAACATCTATACACGATTTGTTGTTAACACTACGGTACTTTCCGGAGTCGCAACAGCCAAAAAATGCATTATAGAGAAGAAAAAAACATATATAAGTCGCACTGGAGTATAAGTCGCATTTTTGGGGGATGTATTTGATAAAATCCAAGACCAAGTACAGACATTCCATCTTGAAATGCAGTTTAAAATAATAACATTAGAGAACATGGTGAATAACTCTAACGCTAACGCTAACGCTAACACCTTCAGCTACATGAGGCACAGACAGAACTGTGGTAAGTGTCTGGTATGTTAACGTAACATATTAACAGTTATTCAGATAACTATAGCATAAAGAACATGCTAACAAGTTTACCAAAGCATCAGTATTACCCCAAATCACTAAATCCATTCAATTCTTCTTCCTCTGTGTCACTTCTAAACAACTCCACAAACACCAGAGGTAGTGCAGATTCTTCTTCTGCGTCGCTTAGAACCTAGAGCGCCCTCTTGTGGTTGCCAGTGTCAAAATAACAAATAATATCACGTATAAGTCGCACCCCGGGCGACTTCTCTTCTTCCTTCTGGCGTCACCAAAACCAGTGGCGGTTTTAGAGTGCAGTGCATTTTTATTTTTATTTGGCATTGGTTTTAACTTGAGGTATACATACTATTGCATGTATTATGACAAAAGTATCTATTTTGCTATTGCTATCTATAATATATACAATAATAAGATTGTAAAAAGCCCAAAAATCTAAGCTATGAACTTAAAGCCTGAATTTTTGTGAACAGTTTCCTGTAAAAGTAGCACTGTGATAAAAATATAACTTTACGCGTTGTCTGCAGATAATAATAAAGTATTTTGTTTCCCATGCAGTAGTAAAAGCCTGAAGCAGTGCTCTGATTGGCTGCGCTAGGGCTTCCCCAGTTTCACTTTGATATCTGAAACATGCATGTGCCTTGAAACGAATGTGAATATGAATGATGTTCCAAAGGGTTCGTGAGCAAGCTGACGATACCTACTTCTAGTTTTGCAGCGTGAAAACTACCCCCATATTCTTTTAAGTATGCAAACTAAATAAGAACACCAATAATGTCCAGAAAATATCACATAAATATCAAATAATAGCACTGTAAAAGAAAAGAAAAAGGAGACGTAAAGCTTCGCTCTCGTGACCTGAAGCATCATCTGTGACTCTAAGTGTCGCCTTAAAACGTTTGCGCTGCCAAGTCAAACACATAATACACTGTGGCACATTGTAACACGTGGGAAAATCATTAACCTGATCACCACGACGCAGCGCCCACAGCCCAGAGCAGAAATATGTAGGCTAAATAACAGCAGCAGCGGCAGCAGCGGCCGGCCTGAGTCAATACGTGCATCTGGACTACAGCGCAGAGAAATAAACCGGCCTGTCCGTGCGTTACTATTTCCATAAACTATACACAAACTTACACGACTCTGACTAGAAGCACTTGATGATTTGTAACATTCCTCGACAGGCGCGACGTACAGGCACACAATTGTAACTTTGATTATAACACTTGTGGGTATTTATGTCGTTTGAGGACAGAAGCCGCTTGGGCTGAACAAGTCTCAAAAGAAAAGGATTATTCTTCTATTACATCCTCAATGACTCAGTTAGATGTTAGTTAAATGGATCAGGACCATCAGGAGGGACCAGTGGACTTCACTTCAGACTATGCAGTGAGCGCTTTGTTTCAGGCTAACACTAGTTTACACGTTAAACTACACTTAAACCCCCTCAGGACGCAAAGTACGTGCTCTTGAATACTTCGAAGGGTCCGGTGAGCGAGCGGCTGTGGATGAGGATGCTTAGTAGTAGTTGTCGCTGTTTTTAAGTGACGTCGGTGGCAGTGGAAAATGTCTCAAATGTATCAGATACTATTTTTTATGCAGCCTCATGACAACAGCCTATTTTAATTTCATCCTTTAGTAGATTTAAATAGTTTTTCTTCAAATGCATGCACTCTTTGATTTTATATATGTGTTTTTATCATTGTTCATTGTTTTATGCACTGAATCACCAAAGCAAGTTCCTATGTTTGTGAATTTTGTTCATTGACAATAAACCTTTTCTGATTCTGAACAGGGATAAACTACAACATACAGTGACCTCCTCAGAACGGCCACGATGAGTAAGTCGATAAGTGACCGTCAATAGAACAATTATTCCCTGAGGGTTGGAAACTTGGAATATATATTTATAAACTGTATTTTGATTGATAATAGTGTATTTTAAAGGGAAAGTGGACACATTACACAATAAACCATGGGGGGCGTTTCTTCTTTGAATGTTCTCTGTTTAGTTCATTTTTAAATTGTTTCTCATTTATTTTATTTGTTTTGTCTAATTGCCTACAGTATTTTTCTTTGATCCTATTGCAGATTTAAATTATTTTTCTTTTTGACTCATATAGGTTGTTTTATCATTGTTCTCTGTTTTATGTTGAACCGAATCACCAAAGCAAATCCCTGTTTGTGAATTCTGTTCATTGACAACGGAAACAAACCTTTTTTTTAATTCTGATTTGACTTTTGCAAACGTTCTACTATCACCTGATCACAAGTGCGTTCGCCTCCTTGCACTCCGGACACTCGAACACGAGCTGAATGACTGCACTGATACAGAAGTTCAGTGGGTGCCTGAGAAAAACCGTGTGGGTGAACGTGACGACGCTGAGTAAACCGCTCCCGCTGCCAAATACTAAAATTACGAGCAGTGAGAAATTGAGGTGAACCGGGTCATAATAAACGCATTTATGTATTTTACAACGCAGACCCATCGCACACACGCTTTACCCAGCATGCACCACTAATCTCATGCCTAATGAAAGACTTCATTATGAGTGCGGGGCCAGTACTTAGAGCGCCCGCACACTAATCATACCTGTTCCACCTCCATAAACTCTCACGCCGCAGACTTTGAACATAAATCTACTTTCTTCTCTGCGCACTAATTAATGAAGATGGGCCAGACACTGTGGCTCTCGGGGTCATTTGATCGTGTAGAAAATTGTCAAATATATATAATTAAAAAGAGAAAAACGGCTTCTGTTGAGTCAGTAGATGCTTTGTGCTGGGCAGCAATATTCAATACACTTTTAATTAAATGTATTTTTGTAATGCCCAAAATCACAGATCCCCTGCATCCCCTGTCCCTGGACCCTCCTTCTCAGCAAGGAAACACTACAGTGGGAAAAACGTGGAGGAGAAACACAGTAAAATTATTTGTTAATTAGGTGAGAGGAAGGTAAAGTTGAGCTGAAGGAAATCTGCTCTTCAAGTTTGACTCATGCCTCAGTTTAGTTAGGGCAGGAGCAGTAAGCTAAGTAAGTAAGCTAATTGTTTTACGAAGTTGAATTGCAAAATGTTGGGAATTTTCAATGTCCATAGGAAATAATAGAAAGGTATGTTAAAGGTTGTCTCCAAACAGTTCTTCTCATTCTGAACTTATAAACATGTGCTTCGATATACATGAGCAATTACTGTCGTAGTCACATGCAATAATGTCACATTCATGTGCATATAACTGATGAAAATAGAGTGTTTATTTTACCATTATTAGTAGTATTATCTTGTCTTACGCTAGCTGTTTTTATTTTATTTTATTTGTATCTTTATTTATTTTCCCCTCCATTAAGAAATGAGAGGTTTTGGCTATATGAGTTTTTGTTTATAAAAGTTTTTGTTTATAAGAGTTCTTCTATTAAGAGTGTTTTTTTAAAATTCCTATAAGTTATGTCCTTTTCCTCTGTATCTACCTGCGTTGCAACAATAAAATTTCCCCATGTGTGGACAATAAAGGAATATCTTATATCTGTGTTTTGACAATCACAGCCGTAACAGTAGAGTTGTCATTACTAGATGTAACCACTAGGGCTTGATGAGGAAGAGAGTGGAGAAAAATCTCAATTGTCTTGAGTCTGGATGACAATGTGGATTTCATCACAATTCATGCACGCTTTGTATTTGTCTATTGCTTTAAGATGTATTTGAAAAGACATCTGAACGTTCACACTTCATTTGGTTTGGTTAAATCCAAGTGTCACTCACTCTTACGGCGGGAAACCAATAGGAAAACTGGTGTGAGGGCGGCAATAAATACATAGTAAAAACTGTGAATAAATAAATAATGAATCAACTCATTTGATTGTCACATGATTTGAGATCTCAATTTGATTTTTAGTACCTTATTACCCGCCCACTTTTGCCTCTTTTTGCCACGGATCAGCACTTCCGTCGTAATGGCACTTCCGGTCGAGCGGGAATGAGGCTTGTCGCTAAAATATGCTATAAAGTAGATGGATTTGTGTAAAATATCCAATGTCGATGTGACCAAAAAGTCAACACTGCACAGATTATCTACATTAACTAATACAACCTGGAAGAAGAATAACATGGAATGGCGTGGAAAGGAGTTCATTCATGGGCATAGATCTGTTTTGCCTGTATGTAACATGTTCTATATTTACAGACTTTTTAAGTGCTCATTACCCATGTTCTAAGTTGACAAAAGTGACCAGATCATCAACGGAGAGAAACACCGACAGGAAAAACAAAGAAAATGCCAATATTTCAAACAGAAACCTCCACAACACTAGAATACAAACATTTCTTTCTCAAAAATGTTGTTTACTTGTGTGTTTTCTGAGTCCATCTGTAAGTGTCAGAGTGTTAGCGACTCCTCAGTGGGAACAGACCCCTATAACCGCTGAGGTCACCGCCTTACGGCCCCAAAGCTGCCGGAGTTCAAGGGTCGCGTATCCTCCAGGGAAACCACGGCGACGCCCCAGAGTCTAGAGACCACAAACAACAACAGTGTGAACTCGCCAGCGCCAGTCTCGGGACCCTCCGCTGAACACGACGGCGCAAACATCGCCCCAAACTCCACGTCCGATCGATCCGATTGGTCCGTGCGCGACGTTGATCTGCGGCGTGTATGTTGTTCCATAATAAGCTCAAGGGCCCTTCACACGGTTGCTACGTCCAGGCTGTGAGTGGTTCAGCTCATTTAGCCCGAGGACAAACGGCTTGCGGTGACCTCAGACCGCCGCAACCAAAACAAAGGCTCACAAGGTCGAATGGGTGAGTTTAAAGCATGTGTTGTTCGGACCCACTGAGCATTTGCACGTTTTTTTTACACCAAGGTCTCGAAGATTTGAAAACAAATTACAAGTCTCGTCGTCGTACTCGTTGCACAACTTGTGGACCCTCTGTCATCGGAATGTTCAAAATGGCAAAACGGAGGCAAATAAAGACAAATTATCTATGATTTACTGACTAATGAGTCGCTGCAACAAAACAATCAGCCAATATGTTTCATTTCCAGGGTAAAAATGTCATTTAGTTTGCTTCTTGGTTACAAAAGAAGGAAAAAATTATAATTCTAGTCTCTCGCTATTTACTATATATGTACAATTAAAAACATGTTTGAAGTATTTGTCCAGTAAAACTTAAATCAATAATGCTGTTGGTCATAGTCATAATAATTCTAAATAAAATGGTAAATATATTTAAACCAGGCTCACATGTATGAATGGTTTTCATTTGCCAAAATCATCTAAATGTATTATATTTTAAGGTGAATACCAGTTTTTCACTTGAAATCACATGATCACTTTTCCTCCATTCTGGAATTTAGAATGTTAATGTTTACAAATGTTTAAGGATTATAATATAAGTTGGGCGAGAAAAAGACACAAAAGAAAAACTATATTGTAATTGTTTTGCATTGTTAAAGTAAGATTAACAACAGGCCTATTTGTAGAAGCAATAATGGAGGAATAATGGTGTATAATATGTGGCACGCTTGAATGCACGACCTGCACTCTTACCTCACAGCAAGAAGGTCCCAGGTTTGATTTCAAGGATTCCCCATCAACTCAAAACTTAGGATAATTAGTTGGAGAGCATAAAATAAGATAATTTTTTGTCTCACGAAGTGGAAATTACCCCAAGTTTGGTGTTTACACAATTTTACCAAAATGTAGCTCATTTCTGCCAAAGACTTTTACTTTTTTACAAAATATTGTTGCAGTAGAGATAGACTAGTGCTTCTTCCATTTCTGGTGTTGTCTCTTCAATCTCTTTAAGTTTGACTTTTACAAATGGAGAGTGCTTTGGTGGTGGAAAACACGACTCCGCTCCCATTTTTCAACAACCTTGAGCTGTCAAAATGTCGAAACGCTAAACTCAAGCTAATAGGCCTCACGTGTAAATTACATTATAGACTTGTCCTTGTAGTGAAAGTCAATTGAATCAAACAGCATTTAAAGTGTTGTGTGGGAGACTAAGTACGTTGCCTGTTGGGTTGATGGATGGGACCTTTCTGCCAATTTGCCTTTGGATTAACATAAAACCATACATCACTGTTCATTATATCCCAATTTTGCTTTGACATTTGGACTGGTTAAACTGATTGTTACCACGACGTGTCAAGATTCAAAGTGCGCAGCTTTCACATACATGTTTCTGCCTCTGCTAATCACATCACCATCTCCTAATGCAGTTACCGAGCTTCCCCTCGATCCATTTCAGAAGTAGGTTTCCTGCTTCGGCTACGGCTAATCTTGTCCAGTTCAATAAAAAGACATGGTTTTTCCCTGGTAACTCGGCCAATAATGCCGCACTTGAGCCGGGACCACCCTGGAGAGGCTTTCTGAGTGGAGCCTTGCACCAGCCATCGAAGGGAAATAAAGACATCCATTCATTGACTTATTGGCCTGAATCTTGTTGACTTTAGCCGAGGGGGAGAAAACAGAAAAACATATGCTTATTTAGATGGCTGCAGACTCCACTTTGGACTGGAGGGACTGAAATGTGCTGTGCAAATCAGTAAAGTCAGTGCTCCTCTATAAGGCTGTGTTCACGCTCACACGTCACATCAATATTGGGACTAAACCGGGACGAAACCAGGATTTAAACCTGGATTAGACCAGGACTAAGAGCGAGTCATACCAAGTCTAATTCACCACTAAATTTGTCTTACTCCAGAACCAACCCGGGGCATGGTGGCAGAGTGGCTAGCACTCTGACCTCACAGCAAGAAGGTCAGGGAGTTTGTACGGTTCTCCTCGTTGTATGGGTGGGGTTCCTTCAGATACTTTGGTTTCCCCCATCAACTCAAAACATGCATCATATATAAAATCATCCAGCTATGGTAGTCCTGACTAATCCTAGCACAAAGATCTGGAGATGAGTCCCCGGGCGCGGCACTGAAATGTCCCATGGGTCAAATGTAGAGGACGGGTGCGAGCCGGCTCGCACCCGTTTTCGAACCAGAGGAGACAGATCCTTCCAGGCTGTTGCCCCCAGACTCTGGAACGATCTTCCGTTCTCCCTACGGTCACTGGACTCAGTTTACTGCTTTTAAGGGTCAGCTTAAAACCTTTTTATTTAGTCAAGCCTTTTAAATGCACTTGTTTTACGGACTGATTTTACTGTATATTGTTGTATATGTATTGTTTTATTCTGTGTTTTGTGAAGCACTTTGTGACCTCTGTCTGTGAAAGGTGCTATATAAATAAAATTTACTTACTTACTTACTATTTACAAGTTTCCCAGGGGCAAAGAGCACCATAACCTTAAACCCAGAAGAGTGATGGGACCCAGTCCTTGTTTTGTAAGTCTCATGTAAATTTCAAGTCTTTTGCATCAATTAGTCTGATTAGGTTCATTAGGTCTTCATGTTTGTATAAGTTTAGGATTTGTTATAATCAGACCTGTCTGTGTCGTACCTGTATCCACAGAAGTGTCATGTGATCCCCATCCCAGTTAAAAGTCTGATGGGAGAGTTTCTGTACCTCAAGGCCCTCCCGGGTCCCACAATGGTTCTCTCTGTGCCTATGACTATAGCGTTGGCACAATCCATGTGGTGCTTCTCCCACTTGCAGGGGTTGGGATTTGAGCTGGTGTTGTTCTGCATGACGCTTTGACACGCTTAGACTCGTGTGCATAATCTGGTGGTCTCTTTCTCACATTCTATTCGACGTTCCTTCTCTCACGTGTTGAACACAGGCAAATCAAGTCCCGAGTCATATGCTTTGGGTTTCAAGTCCTTGCAAGTCTGTATACCGAATTATCAAACACAAATGGTCCATCTAAAATAATCCCTGGTCACAAATAGTTCCAGTTTGTTCATGTAAAATCGAGCTCTGAAAGTACATTAAACTATCTGCAGTACAATTATATTTTTGAGAAGCATCAAGTCATCCAAGTCAAGTCTCAAGCAAGAAAATTGATCAAGTTATGACTCCAAGATTGTGTGGGACCATAACAACCATAACAGTTCTTAGTTTTTATTTCAAAAGCTAAGTTACGGTGCTTTTAACTTTTCTCTCACACCTCCAACATCACCCGTAGTCTCTGAAGTCACAGTGGAAGACATCGAGTCCCAGTGTTCTTTCAAACATTTCCACTGCCTGTGTTCTAATCAAACATAATAAATGGAGCAGAATAGACGTACACAAATAAATCTGACTCTTGGATAGTGTCCTCTCTTTGACCCTGTGCTGTACATGTGCAGAGTTAATCCTGTCTCCGTGACTCAACACCCTCATGTTTACCGTGGACCATCTCTGCAGACTTCTCCTGCTGTTTATTCACAGTCCATTGACTCAGAGCGGAGCCGGCTCTTGGACAATAACTGGGAACTGCTGACACTGCTGCGTGTGGGGCGGAGACACCTCGCTCAAAACACCAGTTATAGAATCAAAAAGTAGTAAAGTAGGACATTTCTAGAGTAATAATACTGGATTTTGAATATAGATTGTGATCCAGCGACTTAAAACTGTACTATGTCATTTTTTCTGGTGGAGAGTTTGCCAACAATGCCTTGTCTCCATGGAGATGTTAATGCTTTGCCTGACATTATCTACCGTAAGGCATTAAACACATACCTTGAAATATATGTATTCTTACCGTGAGCCACTTCTCAGATCTGACTTGTAACTTAGCCTGATGGTGTTACTTACTCGTCTCTGCGGAGATAAATGTGTTTTATGCCATGCCGTAGGAAATTCGGGCCAAACAATAACATCTCTTATTATTACTTCATGAAAGGCACAATATATTACGTAGTAGGACATGGTATGTACAAGTATAACGTTTGTGACAAGAAAGAATCAGGATTTTTTTTCGGATCTAAATATCCACGAGGCAGAAGGACACAGGTCCTACTGGTTTAAAAACTGGACTCCCTGCTGTGCGTAAATCACACAAAGAGACAGTGGTGGCGTATTAACCCCGTTTACTTGAGTGGCCTTTACAGTGTGAACGCATGTGTTCATATTCATTCAAAGTACATGTACAATTAAGCCTGGGCGTGGTCTATTCATGTCACTGTACTTGTGTTACGTCTAGATATTGATCCTGAAAGCCCGATAAGTGCAGTACAATAGTTTAATGGGGGATTTCCTCTGGGTAAAACTGAGGCAATGGATGAAATTCTGTAAAAATATGCAGATTAATTGCGTAAACGATAGGTAGTGAAAGATGTATAGTGATATATGAATGTTGGAAAACCAGAACTGAAGCTTGAATGTACAAAGAGTAGATGTACAGTGAAAGTGATTCTGTAACATATGTGGACCCCAGGATTAAAGTCAGTCCTTTGTCTCCTAATCAGTCCACGGGGATTAAGTTCAGTTTTGAGAATGTATTGAGCGAGGACAAAGACCCCGCTTGTCTGTTGCAAATATGAGACATTATAGTAAATATGATGTAAATATTTAACTAAAAGCAGCACCACAAATTCACATTTAACAATAATCTGTTACATGAATTTATTTTTTATTGTGATTTTATACCAGATGCCCTTCAATGAACCATTTACATGGTTTACATTTTGTTACTCAAGACTAAAACCATCATTTTTCAAATCAACGTGGATTCAATGTGAAGCTAATCCTATAAAATAAGTCATAAAACCATCCAAAATGACTTTTGGCAAATTCTGTGTCAGTAAAAACTGTTGGTTTTTTTGTGTGAGTGAAAAGCATTAATTTGTATGTATTATTTTTTATTATTATATTTTTTTAAATTTAATTTATTCAATTTATTCAATTTATTTAATTTTATTTATGTATTTATTTATTTATTATATTTACTGTATTTATTTTATTTATTTTATTTATCTTGTTTATTTTATTTATTTTTCATGTTTGCCATAATAACCCAATACCAACTGAAACCATTACAACTGAATGACTCAACACTCTCTGTACCTTCATGCTGTCCATTGCTAACATGCTGTCATGATTTCTGATTAATCTCTACGTTAAATTCACAAAACCTTTATATTAAGACATTCCGTCCGTCTCTCAACCATTACCTGGAGTCAATATCAGTGAGATATTAACACAGGGGAGATGTGTCGGAACAGGAACCGCCTCGAAACCAACCCTTTAATCATTATTTATTGCCAGTAACAGAAACTTTGCTGGATATTTATTGTTTTACCCTTCAGCATTATGTGGAGGTGTCATTTCAAAGGAAATCTTTATTGACATAGTTCTCAGGGTTGCTTCTTTTCGTGAAAAACTGGTTGATTATTTTATTACTATGAGAGGAGACAGGGGCTATTTTTGGCTACTTCCATATACTGTACCACGGCGACAAAACGCTTTTAGAGTTGCCAGTCGCTGTGGTCTTAATCCTCAAAAACAGATCTGCAATATCACAAGCTTGACCAATTTGGCGCCATATTGAATGTTTTGCTTTTAGAAATTCTCATGCTGCATTTGTGGTTCTTTTCTGTTATGATTTGTGCATCACTCAGCAAGAATAAGCCAGTGGAGAGTTAACTTTTTTAGCATCTTTAGAATAAGATTCTTTTAGTCAGAGCACCATGTACATTTTTGTCTGTGCAGAGGCGAGCCTGCTTACAATAAGAATGTCATGTTTTAAATGTATTTATTTAATTTATTTTAATTTATTTTATTTATTTTATTTATTTTATTTATTTTATTTATTTTATTTATTTTATTTATTTTATTTATTTTATTTATTTTATTTATTTTATTTATTCTATTTATTTTATTTATTTATTTACAAATGCTAGAAAAGTTACATAGTGCACCTTTAATAAATGTTTCTTCTCTCAGCTTCACACATTTCTTTGTTTTATTCAAAGCGAAGTGGCTCATGTATAAAGTTATGTAATAAAGTTATGAAAACAGACACTGCATAATTTCCACGAAAGGTCAAAGTCATATGTCAAATCAAGTCATCTCTTAATTCCACTTGCACATGTTTCTGTGACCTTTCCCGTCCGGTTGACCTTTGCAGCAGGTCCCTTTGGTGCCACTGTGAACCTGAAGGGAAACTTTATTGTTTAAACTCTGGGCTCACCTTCTCTCTCTGGTGGTGGTGTTTGACTTGAGGGAGACGCTTCATTGATCAGCTGCCACACAGACAGACACTCCCGTGAACTCGCTCTGACTCCTCATTTGTCCTCAAGCGCAAACCATACGTTACTGTCAAAGAGCAGATTTACTCCCTGTAAAATGACTTGTGCACCTGTGGCAATGGAAGAAGAAGAATATCATACCAAACATGGACTACCCAAACTAAGTAATGAGTATTATGAGGTCCAAGGCAGCCATCGTTCACATAATGTAATTAAATAGAGTTGTATATGTGACCTGAAGTGACTGGAGTCTCTTGCTGTGAATTACCGTATTTTCTGGATTATAAATCGCACCTTTTTTCATAATTTTGGCCGGGGAGTGCGACTTATTTGTGATATTATTTGTTATTTTCACACTGGCAACCGCATTTCACAAGAGGGCGCTCTAGGCTCTAAGTAACGCAGAAGAAGAATCTGCACTTCCTCTACCTCTGGAGTTTGCAGAGTTGTTTAGAAGTGACACAGAGGAAGAAGAATTGAATGGATTTAGTGATTTGGGGTAAAACTGATGCTTTGGTAAACTTGTTAGCATGTTCTTTATGCTATAGTTATCTGAATAACTGTTAATATGTTACGTTAACATACCAGACACTTACCACAGTTCTGTCTGTGCCTCATGTAGCTGAAGGTGTTAGCGTTAGCATACGTACACCTATTCACCATGTTCTCTGATCTGTTATTATTTTAAATTGCATTTCAAGATTAAATGTTTGTTCTTGGTCTTGGATTTTATCAAATGCATTATCCCATAAAATGTGACTTATACTCCAGTGCGACTTATATATGTTTTTTTCTTCTCTATTATGCATTTTTTGGCTCACACCTTTTCAGCTATTAATCCCCCATTAACACAGAATCGCTTTAAATAAACAACCACCCTTTGGCTTGACCTCAATAGTGTCGTGCAAGCCGCCCATCACCCATATAATGCACAAAACTCATTAGCGATCACTTCAAATTCACAAAAACATTTAGAATTATGTCACGTTTCCTTTCATAAATCAGTGCATACCATTTCTAAAAACAGTCTTTCCTCTGAATAAGTCAAACCACAGTATTTAATAAGCACTGTCGCACCAGCATTATAAGTCTCTGTCCTAATATTCCGACTCAGACTTGACCCCGATGTGACCTGGATGCCCCTCCGGCCCCCGCCCGTCTGCCCCGGCCGAGATGCGGGCCAGTTTAAGACAATAGGGAGCGAGTCTAAGCCGTGTGCGCGCTGTCTGACTGTTCACGTCCACCTAATTATGTAACGCGTCACCGAGAGGTTGTGTTGGGAAAATGAGAGTCTCACGGGAAAATGTAACTTCCGCAACATTGAGTTTTATTTTAGTCGAATGTGCAGTCAGTCAGCACCGAGGAACGTTCATTATTCACCAAGGAGCGACAGTTACTTTTGACCGGCGCGTGCGATAGGCAGAAGACCGCAAAAATGGTAATGACTTTAATGAAATAATAATCTGAAATTCTGCCTCTTACTCCTTGACTCCTTGACTGTCTCCCTCAACGCTGTAATGATTCATAAATGTACAATATTTTTGTCTACGCTCGGTCAAGTTTAATGTTCTGAATTCTATTGCTTTTAACTCATGCAGATGTACTGTATTTTCCGGATTATAAATTGCTCTGGAGTATAAGTCGCACCAGCCAAAAAATGCATAATAGAGAAGAAAAAAACATATAAGTCGCACTGGAGTATAAGTCGCATTTTTGGGGGAAATTTATTTGATAAAATCTAAGACCAAGAACAGACATTTAATCTTGAAATGCAATTTAAAACATTAGAGAACATGGTGAATAGGTGTACGTATGCTAACGCTAACCCGTTCGTAGCTACATGACGCACAGACAGAACTGTGGTAAGTGTCTGGTATGTTAACGTAACATATTAACAGTTATTCAGATAACTATAGCATAAAGAACATGCTAACAAGTTTACCAAAGCATCAGTATTACCCCAAATCACTAAATTCCTCTGTGTCACTTCTAAACAACTCCACAAACTCCAGAGGTAGAGGAAGTGCAGATTCTTCTTCTGCGTCGCTTAGAGCCTAGAGCGCCCTCTTGTGGTTGTCAGTGTGAAAATAACGAACTAAATGAAATAATAAGGTGTTAATAATATCACATATAAGTCGCGCCAAACTATGAAAAAAGGTGCGGCTTATAATCCATAAAACACGGTAGATGTTTTGCAGGTTTGACATCACATGACTCATCGCAAATTAAAGGAAAATCACTATCCATGGGTTTCAGTATGTTGAGAAAATAAGACAGTTGTCGTAGCAATTAACAATTTAAAACAAAACATTATTGCTTTTGAATGAGGAAAAAATGCTTAAAATAAACTAGGAAGCTCAAACATGAACGAAAGTTTTGCAGATGACGTCACGGTAATGACATTTTCTAGAATATGAAAGCGCTGCTATACTCTACAAACAACAAAATATAAAAGTCCACAACCCTGTTTAATAATTAGTTTGTATCTGACATCTAAAAGAAGAAAAAATCAAGTAAACAATTTTAGAAAACCAGATGAACAATAGGAACGCTGCAGACTACACTCACTTTTGCCTTCGATACAGACTTTGTGATCAAACAAAGCTGAACTGATGCCTTTCTGTCCTCAAACAAGTCAGTTCTGAATCTGTGTGTTCATTTGAAAAAAAATACAAATCTTGTCGGGAAAGTTGAAGTGTCCTTTATCTACAGACTGTACTTGATGTTACCATCCCATTAGATTTCAGAACAATGTACTTGGGCCTCAGAACCCCTGCCATGGACTCAATGGATGAATACCTTTGGAATATAGTTTTGGCAGCAGGAAAAAAGGCCATCACAAGGAAATGGATGACACAAGCCCCTCCCCCCCGACGACCAAGGACTGGACTGACAATATACCAGACATTGGACATATTTGTATTATTGCTACTTTCCTTTGCTCTTTGGTTCTTTCCCCGGCGGTTGTGTTTTGTGTGTCTGTAAAAAGAAAAACTGGAAAAAAGAAAAGAAGTGTCCTTTATCTCCTTCTACCATTAGCAAACAATCTACCAAAGCTGTGCACAGTCAGAAACTACACTTTCAGTTCAATTTAATTCAAGCAAAAAAACTAAAAAAGGTCAGCGGACTAAAAGAGACAAAAAAAAGAAAAGAAAAACACTTTTTATCAGCGCTTCTTCTGCCACTCAGTAACCTTCATTTACAGTAAATCTATTTACATTCAGCAACATTCAGTTCAAGCAGCTTCAGTGAGAGACTGATCCACCCTCGCTGTGTGAAGGAGATGTTTCACAGGTCTTTCCTTCTGCTGCTGTCAGACTTTATAACAAACACTGTTAGTCCTGAACACGTGCGATACTGACCTAACCATGTGCAATACCGTCATTCATGTGCAATTACCGTCATACTCACACGCAATTAATGTCATATTCATGTGCATAACTGATGTAAATAGAGTGTTTACTTTACCATTATTATTAGTATTATTATTTGTCTTATGCCAGCTATTTTTGTTATTTTTATTTTTATTTTCATTTCTCAGTGACAGAGCTCTCCATCTCATGTCTGTCTCTGCTCAGACCCCCGGAGTCTGGAAAAGTCCAAGAGGGCCCCCACACTCAGAGTGGCCGTACCACACACATGACGCACACTGACTCTTTCACTCTGTCGCCCCCTGTGGCCACTCACGACTGCGTTCAGTGTATTTCACACGCGGCCGATGGTCCTCGAGCGAACGTTGACGTGTTTTTGGACGGTTGCTAGGTCACCGTAACAGTAAATGATGATGAAACAGTTATGGACGTGTTAGAATAATGCTGCAGCTTAGAATAATATTAAAGGTTATGTATAACAACATTCTTTTATCTAAAATAGCCCTCATCATTTCGAAAGAGTGGCAGAATTATGGGCAGCACAACTGACAAATTGTGTTTGTTTTTTTTACTTTTTTGTCTATTCTTATCAGCAGGGGGAGATAAAGGATACTTCAACTGCCTCACAACAATAAAATTCAACACTGACACATAAAAATCTTGCTTAACAAGACAAAGGTACCGTATTTTCTGGGCTGTAAGTCACACCTTTTTTCATAGTTTTGGCCGAGGTGCGACTTATACTTATACTTATATACTTATACTTACCCTCCGGAGCGACTTACATGTGATATTGTTTGTTATTTTCACACTTGCAACCGCATTTCATCCTCCAGTGCAACTTATATATGTTTTTTTCTTCTCTATTACGCATTTTTTTGCTGCTGCGACTTATACTCTGGTGCAATTTATAGTCCAGAAAATACGGTAATCAACTGTGTGTGTGATCACATAATCTGTATCAGTGATAAATATGAGTGTAGTGTTCATGATTTTCTACTGTTTACCTGATTTTCTTCTTTTAGAGCTCAGGTACAAACTAAACATGTAGCAGTTGTGAACCTTTATATTTGTTGTTAGACTATAGCAGCTCTTCCACATTTTCTTTTGTTTTGAGCTCTTTTTACAGGGGAAAATGTCAGAAATGCTGATGTGACCTGCATAACCTCTACACCACCACTGCACTTGAGTAACAGTGATTCCTTTACACCTTATACCACAACCACAATGGCCAATAGCAGCTGATAAATGTAATGTATGGCCTACAGTAGTGCATTTGACCCGTCCTCACGTGACACTCTGGCCACCTAGAAACAGTGGACCCATCTCCAGATCTAGAGCGAGGTTTGGTCAGGACTACTGGAGCGGAGAATTAATCTGGTATATTTTGTATAGTTTGCATGTATAAGTTAATGCACACACACAATCTAACTTACCATAGAAAAACCTCACTTCATCCAGGATCTTCTAGCTCTGAACCTTCTCAAACATTATGTAAGACTGTTTTATGGCACTTTTTACGGACATTAAACAACAATTGTTGAAATGATATGAGTAAAAGTGACAAGATGCTTATATTTATATTGTACGTGGTGGGATTTTAAAGTGCCAATGCGTAATTTCCACACAAAAATGGAGTAAAACTAAAAAATATATTTCACTACGAGTTTTCACTGCACTAATAATGGGCTGATAGAGGCCTGCTAAGGGTTTTATTTAACCTTTATTAGATTTCTTGGCCTGTAATGTCCCACAGCATGTAAAGTATAGAACCGTTTCTATCTCACAACCAGAAAATTACTACAAATACCGCTGTACTCAAACCCACTTTACACACACTGCTACTACTTAACATACTTTTCCACGCGGGTTAAGAACAAAAACTAAACTTTCACATTCGTAGGAGCCCGTTCCTCCTCTTCAGGCGAGTACATAAAACATTTAATTACCGTCTTTTGCAGCGCAGGGGAGAGTCCTTGAGCAAATCTGGACATATTTTATGGACAGCTGGGGGATGAATCACCGACAGGAAGAAATAATAGGGACGAGAGCGGAGAGGAGACGCACATGTTCTTAATGTGGACGGTTATGTGGTGAGAGAGGGCAGGAAGAGACAGCGTGTTCTGCTCTAAGTGCATTTGGACTTGAAAGCTCTCCGCCGTGGCCTTGATGTCCGCGCTCGGGCCGCTCCGCAAATGAATTACACGTGTGAAGCATTTGTAAGGCTGATCCCGCCGTGATCCGCTTTACAAATTTGGACATTTGGAGGGTGTTCCCGGGCGTTCGGGACGGATCTGGAGATGGACGTCAGCTGTTGAAGACACACACTGTGTCATGATGATCTACAGTATCATGTCAACATTTATACATTTTGTTGAAAACATATCATAAAAATAAACACTCAGGGACTTAATGTAGGTGGTTTTATGAATGCTTTGAACTCCTGGAGTGGAGACTGGGGAATATTTTGTAATTATTTAATGAATAGTTTATTTCTGCCTTTCAGTTCTGAGGTCTCCAAGCAAATGTTCTGCCTCTTGCTGAGAAATATTGGGTTTTCCGGACTATAAGTTTTTGTTATTTTCACGCTAGCAACCGCATTTCACAAGATATTTTTGCCTTATAATCCAGAAAATATGGTAATTAGATGGTTACGAGAAGTTTCTTGTTACTTGTTTCAAATAAACTGATACGCAAACAAAATAGCAGACATGGATTGGATTGTCCAACAGTGAACGTCAAATTATGTCCCGCTCTTATATGTGCACAAATGTGACGTTGCGTCGTTGCGGTGATGTCTGTGTGTAAAAACCTAGTCACAAACAAACTTCACTTCCCTCAAACCACTTGAACCATTAAAAGAACCATAAAAACACTTGACGGGAAACCAATTCATCATCATCACGGTGCAATATCAAAGATCTCAAGCTCCTGAACCGGGACAACATGATTAAATCCACAAATCTCCGCCTTCACTTTAAAGTCTTTAACGGTCTGCATTCACCTGCACTTACACCATTTGTTACCATCAGTGACAAAGCGGGTCAGTGGGGGTGCGGTTAGAGGGGTCCCACTCTGTCAGAGCAGCACAGTGGAACGCTACAGCCATTAGCTATTCAGAAACAACATTTTGTAAACTCATTTTATCACACTTTAGCTCACATTTGTTCTACCTGTGACGTCTTGTCTCCAGCTCATGTCCCGTGTCTTTTACTCAGCTGTATTATATGGTGTGAACCTTCTCCAGCTGGATGTTTATGCACATGGCGCTTATCGTGTGTGTTCAAAAGGCAATGAAGTAAAATAGTTGTGAATGGTTTTGTATTATACATTGTTCACAATCTGTCTTTTTTAGGGTGACAATTTAACATCTGGTGCGTTTACAGAAGTGTTCTTTGTGTAAATTAATAAAGACGAACACGTGAGCAGACACAAAAACAATTCCCCCACTTTTAAAAAGGAGAAAACATCACTAAAAATGTGTTCTGCAAAACTACATCCTGCTCAGTCTTCCATGTAATGATAATGGATTACATACAGGCCGTGCGCAGTATGGTCATAATACTGGACAATTACTATTTCTTATTATATATATACTGTATGAACCGATGCTGGCAACTTGATACTGTGTGACTTATGTTGAGTCATATGCGCTGGACGTGAGACGTGATTCGAATCAATGCGTTGCGGTTTGTAGCATGCATTTTTATTCAGCATATGGTTTGAATGACTCGCAATCAGTGGCCACATACAAGACATGTCATTATTACGAATACCACTCAACCGCCGTGCACAAATAGACACAATTTAAATTGTGTGTAAATGTGTGAAGTGACTGGGCAGGCACATGGGAAATCATGGATACAGTCGGATACGTGTAAAAAAAGCATGACAAAAGACGACATTTCACGTTCACGTTTAGCCACACGTGCAATTTAGAGCGGGGTCTTTGGGGTCTTTTTGGAGTCACTGCAGTTATTTTTGTGTGGAAAGGTTTTTGGAGCACACGAACACTCACTGAAAATGAATGTGGGGTGAATATTGTCCATGCCACTGAGTTTGGGGCTTTAGATTGAAAATGACGATTGGGTTGAAGTATTTTTTGGTGCAGGATGCTCCTAAGTGGCAAAGTGTTTCATTACAGTGAATCTATACTTCAACCGGATGTATTTATTTCTGATTTCATACCTGGAAATATCTCAAAGCACACTTGTGTAGCAATATCTTCTGTTAACTTAGAAATAAACTCTTTTAATATTAAAATGATCTGTTTTTTGTTATTATACTTCTGTTCCTAATCTGTCTAATCTGTGTTGCAACACTTGAATTTCCCAATTGTGGCACAAATAAAATGAAATCTTATCTTATTTAGAGTCACCAATTTAGCTAACTATATTAACGATATACATTTCAGTCTTTGTTTCCAAGGATATTCATGTCAGTCAATCACTGGAACTCACTATTATGGGCTTAATCGATCAACATAATAATTGTGCTTATAGTAGAGTATAACTTAAGCAATAACTTTGATATTTTTAATGAGTATTGCAGGAGAACTGAACAGTTGATTTACCAAAAACGTACCGTAATATAGCCATTGACAATTAATCAATAATGACAATAATTTCCGATTAATCAATTGAAGAAAATGTCCATCAATACTTCTGGCTGGTGGCTGTAAATAACAACTGATTGTAATAAAATACAATGAATAAAAGTGGGTCATTCTCACCAGAGTTACAGTCTCTAAACTCGCTCGTCCGCAAATTTAGACATTTGCATTTGCACCTGGCCAAACCGCTTACTTTGAGAGGCGGTAGTAAACGCACATGTAAAAGTGTCAGCATCCATATCATTAACAGGTATGTGTCCTGAGCGGGTTCCTCTCGGGCCCTCGGCTTACACTGTGTACAGTACATGAACACAGAGCCGGGCTGCTCTCGGCTCCGCCCCATTCCTGTACACGTCCACATGTGTTTTATTGGCAGCGCGACCATCTGACTGTAAATTCCTGCAGCGGCCGGGCCTCGAGGTGCAGAGGGGGAGGAGGAGGAGGTGGAGGAGGAACAGGAGGAGCAGGAGGAGCAGGAGGAGGAGGAAGAGGAGGGGGAGGAAAAGGGGCAGGAGGAGGAGGAGGTGGAGGAAGGGAAGGAGGAGGAGGGGGAGCAGGAAGAGGAGGAGGGGAAGGAGGAGGAGGAGGAAGAGGAGGGAAAGGAGGAGGAGAAAGAGGAGGGGGAGGAGGAGGAAAAGGGGCAGGAGGAGGAGGAGGAGGAGGTGGAGGAAGGGAAGGAGGAGGAGGGGGAGCAGGAAGAGGAGGAGGGGAAGGAGGAGGAGGAGGAGGAGGAAGAGGAGGGGGAGGAGGAGGGGGAGGAGGAGGAGAAAGAGGAGGGGAAGGAGGAGGAGGTGGAGGAAGGGGGCGGAAGAGGAGGAGGAAGGGGAGTCGAAGGAGGAAGAGGAGGAGGGGAAAAAGGAGGTAGAGGAGGAGGTGGAGGAGAAGGAGGTGGAGGAAGAGGAGGTAGTGGAGGAGGAGGAGGAGGAGGTGGGGGAGGGGGGAGGGGGAGGAAGAGGAGGAAGAGGAGGAGGAGGGGTGGGGGGGCAAATGGAAAATGTGTTCAACTAGAAATTAAATGTAAATGTATTTTGTGAGAAAAGGTCAAAACTGCTGTAAATATTGAATTTATGCTCCACTATAATGTCACTACTACTTCTGATCGTAAACCTGCAGCTGCCCCGGGCCAACCGTAATGTCTTCCTTTATTGTGGTACAATCAGTGCTACTTGTAAAAGTATCACAAGGGTACTTATAATGGTATTTACAATGGTACTTACAGTACAAGGCATAATAGTGCTGACTTATAGTGGTACTTCAAGTGGTACTTCTTGGGCACTTCTAGTGGTATCTATAGAAGTACTTATAGTGACACTTATAGTGATACATGCTATGGTGGTAGTATGTAATGTAACTAAAGTACAGTAATATTACTGCGTGCTGTAATATTGTATTCATATTATTATTTGGTATTGTTGATTGTTGTTGTTTCCTGAGGGCCACATTTCTCAGGGGCCGCGGCCTCTGGGAAATGTCAGCACTATTAACACAATTTGAGGTCGCACAAAATATACTGCACACTACAGTTATTTCAAACATGGTAAAATATCTACTGATTTATTCAATGTTTGTACATTTTTTGTTATGTTCACGCGGTCGTTTTTCAGTTTCTATCGTCTCCATCAACATGACAATCTCAATTAGAGTGTGACATTTGGGGTCGTGACCTGTGCCCGTGTCGTGCCCTCTGACCCCGGCTCTCCTCAGGCTGATTGACTTACAAACACACAAACACAGACTGTGGAATGGGACACTTCACTTGAAAATCAACACTTATTATAACCACCCAAATATTATTTCAGTGTTTGTGAGTATTTGCATTTATTTTGATTAAGCTTTGATTGAATGTTGAATATTAAGGAGTGCTAATAATTATAAACATAAGGTGTAAAATGTGGTGTATTATTTGATCGATATATCATTCTAAGGCTTTTATGACACATTTAGGCCTTAGTTATTTTATTACTTGGTTTACGGATCCGCCGCACTCCGATTATTGATTTATACAATATAAATAAAATAAATTATTATATATATTTTTTTTTTATAAAGTACCGCCGACAGCGCAAAAAAACATTAAATTAAATGTAAAAAGCAGTATTAAGTCAAAAGACAAGACACCCCATTTTCTTCAGCGCGTTTTGCCGTGACTGGGTGGGTTGGGGAGGGTGCACACTTAAGCGTCAGTTCTGTCCGTCTAAAACACGCTAAATCTACTGTTACACGCTCCTGCCGGAAGAAAACATCTTTTGAAATTGAAATTATATTTATATTCCGTCCGCCTGTGCTATATATTTCATTTGAAAATCCATAAAGCAAGTAATAAAATAACTGCGGCCTTATCTCACAATAACATACTTTACAATAAATACAAAAGCAACTCCTTTTTCAGTGAAATGTTGCACCGAAATGTCAAAAACTATGATTTCTTCCGTCAGTAAAGCAAGATAAAGATGCTCTAACAGGTCGTGACAGCACAAGTGCCGCCGAAATGGACTTGTTTTTAGTGCGAGTCCTGGAAACGTCTCCTCCTCTTTCACTTGTTTTCTCATTTCCATTTGGCTGACACCTCACAGACTTCTGACTGTCACTGCAGCTCTTCAATGCTCCAAATCCAATGGGGAAAGTTGATAAAGTGAGTCGGTACAAATCCCTCTGTAAACTTTACAAGCGCTGACGCCATTGTCCAGCGAAGTTTAATTACTTCTCGAGCAGCGAGTCTGGTTCCTATTATGTGCGAACAGCCAGGGCTCCACAGTCCGCTCTGCTGCCTCGTCCTCACCCGGCATCTCATTCACCACAAAACACGGAACGTTCAGGAACAACAACAACACAGCACTGGAGATATACGTATATGTATATATATTTTGGCCTTGTTAGATGTTCTGGGGTAACGTTTTGTGGCGCTCATGGGGGTTTGTGAGCGGTGTCGAGCTGTAAACAGAATTATTACAGCTCAGGACGGAGGAATGTTTTGCATATGTTTTCCATAATGTGTCCTTGATGATGTGTCAAGGTCAAACTGTGGCATTGACTTGACATTGTCAGTGTGTTTTTGTGTTTTTCTGCGCTATTGTACGGTATGTAGGCTTTATTTGGATGTATTGGCTATTTTCTCTTGATATTATTGTGGAAAAAATTACAGTATTTTCCAAAAAATGCACAATAGAGAAGAAAAAAACATATACAAGTCGCACTGGAGTATAAATCGGGACCAATCCGAGACCAAGAACAGACAAACAAATAATAATAGATTAGAGAACATGGTGAATAGGTGTACGTATGCTAACGCTAACACCTTCAGCTACATGAGGCACAGACAGAACTGTGGTAAGTGTCTGGTATGTTAACGTAACATATTAACAGTTATTCAGATAACTATAGCATAAAGAACATGCTAACAAGTTTACCAAAGCATCAGTTTTACCCCAAATCACTAAATCCATTGAATTCTTCTTCCCCTGTGTCACTTCTAAACAACTCTACAAACTCCTGAGGTAGAGGAAGTGCATACTCTTCTTCTGCGTCGCTCAGAGCCTAGAGCGCCCTCTTGTGGCTGTCAGTGTGAAAATAACAAATAATATCACATATAAGTTGGAGTATAAGTCGCACCCGGGCTAAAACTATGAAAAAAGGTGCGATTTATAGTCCAGAAAATACGGTAGATAGTATTTGTCTGGATTTGGATGCTATTGGCGAATGAATAACGAAAGGTTTTTATTCGACTTTTAGGCTTTATTCTACGGAACAGAAAAGCTTGAAATGGGTGTGAAGAGCAGGGTGGACATTCAGTAAATTGTCACCGGTTTACGCTTTAAGATCACTCCTTTCATTTGTCTTTTATTAGAGCTTTGTGGTTCAGCGCATTGACAATTCACCACAATCGGAAAATGAATCTTTGTCATTGCAAGAAGAGTTAACGCCTTGTTTGAGGTCGTCACGGTTCAAGTGTTTATTAAGTTTATTAACAAGTCAATGTCAAACACAAGAAACATTATAATAAATATAGAGATGATGAGACAATGCAGCAATGACTTACCGAGGCGCTTTTGTTTCATATGTTTGCTTATGACGGTTCACTCTGTCATCAGCTCTGCACAAAGTGTTGTTGTCTCAATATCACAATGGGAAAAACAATAGACCGTTTCTGACAGAGTGATGACTACAACTGGGAATGTGAATTACGGCAACCAAAGCTACTCACAGTGACTTGGCATGCAAATTGTTCTTCAAATGAAATCCATAAAATTGTATTAATGTATTACCACAGTTAGCCATATATCTCTAATAGCCTAATGTGTTTGGGCTTTTTGGCGGGTTGAACAAATATAAACACGGCTACATCGTAATAGACCATGTTTCACCATTTTTCATATTACATTTTTTTAATCAGTTTGCTCTCTCAACATACAAGCTTTCATGTGGAAACAAAAAAAATATCCAATCTGCTCCTATAAATATGTTTTAATATGTAATTGAATCTGCTTCATCCATAGATTTCTAAGATCACCCCAGTGAAGTAGCACCTACACACACCAAACTTTATAATCTTGCATTTAACAACATTTTTACAGAATATACAGAAGGATTAGTTGATATCTAATCCAAAGCCTGATTTATCGATGTTTTAATTTAAAAAAAAATTCTCAGTCAGATATAGTTTGCCCGATTTTACACATAAAATGCCCCGTTAATAATATTAACGGGTTAGGGTTACTTGATATCTGTACATTTAAGCTTCTTTCCTGTTTCCTATGTACCAAAGTATAAGTCTCACCAGCCAAAAAATGCATAATAGAGAAGAAAACAACATATATAAGTCGCACTGGAGTATGAAATGCGGTTGCAAGTGTGAAAATATAAGTGGCTCTGGAGTATAAGTATAAGTATATAAGTATAAATATAAGTCGCACCCCGGCCAAAACTATAGTCCGAAAAATACGGGTATGTATTTGACGCATTTTATCGGAATACAGTTGACGCTACCAAGAGAAAAACAGCAGCATTCGTAGTTAGTTTTCTTTTTCATCCCACATTTTCAGACGAGCCCTTGAGTCCATCTATCCACACGGTCTGGCTCTCACATGACAGGATGCCTCTGTAATCATGTGCTGCAGGTCACACCTCTGCCAACCACTGCACCGACACGGGCCCCGCACTCAACACAAACTATAAATACACTGCACCGCACAGGGCCGCTACTAGCTTTGGTTTGACAATGCATGTTACGGGGGGCCCATATCCACAAAGGAGGGGCCCGGAACAGACTTAATTTGGGAGATAAATAGATAGTTGATGCAGGATTGTTAAAGGGCGTATGACAGGTCTTTACGATTTTCTAATTTTGACTTTATTTGGTGGATTTATACCGGCTGTACATGGTTTTTGTCGAGAGAATGTTGAAAAATCTGTAGAAAAATGACAGGAAGTGACATCACACTAGGAACAGTAGTGCATACACTTCATTCCAGTTGAAGTGTACGCATAATTTACACAAAGAAACAACTTTTCCAACACGCTAAACATTAATCTGCAAAATAAAGTCGTTCTCATATATTTGTATTATAATATATATATATATATATATATATATATATATATATATATATATATATATATATATATAATATTGACATTAGATGAGTTTTTGCCCGGTGTTTGCTGGGTAATTTCCTAGTGTGATGTCATCAATTACAAACAGGAAGTGAAATTATAAACCTAAAATATGTGCTTTACTGTGATAATATGTTTCATATTTTTTGGGTAAATTCAAAACATATTTATCTGAACTGCATTGTCCGACCTGTGAGGAGCAATTAAGGAATGCAATGTATTTCACGATGGACAGAGGAGGGTAGAATAGTACAAACCATTTTACTCAAATAAGAGTCACGTTATATTTAAAGATTATTCAAGTAAAAGTCCAAATTAGTGGTCCAAGAAATGACTCAAGAGTAAAAAAGTATTTGGGTAAACTATATCACTGTAAGAGTAACTGTACCCTCGAGTAACTGTCTGGATGTAACGTTTAATTTATACAGTAATACAACATAAATTACTCACAACGGGAAGAGCAATCAAAAGCTTTAAGTACAATTTGTCATTTGTAACGCTCTCTTGTGCTGGTTAATCAGCAATTAATGAGCGTCCTTATGAGCTGGATTCAAACCAAAAATTAATCATTACTATTGTGGATCTTATTGTAACATGCCGTGTGCAGCCGGCCGCCGTGTCACGAGTACGAATCCCGGCTCTGACAATTTGCTGCATGTCCCCCCTTCTCTCACACGCCCATTTCACACTCAGCTGTCCTGTCTAATAAAACCTATGGGCCAAAAAATACTTAAAAAATAAAGTTAAAAACATTACTTTGATACATACTATGTAAAATTAGCGCTAAAGGAACAGCATTTGCATGAAAACAAGCAGGTTAAGGCCATATAGGACTCAGAAGCTCAGTACGAAAACGTTTTTCTGTTTTTCCGTGCATCAAAACCATCCACAATTATCCATTTCTTTGGCTAAAACGTTACATACTGGCCTTCAAACAACCACATGTGGGCATATTCTCTCAAACGTGGCAGCTTTAATTCGAATGTGTTTTGAATATCCCGTCTGTGGATGTCAAGGTCAGCGTCAGGGCGCACTAAATCCATATATACCTATAGGTAACAGCCATAAAAGTTTATTGCATTAAACAATTTGGGAGAAATTGCAATAACACGACTTGTCCATGGGATATCACTACGGTTAATGAGCTGCCCCCGAGCCATAAACGCTGACATCGTTCCACCGTTAAAAGTCCTCTCCCGCAGAGTCCTTTACGTTCCCAGGCAGCGTGGTCCCGGCTCTTTAAGAGGTAACAGTAACACCCCCCGCCCTGTCCCGTTACCCGCCGGGGCTTCACGCTGCAGAGGATGTGGTCTGCTCAGCCAGGATTTACTCATGTTTGCCCCAACACAGAGTTTGGCTCCGGTAGTGGCACGCACACAAAGTCAGGCCATTGTTACGCGGCGGAGGTGAGCGACTAAACACAGACGTTTGAATACAAGTTAGCATTAGCTTTGAGGAGCAAGAGAGCAAATTTAAATGTGTTGTTTGTTGTATACATTTTTTATATGTTTTGATAAAAGTTAGCATTAGCTTTGAGATGCAAGAGAGCAAATTTAAATGTTTTATTTTTTTTTACATTTTAATAAAAGTTAGCATTAGCTGTGAGAGGCAAATTTAAATGTGTTGTTTGTTTTATACTTTTTTGTATGTATTAGTAAAAGTTAGCATTAGCTTTGAGATTCAAGAGAGTACATTTAAATGTGCTGTTTGTTTTATACATTTTTTAAACATTTTAATAAAAGTTAGCATTAGCGTTGAGAGGAAACAGAGGAAGTTTAAATGTGTTGTTTGTTTTATACATTTCCTTTATGTTTCATTAAAAGCTAGCTTTAGCTTTGAAAGGCAAGAGAGCAAATTTAAATGTGTTTGATTTATACATTTTCTTTACGTTTTAATGAAAGTTAGCATTAGCTGTGAGAGGCCAGAGAGCCAATTTGAATATGTTTTTTTGTTTTATAATTTTTTTTTTACGGTTTGATAAAAGTTAGCATTAGCTTTGAGAGGCAAGAGAGCAAATGTAAATGTGTTGTGTGTTTTATAAAAAAAATGACGGTTTAATAAAAGTTAGCATTAGCTTTGAGACACAAACACGTGTCTTGGTGGAGTATTATTTCATAATCTGTTGTCAGTGAGTATCCACCTGTAATCGCTGTGTGCATGTTGATCCTTCATTAATTATTTCAGCCCGACTTGTCAAAAAATAAAAACAACATAGGGCTGAAAGTGCTGTCGATAACTTGCAGGATGTTGTTTTGATTATTTGTTTTACTTTGTTTGGGACGGCGCATATTAATTAATGAACGTTTGACAAACATGCTGTGAACACACTGGATTGTAGCTGCATTTTCTCTCACAAACACAATCTTTTTGTTTCTTCTTCTTCTTCTGGTGTGTCTTGTACTGTATCTTATGTCATGTCTTGTTTATTGGTTAATGCTACTGACCCATGCTCCGGTCCAAACCGCTCCCATCCCAGTGCAAGCCAGGCCAAACCCTGCTTAGCTTCCGAGATCAGATGAGGTGTGATAGTCTGTTGTAACATTTAATCATTTTAAATCAAATTTGAGATAATTCCTCATCCAAAAACAGTGAAATCGTGCTAACCATCGGGTCTCTTGTTACGTCTTTGTGGGGATATGTTGATTTCACTATATCTTTCGCAACAATTTCAAGCAGTAGTGAAAGTTTTCATATCCACATAATTTCTCAATCTCCAAATGATTAAGTAACCATAAAATCATTTGAATAGCGCTAAAATATAACAGCACTTTTTTTAGTTTGAATTCAACAGAAGCAAGCACTTGTGAGAGAGGCAGCTTTCAGGCTGTGTTTAAGCGAATGTACGTGTTAATTTTGTCACACTTTTGCCCGGTCATCTTCAGGTCAGTCACGTAAAGGTCAACAACACGGACACATTTTGCTCTGGACCTTCAATTACAACAACTTTCTTTTCTTTCCTGGATTTCTCGGTTCAGGCAAAGAGCGCTGTTAGGACCACACAACGTGCACATCGGGGACCGGATTTGAGATCAGAAATAAGAAAATAGTAAAAATATATAATAGTAATAATGGTGAGTTGAATCTCTTTGAATAAATCTCAAAAATCTAATTGTACCCCCGCTGTACACAAGTCCAATCCATCACTTTGCCTGTGCTGTGCCCTTGTAATTCCTCCTAATGTTGCTATTATCTGCATGATTTGGTAATGGGGGAACTCCAGTTAAATGTGGCCCGGCCTGACTCCAGTGTAATTCAGCACTTTCCTCGAACCACTCAAAGTAAAAGGAAGCATGTTCGGCGTATCCATCTTAGTCACATACTTCAGTAAATGATACTTTTGGACGGTAACTAATGCATTTTGTATGTGTCACAGGAGACAAAAAGGTCAGGGAAGGCGGCGGCGACTTCTGAAATATCCGAGAAGTGGAGTTAATTGGGGAAAATTGTGCGCAGAGCTCATCATTCACCCTCAGGATGTGAAATGTGGTCCGTAGCTGCACAGAAGGAGCTACTAATGATTTGCACTTACTCCTGTTGTCGTTTTTTTAAATAATAGATGGTTTTGTCACAGAGCCCTTTTGTGCTACAGCATTGGATGTCATTTTAGACTTTAGATTTGTATAATATATGTTGTAAATTAAGTGGATTACGATTTATACCACATGTTTGACTTTGTATGTCTTAGAAAATGCCTCGAGTACAGAGCAGTGCAGAGATGTTGGACTGTAATGGAGGAGAAAGACTTGTAGACCTGCAGATAGAGCTCTTTCCTACTGCAGACTGTAGATGATGCAACTCACCTGCTCAGCTGTAGAATTGTATTTATATGTACCGTATTTTTTGGACTATAAGTCGCACCTTTTTTCAGAGTTTTGGCCGGGGCTAGACGCACTGTAGGCTCTAAGCGACGCAGAAGAAGAATCTGCACTTCCTCTTCCTCTGGAGTTTGTGGAGTTGTTTAGAAGTGACACAGAGGAAGAAGAATTCAATGGATTTAGTGATTTGGGGTAAAACTGATGCTTTGGTAAACGTGTTAGCATGTTCTTTATGCTATAGTTATCTGAATAACTGTTAATATGTTACGTTAACATACCAGACACTTACCACATGCTCTTTAATCTGTTATTATTTTAAATTGCATTTCCAGATGAAATTTCTGTTCTTGGTCTTGGATTGTGTCAAATAAACTTCCCCAAAAAATGTGACTTATACTCCAGTGCGACGTATATATGTATTTTTCTTCTCTATTATTCATTTTATGGCTAATGCGATTTATACTCCGGAAAATAGGGTATGTATAGTTGTATTGTATTTTTTTTTGTCCAGAAAGGGTCTCTTACTCCATATTAATCAGTTTTTCCCTGTAGCCCCTTGAGGCAACTGCTATTGTTATTTTGGAGCGTTACAAAATAAATTGAAATGAATGCCAATGAACACACACAGTAAACACGCCATTGTCGCACATTCGCTGTTACAGTCATACACGGACAACTACCCTGAGAAGTGGGCCGAAACGTACTCAAGTTGCCTGTACGTTTGCTGATATGGCTGCTACAGGGCATTCGATTATTTGATTTGATTATTATTTGATTACGCTCTCAAAAGTCTTTGTACGGTAGTAGTTTGTTCCCATAACGTATTTTTCCCATAGAAGTTCACAGGTCTACATGTTCTTACAAGTGTACAGAACCGAAGTCTTTCTAGCACACGAGTGTTATGGATGTGTGTGTGTGTGTGTGTGTGTGTGTGTGCGTGCGTGCGTGCGTGTGTGTGATTGTTTATTTGTGGGGTCCTGGATCGAACACAGAAGTTGTGAGAATGTGTTTCACTTTGGCACGGATCATCCCCGGCTGACTTTCTGAGTAAGCGTGAAAAGAGACTCGTTGCGCAATACTTTGGCGATCAGTAACGCTCCCTCACCGCGGTCTGTGGACAAGCACACCGACTCTGAGCTCGAGAACAACAAACAAGTCTGGTGTAATGTTCAAAAACACAGGGAGACGGACCGGGAGGGTGAATATGGGAACAATATGGGCTCGTGGAAAGACAATGAACTTTTATATGTCGGGTAGAGGGGATAGTCTGTCCAAGGGGAGGATGTGGTTTCTATAGGCATTTGTAATAAAATACATGGGATTCTTAAGTATTGTGAAGATAAGCTCACTAAAAATGCATATAATGGTTCTTGAAATACGATATATGGATAATCTATCTGTAAATAAGTTCAGTTGTGTTCACGCTTCCTCACACGACACATCAAAACAGGGACTTATCTGGGCCCACCTTGATCGACACCAAATACTGACAGAGATATCGAAAATGGACCTGGTCTAGTCCTGGACCTGTTTTAGTTCTGGTTCAGACCAGTTTTTGTTTCAAATTTAGTCCCACTTTCAGTGATGGAACGTAATTTTTTTTTAAAAAGTGCTGTAATTAAAGGAATAATAGAGGATTTTTTGGTGCCAAATCTGAGTCTCATTCCCTGCGTGCCACTGCACACCTGCAGCCTCGTTCCCAGGATAGCAGCATGTTTCCCTGGCTGCGTATGTGTGGTTGAAATGCCGCTGTGTGTTTAGCGAGTTCCTTCAGTGTACAGTACAAAATGAGACAGAGAAAGACTTGAGATCGAGCTCAGAAGAGACGGAAACAAACGCACGTGTAGCAGCGGGGCTGTTGCTGCGGGGCTGTTGCTGCTCACGCACAAGGTTTGATGGGAGGCAGCGTCTTGGTAACAGCAGGAGGGGGGGGGGTTGGTTCATAAGCATTTAAAAAAAGGACTTACAGTCGCTTGAGTTCTCAAATCGCCAAAAATCCTCTATTATTCCTTTAAGTTTTAGGAATCTGTACTTTACTTTAGTAACTGTTACATCTACATCTGAGAGAAAGGATTTGTACTTTCTACTGCACTGCCTTTTTCATATGATTAAAAAGTACTTTTCTTTACTGTTTTAGACTGCCTAAACTCACTGTTTGAGTAATTTATACTTTTGGAAAATGTAAAAATTTGGAAAAGATATAAATAAAACCGTTAGAAACGTTGTAATTTGAGTTTCTTTTGAAGAAAAATCTGCTTTTTTCATTTAGATCACTAGTTTTGGCGCTTTTGTATGAAATATTTTTACTTTCTACTCTAAAATAACATCTTTAAATGTCAATACTTGTTTCTGTGTCATACTTTTACTTCAAAGTCATCTCTTTGCTCATGTATCTTCCACCACAGTGTGAAGGAGCCTCATGCAGTCCAAATACAACATGGCTGCTATAATAGATTACAAATGTCATATGAAACTTTAAGCTCTTTCTCTTGGACACATTTATGACATTTTTCATGACGGACTGCCACGGTTGTGTGAATGGAAAGATGAACACAGAAGTTGTAAAGACTCTGAATGTCTTAAGCAGAAGAAACATACAAATCACACATATTTCTCTTGTTCCGCCGTCGTTCTCGTCGAGGGCCGTTTACGACCCCAGTGTTGGTTAAACCGGCTCATTTCTTTTCCCCACTGCGGCTTCCTGTTCTCTGCAGCGAATTAGAGGAAAGAGAAACTGCTGAGAGAATCACAAAATAACAATAAAACTTTTAAAAGCCATTGGAAGACGTAAATTGACGTATAGTAGACGTTTCTCTGCTTGCTTTTTAACATATTTCCTCTCAGTCATGACACCGTTTAGAGGAGCACTATGAAACTTTTCTGGTTTTAAGTCTTAACAATTCTGAAAACCTTTGTCCAGTTGACAGAATTCCTTTTTCTTTTGCAAAATGACAGAGACATGGCATTATCATCTTGCATTCATTTTTTTTTTTTTTTTTTCATTGCAATACTCCAGACAAATCAATCACAGCTCCAGAGACCACCGGGAAGCAGAACCTCCACTAGAAAAGTCACATATTGTTTGTTTAAGCAGTCGTTGTAATAGAAATATGAATTTATCTGATCTGTTTTAAAGGGTTAGGGTCAGTTTATGGATCCTCAGTAGCCACAGAGTCTTAGACGTGTTCATCCCTGACTCTGTCTAACTGTCAGTGCAGAAAAAAGACTTGATATATTGTTACCAGACGATGTGGCAGGAGCCGCGAGGGGAATCCAGGCACTCTGAAGTGTGAAATTAAAAGTGCTTTATTAGCGTGAACTGTCGGCGCGTTTCAATACTAACAAGTCTTCATCAGTGCAATGATAAAAATGACCACCAGGGGGTGGGCTCCAGAACTGATGTCATCATCAGTGTATTATTCTTCAGCTGTAGTCATCTGGACTCAGTTTGAAAAAATAGACGTTTCGACTCTCATCCAAGAGTCATTGTCAATAACAGAATTTAGGTCGAGAACTCCGATATTAATACTGTTCTGTGGTAAGACCCGCCCATTGGGAGGAGCCTTCCTGAAGTAGAAAGAGTTGTTTGTTTCAACAGAAACTCCCCCTTGTATCTACCGAGCTAGCCTATTCAGAATCTTAATGGGCTATTAGAAACCTCTTTGTCTTTGTGAGACCCTGGCTCAACCACCCTGAGTACCTGATTAGCATCTGAATGTCCTTTACCTTTCCAGGGGTTCAGAATCCCATTATAAATAACAGGAAGATGAAACCTAAGCCCTCCATTTCTGTTTAAAGAAGGTCTTTCTTTTTTAACAAAAATAGCTTCCTTGACTCCTCTTTCAAACCATCTTTTCTCCCTGCTTAAAACCTTCACCTCACCGTCTTCAAACGAGTGATTAGAGGCTTCAAGATGGAGATGCACGGCGCTCTGTGGTCCTGAACTAGTATTTCTTCTGTGCTGATAAAGCCTCTTGTGTAGAGGCTGTTTCGTCTCACCTATGTAACGTTCTTTACAACTTTCTTCACTGCATTGGATCGAATAAACTACATTGCTCTGTTTTTGAGTCGGCAACTTGTCCTTTGGGTGAACCAGTTTTTGTCTTAAAGTGTTTCCTGGTTTAAAATAAACAGGGACTTCGTGTTGTCTAAAAATTCTCTGCAGTTTTTCCGACAGGCCAGACACATAAGGGATAGAAACACCCTTCCTTCTCTGTTCAGTTTCCCTTTTGTCCTGCTTCTTGGTTCTCTTCACTCTGTTGAGAGCCCAAGCGGGGTAACCACAGGCTGAGAGGGCATTTCGGACATGTTTTTCCTCTTTCTTCTTGCCCTCTGAGCTGGTGGGCACACCTTGAGCTCTGTGTTGTAAGGTTCTGATCACCCCCAGCTTGTGCTGTAGTGGGTGGTTGGAACCAAAGAGCAGATACTGGTCCGTGTGTGTAGGTTTCCTATATACTTCTATTTGGAGTTTCCCGTCCTCTCCTCTGATCGTGGAACAATCAAGAAAGGCCAAGCGATTCTCCTTAGCGTCTTCTCTTGTAAACCTAATATGTGGGTCCACCGCATTGATGTGATCAGAGAAGGTTTCCAGCTCTTGTTTCTTGATTGTTACAAAAGTATCATCGACCAAACTGACACCTGAACACATATGTAAACTGTTGGACATCTGTCTGAACACCACTTACTTTCAATTCCAGGGACAATTTTACAGACAGATTCATGGCTGTGCCATGGGCTCGCCCGTCTCTCCCATAGTGGCCAACCTGTACATGGAGCACTTTGAGAAGAAGGCACTGTCCTCATTCTCAGGCATAGCCCCAAAACTGTGGCTCCGCTATGTCGATGATACTTTTGTAACAATCAAGAAACAAGAGCTGGAAACCTTCTCTGATCACATCAATGCGGTGGACCCACATATTAGGTTTACAAGAGAAGACGCTAAGGAGAATCGCTTGGCCTTTCTTGATTGTTCCACGATCAGAGGAGAGGACGGGAAACTCCAAATAGAAGTATATAGGAAACCTACACACACGGACCAGTATCTGCTCTTTGGTTCCAACCACCCACTACAGCACAAGCTGGGGGTGATCAGAACCTTACAACACAGAGCTCAAGGTGTGCCCACCAGCTCAGAGGGCAAGAAGAAAGAGGAAAAACATGTCCGAAATGCCCTCTCAGCCTGTGGTTACCCCGCTTGGGCTCTCAACAGAGTGAAGAGAACCAAGAAGCAGGACAAAAGGGAAACTGAACAGAGAAGGAAGGGTGTTTCTATCCCTTATGTGTCTGGCCTGTCGGAAAAACTGCAGAGAATTTTTAGACAACACGAAGTCCCTGTTTATTTTAAACCAGGAAACACTTTAAGACAAAAACTGGTTCACCCAAAGGACAAGTTGCCGACTCAAAAACAGAGCAATGTAGTTTATTCGATCCAATGCAGTGAAGAAAGTTGTAAAGAACGTTACATAGGTGAGACGAAACAGCCTCTACACAAGAGGCTTTATCAGCACAGAAGAAATACTAGTTCAGGACCACAGAGCGCCGTGCATCTCCATCTTGAAGCCTCTAATCACTCGTTTGAAGACGGTGAGGTGAAGGTTTTAAGCAGGGAGAAAAGATGGTTTGAAAGAGGAGTCAAGGAAGCTATTTTTGTTAAAAAAGAAAGACCTTCTTTAAACAGAAATGGAGGGCTTAGGTTTCATCTTCCTGTTATTTATAATGGGATTCTGAACCCCTGGAAAGGTAAAGGACATTCAGATGCTAATCAGGTACTCAGGGTGGTTGAGCCAGGGTCTCACAAAGACAAAGAGGTTTCTAATAGCCCATTAAGATTCTGAATAGGCTAGCTCGGTAGATACAAGGGGGAGTTTCTGTTGAAACAAACAACTCTTTCTACTTCAGGAAGGCTCCTCCCAATGGGCGGGTCTTACCACAGAACAGTATTAATATCGGAGTTCTCGACCTAAATTCTGTTATTGACAATGACTCTTGGATGAGAGTCGAAACGTCTATTTTTTCAAACTGAGTCCAGATGACTACAGCTGAAGCTTTTTCTACTATGGAACACGCCTGGACAAATGAGGGATTACACCGACATCAGTGTATTATATTTGTGTACAAGAATCAAAAACCTTCTGTATAAATGTCGGAAACACAGTGGAGGCACTGACATTACATACAGACACTGGCATTACATACAGACACTGGCATTATATACAGACACTGGCATTACATACAGACACTGGCATTATATACAGACACTAGCATTACATACAGGCACTGGCACTACATACAGACACTAGCATTAAGATAAGATAAGATAAGATATTCCTTTATTGTCCCACATGGGGAAATTTCATTGGTGCAACGCAGGTAGATACAGAGGTAGATACAGAAGAACAGAACACTTATAGGAAGTCTGAAAAACACTTTCAGTAGAAGATCTCCTATAAATAAATAAAAACTCCCATAGACAAATAAATAAATAAATACCATTGCATGTGATCCCGACAGTAATTGCACATGAATATGTGTCACGACAGCACATAGATTGCACATGAATTTCACAGTAATTGCACATGAATTCCAACAGCAATTGCACATATGACAGAATTGCACATGGTTAGGTCAGTATTGCGAGTGTTCAGTACTAACAGTTTTTGTTATAAAGTCTGACAGCAGCAGGAAGGAAAGACCTATGGAACCTTTCCTTCGCACATCGAGGGTGGATCAGTCTCTCACTGAAGCTGCTCTCCAGAGCGGAGAGAGTGTCCTGCAGGGGGTGACACTCATGGTCCAGCATAGATGTGACTCTAGCCAGGACCCTTCTGTCCCCCACCTCCTGCACCGAGTCCAGAGCACAGCCCAGGACGGAGCTAGACTTCTTGATGACTCTGTCCAGCTTCTTCCTCTCCCTCTCTGTGATGCTGCTGCTCCAGCAGGCCACACCATACAGGAGGGCCGATGCCACCACAGAGTCGTAGAAGGTCTCCAGGAGTGGCCCTGTCACTCCAAAAGACCTGAGTCTCCTCAGGAGGTAGAGCCGACTCTGGCTCTTCCTGTACAGTGCGTCTGTGTTATGAGTCCAGTCCAGTTTGTGGTTCAGATGAACACCCAGGTACTTGTATGAGTCCACTCTCTCAATGTCCCGTCCCTGGATGTTCACTGGTGAGGGGGCAGTGGGGTGGCGTCTGCGGAAATCCACCACCATCTCCTTGGTCTTCCTCGCGTTGATGAGGAGGTGGTTCCGCTGACACCAGTCCACACAGTCCTGCGCCAGTCCTCTGTACTCCGCGTCATCGTCGTCCGTGATGAGTCCGATGATGGCAGAGTCGTCAGAGAACTTCTGCAGGACACAGTTGTCCGTGTCATGTCTGAAGTCTGCAGTGTAAAGGGTGAAGAGAAAGGGCGCGAGGACAGTGCCTTGGGGCGCCCCCACACTGCAGGTCCGAGTGTCAGACACACAGTTCCGGGCTCTCACAAACTGGGGTCGGTCTGTGAGGTAGTCCAGGATCCACTCTGCCAGGTCATACTCCACACCAGCCGTCTCCAGCTTGTCCCTCAGGAGCAGCGGCTGGATGGTGTTGAAGGCGCTGGCATTACATACAGGCACTGGCATTACATACAGGCACTGGCATTACATACAGGCACTGGCATTACATACAGACACTGGCACTACATACAGACACTGGCGTTACATACAGGCACTGACATTACATACTGGCACTGGCATTACATACAGACACTAGCATTACATACAGGCACTGGCATTACATACAGGCACTGGCACTACATACAGACACTGGCGTTACATACAGGCACTGACATTACATACTGGCACTGGCATTACATACAGACACTGGCATTACATACAGGCACTGGCATTACATACAGACACTGGCATTACATACAGGCACTGGCATTACATACAGGCACTGGCACTACATACAGACACTGGCGTTACATACAGGCACTGACATTACATACTGGCACTGGCATTACATACAGACACTAGCATTACATACAGGCACTGGCATTACATACAGGCACTGGCATTACATACAGACACTAGCATTACATACAGGCACTGACATTACATACAGGCACTGACATTACATACTGGCACTGGCATCACATACAGACACTAGCATTACATACAGGCACTGGCATTGCATACAGGCACTAGCATTACATACAGACACTAGCATTACATACAGGCACTGACATTACATACTGGCACTGGGATTACATACTGGCACTGACATTACATACAGACACTGGCGTTACATACAGGCACTAGCATTACATACAGGCACTGGCGTTACATACAGGCACTGGCACTACATACAGACACTGGCGTTACATACAGGCACTGGCACTACATACTGACACTGGCGTTACATACAGGCACTAGCATTACATACAGACACTGGCGTTACATACAGGCACTGGCACTACATACTGACACTGGCGTTACATACAGGCACTGGCATTACATACTGGCACTGGCATTACATACTGGCACTGGCATTACATACAGACACTGGCACTACATACAGACACTGGCACTACATACTGTTGAGACTGTTAAAGTTGGAGTGGCCCTTGTTTTTAACATGTTTTGCAGAAGAATAGACCATATTTTGAGTTTGAAACGCATTCTTGTGCTCAGCAAGCCTCTCTTTTGTTCCACCATAATGGCAACCACAACTGCAGTCCAGTCTGTGAACTACAAAAGTGCTATTACATTTGGCAAAAGTACGTTTTAGATTAATCAGAGTTTGTAAAAGAGATGGTTCTGTTCAAACACTTTCTGAGCTGTTCATTTTTAAATTTGATTTAGATTCTGAGGGAAACACACAGAGTTGATACCACGATGAGAATGAAAAGGTTTAGAACAATAGACTGACCTTTTCAGTACAAAATAATAGTACTTTGTTCTTCTAAAGATCTTTCTAAAACGTTTGTGGAGACGTTAGAGCCGTATATGATATTTGAATAGATATTTTTTAGTTTTGATACTTTTGATAATAATTTTTGATACTTTAGTCAACCCCAGATTTAAATTGGATGATCTTGATGATCACTCCTGGACAAATCCAAACAGTATAAAGGATGTCTTCAAACTAAGAGTTGGTCCCTATAATTTATTAGGCTCATTTATTTATTTAAGGTTGAATATATTAAAGTAAAAAGCATTCAGCCTATTCTATTTTTTTATCATTCTCTGCATACTCAAATGTATGTATTTATTGTGTGATTTTTTGAGTTGCAATAACCAAAATAAAAAATCAATGAAATCAATCAAGATCAATTTAGGGTCATCAAATAGAAAGAAAAGACAATATTTATTTTATTTGTGCCATTTACATTATAGTTTATACACAAACTTTGAAATGAGAACCAAACACCAACTTATGTCTCTTTTATGCAGTCCACCCTTTAATATACAAATTATTCTGTTCATATAAAAAAAAATATACATATATTTAATTTGCATTTGTCTTAAAAAACAGGACGAGCTTATAAAACCACATTAAGTCTGTACTGCTTTAAATATGTTAGCATCATTTATGGATTATGGTCTTTTGTTTGCTCTGAAAACTTTTAATGCTTTAATTGTTTTAAAATGCCACGTTTTTCTCCATCTTGAGCGTCTCAGTTGCAGTAAACTTTTAATGGCGCTCTGGTATTTGGGGAATGGGAATGAGGAGCTTTGTGGGAAATTAGAGTGACCAAATGAGGAACTAATTGGACGCATGAAACAGGAAGCGCCAATGCAGCTCACAGTAAAATCCCTTTAGACGCGAGCGCCACGACGACCACCGGCTAACGTCTTAATTAGCATCCTCTTGGCCAGGCTATTGCACAAGTTCTAGCGGTTGAAGATTTCTATAGATAAACATGCTCAAGTAAAAGTAGGACTTCAATAGATTAAGTGTAGAAGTGTAGGTCGTTTTATACTCATGCATTGTAGACTACACTTTGCAATAAAAGACTGGAATTATTTGTGTTTCTTCCATTCTTCTATCTCTACCAATGGCCAACTGCTAATAAAAATAAAAAAAAGTTTATTTATTCCACAAAAAATGTCCATGCAAATGTTGATGCTAGTGTCAAAGCAAAGTTTAAAAAGGTATATACTTAATTTAAACAAAAAAACATTTGGCCTTTAATTGTGACCATTGTTGATTGACAGATATCAGAGGGTCTCAACTGTTTTAGCTTAGATGATCTTTAAATAAATGTTTGTTATTTGTGGTTTTGTTTCTTCAAATGCAAACAATGAGTTGAAATTAATTATGTTTTCTAAATATTTAATTTTACCAAATCAAAGTGACTGACTAAAAAGTCTTTGAAAAATGATGTAAATGGAAAAATTGGCAGAAAAAGACAAAGAATTCTGAGTATGTTAAGAAGTTGTCGAATAACGCCTCATGCTGTGGAGTTTTAGGGCCTTTTAATTTATTATTGGTCCACTCGACACAACGTTAAGCTACTTGTGTTGCCAAAGTTGCCCTGGGACCAACTGACTGACATGAGGCTGCAAATCCACGCCATTGACCCGACCGACTCAAACATCACACTCACGCTTGGCAAGGTTGGATTGAACATCATTTCTTTTTTTTCTTCTTTTTAAAGATTGTGTTACCTTTAGGCTTCATTAGACTGGAGAGGAACGTGTGAAATTGGGGATGAGAGAGAGGAGGACATGCAGCAAACAGTCAGGATTCAAACTCACGACACTGTGGCCAGCTGCACTTGAAGTGTGCTGTGCCTTAACCACTCCACCACCGGGCAGCACGGGTTCAACGTCTCCAATCCCGGGCCCCCTCCCACTCCTCGCCGGGCTGCCCTGGGACAAACTGACTGACATGAGGCTGCAAATCCGCGCCATCGACCCCGACCGACTCACGCATCACACTCGCGCTCGGCAAGGTCGGGTAAAGCCGCGGCGCCGACCTTTGGGTTCAACATAATTTTCCTGTGTGACCCCGCCTCTCCAGTCCCAGGCCCCTCCCACTCCACGCCGGGCTGCCCTGGGACAAACTGACTGACATGAGGCTGCAAATCCGCGCCATCGACCGACTCACACATCGCACTCACACTTGGCAAGGTCGGGTAAAGCCGCCGACCTTTGGGTTCAACGTCGTTTTCCTGTGTGACAGTCTCTCCGGGCCCCCCCCGCTCCTCGCCTGGCTGGACTGGGACAAACTGACTGACATGAGGCTGCAAATCCGCACTATCGACGACTCACGCATCACACTCGCGCTCGGCAAGGTCGGGTAAAGCCGCCGACCTTTGGGTAGAAGCTAATTTTCCCATGTGACTCCGCCCCTCCAGTCTCCCCCCCCTCGGCCGGGCTGGTCTGGGCTGCGTGCGCTCTGGAATGGGAAGAATCCCGCACGTCGCACTCAGACCGACCACACACCTCCAGTTTACGATCAGGTGACAAAGAGGATTATGGGACTTTGAGTGCAGCCACCGCAGGCACGCACATGCACACTGCTCGCCGTATACTTTAGTAACAGTAGACGGCGTAAAGCTTAAATATAGCGGCCGCGCATTCCTCCGAGGGTCGCGGAAGGTAAAGATAGAAGTGGACACAAATGTATGTCTAACCCCGCTGTGTGGAAGGGGGCTTCACGCTGACACCGCCTCACGGGCCCTTAAGCTACACCCTTCATATAATGGCAGCTCATTGCACACGGGGGTCAGAGGTCAACGTCTGTCTGCGGCGATGACGGATGGGAATTGGAGGCAAGTGTTGAGGTATTGGATCGTGTGGTTAAAGCAGGAAGGCAAGAATTTCCTTTTTTCCTAATAATTTTACAAGGTGTTTCTGTACTAGAGCCACAGTCAATAAGAAGAGTGGGTCAGGGCGGGTGTGGTTTTACTCAAAATATGGTATAGAAAAATGATTGCCTTTATTATTCATTAGTCAGTTTAAAGTGCGTTGTGTACCGTTTCTGCTTGTCTAGGTGTGTACAGTAACTTATCTGGAGGCCGAGCCAAAAGTCAAGAGTCTCATTTATAAGATATAATTTTTAGACACAAACTCCCTCAAACTTGTCGACTCAAGTGACAATCTTTGCTCTTTGGGCTAAAATTGCTCTTCTGGCTCATATCTGAAGGCCCACACACACTTATGTTCACTAGGAAGGACCACGCCTCAACAATGGAATATGAAGGAATGTTTATTGATAATAACGACGATGGAGCGACGTTGGAGCAACGATGGATTGACGATGGAGTGACGGTGGATCGACGTTGGAGCGACGATGGAGCGACGATGGAGCGACGATGGAGCGACGTTGGAGCGACGATGGAGCGACGAGAGTTGGCTGGGTAGAGACTCAGGATGGGGGCTCTGTCTTGGGTAATCAGCCCAGCCGATTCAGAACCCCTCCTCCGTAGATGGTGATGTGTTAAGGTGGAGTGATGATAGAGACATGGGGTGGGAGGGCGGGGTCGAGAGAGCAGAGACGACAAGAGATGCTGTGAATAGGCCTTATAAATAGGGCTTCTGGGTGATTAGAGGTGTGGTTAGAGAGTGGGCGTGTTTACTGGAGGAGCAGAGGTTGAGGCGTGGTCCCGCTCCTGAACCCACGTTGACGATTAACACCTCCAACCACACTAACATTTTTGTAACAATGCTTTATAAACGAGGCCCCAGATATGTTTTTTAAAGTATTTTACACAACAATCCCACGCATAATGAAATAAATAGACAGGTTTAATGCCGTGCTGTGTAACATCACATGCAGTCACATCTCGGAGCCTCGGAGACGGTGGCAGAAGAAAAGCTTTTAAATGTTGTCTTGGTGAAATGTATCGCTCAACATTGTTCAAAGATGTGAATGACGAATAAAGAAATACCCCAGAAACAGCATTGAACTTGAATGAAACACCTCTTAAGTAAATATTATGGAGTAACATTGCCTTTGGTTACAGTGTAATACTACTACACTTGCACAAAATTAAAAAGACTGAGAGGAGAAATATGAACACGATGAAACCATTGAGTGGGACAGTCCTCACGAGTGCTTAAAGCCGCAGAAGGACTTTTAGATGAGGCCATAAAGTGGTTAAAACTCATTCAGACCAGCTATTTTTCACTGACATTTTGTGTGTTTTTCATTTGTGCTGATGAGAAATGATAATTGTTCTAAATCCGAGTCCTTTGAGCCATTTAGAGCAACGTTCTGTTCTTGTTCTTTTGCCAGCAATCAAGTGATAATGACACCGCTTTCTCATCCATACAGAGAAACAAATATGAACACAAAGGAACACACTAATATGATAATAATAAGTCAATCAAGTGTCTCCATTCACGGCACGTCGAGACTGTGTAGAATGTGGACTGCTAAACATGAAGTACAGTTCCTAATTAATTACTGAGATCATTGATCATTTGGCTCTGACTGAAACTTGGTTTCAACGAGACGATTATGTCAGACTAAATGAGTAATGAGTCCACTCCTCCCACTCACGTTAACTCTCAAACCGCCAGGAGCACAGGCCAAGGTGGCAGTGATCTCACACTTTACCTTACTTTTGAGTCCTAAAACTAACAAGGCGTTTCGCTCGTTTGAAAGCCTCATTTTATCCATCACTTTAGTTTTATTGGTAAATATCTATCGACCTCCTGATCCCTGTTCAGAGTTTTTTATCTGAATTCTCTGACTTTATATCAAACTTGGTGTTAGACTGGGATAAAGGGTGTGCTGCAGGGCTAACTCTTAAAATGCTGGCCTTCTGGTGGTCCAAAGAGTGTCTAAAAGCACAGTAGGAGGTAGAGCGTTTAGCTATCAAGCTCTTGTGTTATGGAATCAGCTCCCGGTCCATGTTAAAGAGGCCGACACAGTCTCTTCATTTAAGACCAGGCTCAAAACATTCCTCTTTGAGATGGCTTATGGTCAGGCCAGTTAGGAACAGAAATAAAAACCTACCATTTCAGCTACGTTGCCATAGGAACAACAATGCATGAGCACTATCCTCTGCTACTACGACTACTTTCCCTATAAACAATATTTCATATTTTACTTCACCTGTAGTCTTGCTGTTCACATGTTTTCTCCTTCTTTCACTCCTCTCAGGGAGTGGTTCTACTGATGCTGACCTGTGGATCCGGGTGCCCCTCGACTGCCTGAAGGAATGCTTTCTGCTCTAGATGAACGGCTCGTCATCTGTCTGGATGAACTGCCTTCTAAAATTAATATTAATCACCTCCTCTCCTCCTGTGGCTCCGGCCCAACAGTCTATCTGCTGCCTGTGGTTCTCTCCCTCACTGTGTTGGTTCTCTCCTTCGCTGTGGTTCTCTCCCTCACTGTGGTTCTCTCCTTCTCTGTGGTTCTCTCCCTCACTGTGGTTCTCTCCTTCTCTGTGGTTTTCTTCTTCTCTGTGGTTCTCTCCTTCTCTGTGGTTCTCTCCCTCACAGTGGTTCTCTCCTTCGCTGTGGTTCTCTCCCTCACTGTGGTTCTCTCCTTCTCTGTGGTTCTCTCCTTCACTGTATTGGTTCTCTCCTTCGCTGTGGTTCTCTCCTTCTCTGTGGTTCTCTCCCTCACAGTGGTTCTCTCCTTCGCTGTGGTTCTCTCCCTCACTGTGGTTCTCTCCTTCTCTGTGGTTCTCTCCTTCACTGTATTGGTTCTCTCCTTCGCTGTGGTTCTCTCCTTCACTGTGCTGGTTCTCTCCTTCACTGTGGTTCTCTCCTTCTCTGTGGTTCTCTTCTTCACTGTAGATCTCTCTCCTTCTCTGTGGTTCTCTCCTTCACCGTGGTTCTCTCCTTCTCTGTGGTTCTCTCCTTCTCTGTGGTTCTCTCCCTCACAGTGGTTTGCTCCTTCACTGTAGATCGCTCTCTTTCTCTGTGGTTTTCTTCTTCTCTGTGGTTCTCTCCTTCTCTGTGGTTCTCTCCCTCACAGTGGTTCTCTCCTTCGCTGTGGTTCTCTCCCTCACTGTGGTTCTCTCCTTCTCTGTGGTTCTCTCCTTCACTGTATTGGTTCTCTCCTTCGCTGTGGTTCTCTCCTTCACTGTGCTGGTTCTCTCCTTCACTGTGGTTCTCTCCTTCTCTGTGGTTCTCTTCTTCACTGTAGATCTCTCTCCTTCTCTGTGGTTCTCTCCTTCACCGTGGTTCTCTCCTTCTCTGTGGTTCTCTCCTTCTCTGTGGTTCTCTCCCTCACAGTGGTTCGCTCCTTCACTGTAGATCGCTCTCTTTCTCTGTGGTTTTCTTCTTCTCTGTGGTTCTCTCCTTCTCTGTGGTTCTCTCCCTCACAGTGGTTCTCTCCTTCGCTGTGGTTCTCTCCCTCACTGTGGTTCTCTCCTTCTCTGTGGTTCTCTCCTTCACTGTATTGGTTCTCTCCTTCGCTGTGGTTCTCTCCTTCACTGTGCTGGTTCTCTCCTTCACTGTGGTTCTCTCCTTCTCTGTGGTTCTCTTCTTCACTGTAGATCTCTCTCCTTCTCTGTGGTTCTCTCCTTCACCGTGGTTCTCTCCTTCTCTGTGGTTCTCTCCTTCTCTGTGGTTCTCTCCCTCACAGTGGTTCGCTCCTTCACTGTAGATCGCTCTCTTTCTCTGTGGTTTTCTTCTTCTCTGTGGTTCTCTCCTTCTCTGTGGTTCTCTCCCTCACAGTGGTTCTCTCCTTCGCTGTGGTTCTCTCCCTCACTGTGGTTCTCCCCTTCTCTGTGGTTCTCTCCTTCACTGTATTGGTTCTCTCCTTCGCTGTGGTTCTCTCCTTCACTGTGCTGGTTCTCTCCTTCACTGTGGTTCTCTCCTTCTCTGTGGTTCTCTTCTTCACTGTAGATCTCTCTCCTTCTCTGTGGTTCTCTCCTTCACCGTGGTTCTCTCCTTCTCTGTGGTTCTCTCCTTCTCTGTGGTTCTCTCCCTCACAGTGGTTCGCTCCTTCACTGTAGATCGCTCTCTTTCTCTGTGGTTTTCTTCTTCTCTGTGGTTCTCTCCTTCTCTGTGGTTCTCTCCCTCACAGTGGTTCTCTCCTTCACTGTAGTTCTCTCTCCTTAATAAGTAAGTAAAAGCTAAACACATTCTTTCAGACATTGTGAATTTCTTCTATCTTATGTTGAATTTGATCTACTCCAGAGCTCAAAGCATTCTGTTCCACATTATGACATAATTTGGTGATATTCCAGGAAGCGCGCTTTTGTGTTCGACGCAATCTGAAAATGTCAAAGCTCCAATCGTCTGCACCTCAACGTACAGGAATCATGACCTTACAACAGCGCCATAGATTTTCACCTGTGAAGTCCCACTCGGCGTCGCCACGGTGATTCAGTCCCATCTGGCCCCGGTCCTGTCCTCAGATGACACTCTGTGAATCACCACAAACAGCCCGTGCTTCAACGTCACACTGGGACATTATTCAAACCGTTATCGTGACAACATGAGCACAGCAGCTCAAAGTGCGTAATTAAATTAGCAACAATGGAGCGCACTCGACTTTGGACATTCTCAGTCATTTGAATAAGAGAAAGATTGACAAAAGAGATGATGAACGGATATGGTTTATTAAATGGTGTTGAATTGTATTTCCGGGTTGATTTGGACCTTTCTACTGCAGTGAACAGAGAAAAAAGAGACTGAACACTCTAAAACTGCATTTAATGAGACAGCATTTGATCAGAATTCAATAAAATACAATTCAATACATTTTTGATATTATTACAACAACACAGTTATGTAATGTATGTTCTTTGGGGGGGGGGAGAAAAAGTTGGCCCTGGACTTTTTGGTTTGGACCGGCCCCCTACGCGACCACGACCACAAAACTATTTACTTCTTTTTTTTATTTGTTTGTATCAATTCAAATGCTTTTCTGTTTCAATAATTCTTGGCATGGCCCCTTGAAAATTTGGAACAATTCATTGTCAGTCACACCCAAATGCTTTCAGGCAGTATTTTTTATTCTATTACAATAAAAGCCAATGCTATTACAAATGTAAAACAAAACAATGCTAGAACTATTTGAACTGCAGATTTTTTTAGTGGTATACAGATCCAAATGTAATCATTTAAATTGAATTACTACATAAAATAAAATAAGTTTCCATCAGGTCCAATTTGTGCCCCCAGACGGTCCTTGTTAGAAACTTCCCTCTGACGTGGTGCACAGCGGTGGTCTAAAGTGGCCCCTAAACACTCCAGGCATCAGGACATCTGAACACTTTGTGTAACTTTTGAGGATAGATTTTTGCTCCTTTGTCAGCACGATGCACAGGGCTCGCTGCGCTTTGATTGCCCTGCAAGAAAATGAACATATTTTTTCAGTTGGCTAAACATTATCAGAACTATTGTGTGAATTTGAGCCCAACGGGCTCAGGGGCGGGCGCGGCTCAGGGGCGAGCGCGGCTCAGGGGCGAGCGCGGCTCAGGGGCGAGCGCGGCTCAGGGGCGAGCGCGGCGCGGCTCAGGGGCGAGCGCGGCTCAGGGGCGAGTGCGGCTCAGCGGCGGGTGCTCCTGCGTTCAACATTGCTCGGCTGACATGAGTCGGCCCAGGTTACAACGGGCTGGACATTGTCTGTGGGCCTGTGATGAACTAAAGCAGAGCATAGGAAGAGAAAGATGATTGAGGATGATCTGTTGAAGTGTGATATCAGGACGTTGTGTTGCACGTGTCTGACTGTGATCAGCCCAAAAATGCATCGGCCCACTGGGAAAACTCCTGTGCTCCCTATGGTCAGTGCAGGCCTGGATACTCCTAGTCATAAACCAGAAGATCTGGAGATGGAAACTTGCTGCAATGTGCAAACACTGGAATGAGGAGAGACGGATGAGATCAGAAGAAAGTACGTTCTGTTAAAGATGGACTCCAGAGATAGCGAAGCTGCGAGGTAAAGTCATCATCACAAAATCATTAGTGAGTAAAAGTGCATTACTTTTACTCACTAATGATTTTGTGACCAAGTGCTGTTGTTAGGCAATAATCAACTCAATTCCCTGATCCAGTTCGTTACTTCTCTCTTACTCTTCTGCTATTACTGCCCACAAACCCAAAGAATCGTGGTTCAATCCCAGCTTGGACCAGTGCAATGGGCAAGAGACCTGGCTCTGGCACTTAGATCCGGGCAGGGAATGAAGGATGGGTCAAATGCAGTGGTCAAACATAATCTTCACATACCTATAACAGTCATAATGAGGCACAGAGAGCAGCAGACCTGGAAATATCTTGACAAATCCATTTCCAACTTTGTAATTGGATGTAAGAGCGGCTAGGGTCTCCATGCTAATGTAAATGTATTTACACAGCTATACATCGCAATCCATTTAATCATTTATAGTGCTTTTTCACATTGTAATATACACACAATCTATCTGCCATAAAATAGGCCTTAATTCTGTCTGTGTGAATCACTAGAGCTTGTAAGTGCAGCGGAAAAACTACCTCATATAGACAAAACAGTGCAGACTCCTGATTTATTGCTGAGCACGATCACTCCCATGCTGGAAAGCCACAAAAGAAACACATTTTCATTATGCATTACCATTAACTATAAGGGTCATAAGGCTCTGTCAGTAATGTATTAACGCGTTGCCTGCTGTTGCATTGTGCCTTATGGAGTTTCCCAGTTCCTATGGCAGATTTATCACAAAAGCGAGAGATATTTGAGCAGTTCACCCGGATACAGGCGGGAGGAAGAGAGTATCATCGTTTATCTACATATAATATACACTCGCACAAATGTATACGGACTCGGGCCTCTGCTGGGACGACCTGGACTGTCTGACACACTGGAATGAGGAGAGACGGATGAAAAGAGAAGAAAGTACGTTCGATTAAAGACAGAAGTGAGCGGAGAGTTGAAAGCTGAAGTGCAGTGATAGCGATGTTGAGAGTTAAAGTCATTAGTATCATTAGATAGTAAAAGTAATATAGATCGAGTGCTGTTGTTTGGCAAGACACATCAACTCCATTCCTCGATCCAGTGAGACTTGGCTCTGACGCTTAGATTCTGGCAGAGAATGACATGCCACGACATTGGAGGCGCTGAGCCAGATATGAGATAGAACTCTTCCCCTGGAGCCTTGGCCCTGGTGGAGATTTAAATCAATCAATGAAGAAAAAAAAAAAAGGAAATCAGACTAATTACACTTTGAAAATGTGGGTAATCACAATTAATTGCAGCACGCTTATGCAACGTAAAATACAACATGACATAAAACCTTCGACATTTGAAATTATTTGGCACATTTTCATTAAGAATGTTTAAGAATTTAATTATTTCATATATCTAAATACATTTTTAAAAGCCCTAGTTTTAACCTGTGTGGTCACGTCTACCAAACAACAGGCTTGGTGGGGTTCAAGACCTCTCATTGCCGCTTGCGGGTATAACTGGTTGACATGGTGACAGATGTAAGCCGCTGTGGTTGGCCTGGTGTCTTCCAATGTGCTGTGATAGTTTGGTGGAATATTTGGCTCACATTATTAGTTTTAGCAACCTTTATGTTCGTCACGGTGTTTCGAGCTCTCCGCGACGTCTTTGGTTTGTTCCCTTCACATTTTAGGCCTTGCCACATTCGACACATACGCACAGAATTCAATATTTACAGATGGGTATTTACAGCTTTGGTTTGTTTTTAACGCTGACTTGAGCCTCAACTTCAATTAGTTTTTAACCGACGTTACAACTATACTTCAAAATGAGTTTACTCAAAGTTGTATTTAGATTGATTGATTCATGCATGTTTGAGTAATCCTGTATTGTCCTGCAAATGAGGCTTGAGAGCTCGAAAAATTCCTGTTTTCACCTACCCCCTATCCCCACTCACATCCGTGTACTTATGTGGTGTTGTTTGAAAAGTGTGACACATTAAAAAATGTCATGTAGCCACTAAAAACACGCCTGACAATCCACTCCTCGTCACGATGACATGTTCCCAGGGGCGGGGCTTATCGATAAAAAGGGGGCATGGTTAAAAACTGTACAGGCAACAGATGTTTCGTGGGAAGGTCAAAGTTCAGTCTGACAGCGTCCCATTACCAGAGAATATGACGAGTGACAAGATGACAGCCACTTAGACGGAAGGAAAGAGCAAAAGGTGATGTCTCTCAGTGTTAATCAGACATGTTCAAACTGCACCGCTGATGTCTCAAGGCAATTCAACTGTGAAATGCTTGAGTGACAGTGGCTTTGAATATGAGAGACGCTTGTGCAATACTCAATACTTTATTTTACTATGCAGTCTCTTTTATCATTCTTTTGTATTTATATCATTACTAGTTGTTTGGAAGTGTTGGAGCAGTTTCCTGGACAGTGTTGCAAACTTCTGCCGACAAAGTGCTGTAATTTATCATGTATTTGTGACAGTAGCGCTCCTCTGACTTAGAGACACACCCTATTCTTTTTTTTTACACAGAAACAGAAGCTCCCTGAAGCCAGAAACATCAGATTACTGGAGTTATCAGATTTGCATGTGTCATCTTCCTTTTTTCAGCAACAGTGGTATTTGTTTATCCCTGTAATACCTTAAATTAAAGAGTTATTTCTTTGTGTTTGAAACATGTTTTCTCCTTTTTGCTTTATTTTCCTTATTTGCACTTGCACAGATGTAAACAATCTGAAAGAAATCAGATTACTAACATCAGATAGTACTTTTTATCCGACAGTTCAATAATCTGACAACTCCAGATAGTTCATATTTTTGGTGTACGAATCATTATGTTTTTTATGTTTACTGGATGAAAATGAAGAAGAAATAAAAATGAAGCGATTCACATTTCAAGAACAGCGGGAGAATAGAAACATGCAATAAAAAAATCAAGCTGAATAACTATTAAGTATATACTTGAATCTAAAGCAGGTAGAGCAGAAACATAAGGCTACACACAGTGAGGTGGAATAAGATAAGATAAGATAATCCTTTATTGTCACACATGGGGAAATTTCATTGTTGCAACGCAGGTAGATACAAAGGTAGATACAGAGTATAAGTGGCTATGACATTATGGAGATATAGTTATCCAGGGGTGTCCAAACTTTTTTCACCGAGGGCCGCATTTTGAAACTTCTTGAATTGAAAAAATCTTGAATTTGTGAAATGATAAAGTTAATCATTCTAAATTTTGCATTTGACATAGTTTCGATGAGCCTCCACACCTTTTAATAAGACTGGGGAAATTAATATTAGGCTGGTATAACATCAAAATGCTTTCATTTGTCTACTTTTTCTTGTTTGGACCGACTTTACAGGAAGCTAGAGGGCCAACAAAAATTGGTCTGAGGGCCGCATTTGGCCCCCGGGCCGTAGTTTGGACATGCCTGTAGTTATGTATAATAAATGTAGTGCTATGTTTCTTTGGAGTCAGAAGCTCATACAAACACGTTACATGTTTTCTCTGTCATTTCATCCATGGTAAAAGATACAGAGTGTTTGCACTAAAGACCGTATCCTAGTTTCTTTTTCCCTTTCATCAAAATCAGAGAACATCTTTTCTCTCTGTAAACATTTACATCTCAGACCTTTATCCGGAGTGACTTGTACTTGTTCTTGTGCAATAATAGAGAAAATATCACATAGAGTTAACAAAAGCCTGCACAGCAAAGTCAAATATAGGTTTGAATTACTGGCACAATGAAGAAATAAAAGTTTATCAAACACATCCGGACCTATAATCATCTTGGACCACGCTTTTTTCTGGTATTTAGTATTTTCTAACATAAGTACATCATCATTTTACATTCTGTTCATTGTAAATCCTAATACTGATCTAATAATAGAGCGGTCTCCAGGGGTAATGGCTCACTTTGGTTCCGCGGAGCAGTTTAAAGATCATTGGACAAGAGAGAACGCAAACTCCAACAGAAAATAATCAGTCCTCACCAAACGTTGACTTGATCTGGTGACAAACCGCTGTTGAAAACAAAGCTAGTGCATGTTAGCATCAGCTGCTTCCTGTTTAAGACACAGTAGTTCGTGTCAAGACCCAAATTATTATATTTCCAGTGGATAATGTCTTTACCACTGTCCAATCCAACGCGTTACATGAAAAGACGTGGAAGAGGGCAGAGAAGTCACAAACATGGAATTACTAAATGCCTTAGATTTTATTTATAAAGATGATTGGGTGACAGCTGCTCACACAGAGGTAATGCAGTACTGTCCTTGCCCCGGGAATGCCATCTGTCATTAACAGAAGCGTCCTAAGATGCTCTGAAGTGAACTGAGGGGACCAGGGACCAGAAAACTCATGAGAGGACATTTCTTTCAATGAACATACTGAATAATTAACACATTTAATTAACAAACATACCATGTTGTGCAATGATTTTGTAAATAATAATGAAAAAGTACACAGACAGATTGGTACGGCGGTAGAAAAGAAAATAAGCAGCAGCAGCAGCATGTTGTGTTCAGTGCTCAGAAAGAACTCTGAACAGTGTGTGTGTGTGTGTGTGTGTGTGTGTGTGTGTGTGTGTGTGTGTGTGTGTGTGTGTGTGTGTGTGTGTGTGTGCGTGCGTGCGTGCGTGTGTGTGCGTGTGTGTGTGTGTCAGACAGAGAGAAGGGGAGAATCTGCCAAAAGATGTTTGTCTAAAGTCAGAGTACAAAGAAATGTTAACAAAACCAGAGTCTTTGAGACGAGTCTTTGAGACGATTGTACACAAAGCAAATCCAGATCAAACAAAGGGAGAACTTCAGCTTGACACATGCCCACAATACTTGCCTATAGAATGAAGCCTAAAGAATAAAGCTGTACGGTGGAAGCACCGAACGTCAAAGAAGGAGAGGAAGATGAAGAAGAGTCTCCCTGGAATAAAGCCGGTTGTTGTTGTTGTTGTTGTTGTTGTTGTTGTTGTTGTTTTATGGCGGTTGGCATCCAATTGTCGCATTACCGCCAGACTTTATTCCTCAGACTTTTCGTAGTCCTCAGACTGTCGTAGTCCGTAAAAGAACTCCTTCCATTGCTTTGGTGTTACAAAGCCCATGAGGTCATGATATGTCTTTGTGACTAGAATAGTTGTTGTTGTTTCAGAGACCGACCGGCTTTATTCCAGGGAGACTCTTCTTCATCTTCCTCTCCTTTGACGTTCGGTGCTTCCACCGTACAGCTTTATTCTTTAGGCTTCATTCTATAGGCTTTAATATTTCCACTGATGTCGCCGCTTGGTAGCCGTGCGTCTACGAGACTGGAGCTAAGGTGGTGGATGCTAGGCGGTTGAAGATGACCCGGGATGGGGTAAGGTGTGACAGCCTGTCGATAATGATTAGATTTGAAGGTGGGATCCTGCCTCGTGTGGTGTGCGTTGGGTACATGCGCTATGGCGTACGCCCATATGTTCTGCCGCCCCTGCGTTGCTTCAAGTGCCAGCGCTTTGGGCATATTGCAGCGGTCTGTAGAGGGAAGCAGAAGTGTGGTAAATGTGCAGGAGACCACGAGTATGGGAAGTGTGACGACGGAGCAAAACTCAAGTGCTGTAACTGTGGGGGAGAGCATAGCTCTGCCTACGGGGGATGCGTGTTCAGCAAGAGGGCTGCGGAGGTGCAAAAAGTTAGAGCCTCTCAAGGCATATCCTACGCGGATGCGGTCAAGAAGGTGTCTGGTAGTCAGGTGACGGTGGATGCAGTGGGGGCTGCCAGTGCTGCTGGTGTCCTAGGCGACAGGGGAGGGGGCAGCGTTGCCCGCAGCCAGGGGGAGGTCCCCACTGGGATGCCCGTGAGTGTGGCTTCCACGGGCAGAGGCCCTGTGGGTGCGGAGGATGTACTGGTTGTGAAGAGGAAAGATTTCTTCCTCTTTATAGTGGAAGTGATTAACTGTACTGGGCAAACCAAGAAGAGATCCGAAAAGACTAAGATCATCGCTAAGGCTGCAGGGAAGTACTTTGGAGCTGGGGGCCCCGAGTGGACGGAGATAGAGGATGCGCTGCGGGAGGGCGCCCTGCCCCATTCTGGCAGTGGGAGTGGGGGGGCTCCCGATGCGCCGTCAGGTTCCGGGGGCTCATAATGGCGGTGGTTGTCTTGCAATGGAATGCGCGTAGTCTTCGTGCTAATGGCCAGGAATTTAAGCATTTTGTCTCTACCTTGTTGAACAAGCCTCACGTTATGTGCGTGCAGGAGACTTGGTTACGACCTAGGTGGGGTTTTGGGATACAAGGGTATGTGTGTGTTAGGAATGATAGGGAGCAGGGTAGAGGCGGAGGTGTGGCTGTGTTTGTCCGAGATGACCTAAATTACGTTGTTGTCAGTGTGAGTAAAGCGCCGGAGGCCCTGGCGGTGAGGGTCTGGCTGGGTGGTGAAGCTGTTACTGTGGTTAACCTTTATAATCCGTGTGGTGAGTTAACGCTAGAGTCCTTACATAGTATCGGTAAGGATGTTCGGGGAAAGGTGGGGATTTTAATGCGCATAGCGCTTTGTGGGGCGGTAGTGGTACCGATAGGTATGGGCAGGTGGTAGAGGGTTTTATCAATCAAAGGGACTTGGTTTGTCTGAATGATGGGGGTGGGACCCGCTATGATATGGGGACCGGTGCGGAAAGTGCAATAGATCTTACACTTGTGTCCAAGGAGTTAGCTGGTGTTTGTAGTTGGGAGGTTCTTGGTAATCTTTCTTTTGGTAGCGATCACTATCTAGTCCGCACCGTGATTGGCTTTGGGAGCTGTGTGGTCAGGGGGACGAGGATCCAGAGGTGGCAGTTGGCAAGGGCGAACTGGGGGGCTTTCCTGAGGAAAGCTGATGATGGTTCTAGGGTTCTGCAGGAAGGAGGATTGACTCAGGTGGATGATCTCAATAGTGCAATTGTCTCGCTCATCACGCAGTCAGCGGTAGGCACGATTCCTAAGAGTGGTGGTAGTGGACATAGGAAGCGGGTGCCGTGGTGGACTGAAGCATGTGGTCATGCTGTTAGGGCGAGAAATGCGGCGTTTCGCCGGCTAAGGGTTGCCCACACTGAGGGTGCCCTCATTGACTACAAGAGGGCCCGCGCGGTATTGTTCCAAAATTGGGAGAGAAACGCGTCTCGGGGATGTTTGGGGGATGATTAAGCGGATGCATGGGGTTGAGCGCCGTCATGGGACCCCGGTCCTAATACTGAATGGTGTTGAAGCAGTCAGCGACGTTGACAAAGCTGAACTGTTGGCCAGCACCTTTGTGTCGGTGCACAGCTCTGACAATCTCTCACCTGCGGAAAGGCACTACAGGGAGAGTACTTTGGCCCAGAATTCTGAGCTGATTGGGCACCAGCCTTCGACTCAAGATGACCTTGACCTTCCGTTTAGTTTGTTTGAGCTAAGGAGAGCACTTTCTAAGGCGAAACAGACAGCCCCGGGTAAAGATGAGGTGTGCTATGACATGCTCTCTCATTTGACTGACGACACGCTTGGGCTAGTCCTGGGTCTTTTCAACCGTGTTTGGGATTCAGGTTGTGTTCCATCTGCGTGGAAACAGTCTACGGTGGTGCCGGTTCTGAAGCCGGGTAGGCCAGCGTCTGACCCTTCAAGTTATAGGCCGATTGCCTTGACGTCGCAGCTCGGGAAAACGATGGAGCGCATGGTTACCGAGCGGTTGGATTACTTCTTGGAGAGTCAGGGTTTGCTTCCCGCGCACCAGAGTGGTTTCCGTAGGGGCAGGAACACCATGGATTCCGTGTTGTGTTTGGAATCTGATATCCAGCTGGCCAGGGCTCAGAAAGAAAAGGTTATTGCGGTGCTCTTTGATGTGGAGAAGGCGTACGATATGGTTTGGAAGGATGGGCTCCTCATTAAGCTGCGGAAGTGTGGTGTGAAGGGTAAACTGTTTAACTGGGTCCGGAGCTTTCTGTCTGGCCGGCGTATCCAAACCAGAGTGGGCGCTGCTTACTCTGGGGTCTATGGGGTGGAGAATGGGATCCCGCAGGGGAGTGTGTGTAGCCCTATCTTGTTCAATGTTATGATTAAGGACGTCTTTGACGACGTGGATGGGTCTGTTGGGAGGAGCCTTTATGCTGACGATGGCGCTCTATGGGTGAGAGGGAGGAATCTCCGGTTTTACGAGGCGAAACTGCAAAGGGCAATACAGCAGGTGGAGCAGTGGACCCTGAAGTGGGGGTTTAAACTGTCCGTACGGAAGTCTCAAGTGATCTGTTTCTTCAATGGACATAGGGACGTCTCCCTTCGACTGCATGGGCAGGTGCTCGAACAGGTCAGGGAGGTGAGGTTCTTGGGGGTCACCTTTGACGAGAGGCTTAGTTGGCGTCGGCACATTGATGAGGTCAGTGGTAAATGCAAAAGGGTGAATAACTTGCTTCGTTGTCTATCCGGCCAGGACTGGGGGGCCAGCAGAAGGTCGCTCCTGGGTATTTATCGGGCCGTCATGAGGGCGGCTATTGATTATGGCTGTATAGCCTACATGTCTGCGGCTGAGACTAACTTAAAGAAGCTTGATGTGGAGCAAGCCCAGGCCTTGCGCATCTGCTGTAGGGCTTTTAGGACCTCCCCTGTCTCGGCGCTGCAGGTTGAGTTGGGGGAATTGCCGTTACGGCTCCGGAGGCTAGAACTTCTGTTGGCTTACTGGGTGAATGTGCAAGGTCATACGAGCTCTCACCCGGTGAGGGACTTTCTCAGGGTTGATGGGGGGCAGAGTGAGGCTGGCGGTATGATTTTCAGCCAGGTAGGAAATGCGAAGGCGCGGCTTGCGGGGGTTGGTGATCTGCGTGTGAGCCCGTCGGTGGCTTTGTCTGCTATAGCTCCGTGGAAGTTTGTCCCGGCTCCTGTTGATGTTAGCTTGCATGGCAAGCTTAGAGGAGTCGCTGGGAGGGCACCGCAGTTTGCCGTTCAAGCGCTCATCGATAAGCACTCAGGTGATGTGTTTATTTATACCGACGGGTCTAGGGATCCTGAGAGTGGGCGTACTGGCGCCGCTTATTTTGTGCCTGACCTGGGGCTAGCGGTCAAGAAGAGGTTGACAGATCGCCTTTCTGTTTTCACGTCGGAACTTATAGCGATACGGTTGGCGTTGGAATGGGCGGAATCTGCTTTGCAGTGTTGCGGCATTGTGGTGGCCTCTGACAGCCTTTCTGCATTGCAAAGCATTAAATCTGGGAAATCGGATTGCAGACAGGATGTGTTGAATGGCATCTTCTGTCTGATGCTCTCCCTGTCCAGGAAGGATGTGAGGGTTTCCTTCATTTGGGTCCCTGCGCATGTGGGGGTGGATGGTAACGAAATGGCTGATGCACTGGCTAAACGTTCCCTTCGGCGGCCATCAATTGATGTGGCGGTTGAGTTAAGCAAATCTGAAATCAAGCCTGTTATCAAGAGTCATGTGGTCGGCCTTTGGCAGGAATTTTGGAGCCACTGTGTTACTGGACGGCATCTCTATCACATACAGGGTAGTGTGGGTCCTTGCGGGTCTATGGGCAGGAACGCGTGGGAGGAAAGGGCCTTCGCCCGCATGAGGATTGGCCATACTGGACTCAATTGGTCACTGAGTAGGATAGGCAAACATCCGACCGGTCTGTGTGGTCACTGTCGGGTGCCAGAGACTGTCGAGCATGTGCTGATTTGCTGTGAGGCTTATGATAGGGAAAGGGCCGGGTTGGCCTTGTGGTTTCGGAATAATGGGCGGGAGTTCAATCTGCGGAACGTTCTGGCGATCCAGTCACAGGGTTTGTGTCAGGCTGTGGTTGCTTACTTATGTAGCACAGGGCTGGGTAAACGTTTATAGAGGTGGGGGGTGTTGGAGACTGAGCCGAGGATGAGGAGCAAGAGGATGTTCTAACGCGCTTGGACTTCATGGGCCTAGAAACGCCAAAGTGATGGAAGAAGGACTTCTAAAGGATAAAACGACAAAGACGTCCCATGACCTCATGGGCTTTGTAAAACAACAAAGACGTCCCATGATCTCATGGGCTTTGTACTTCCAAAGCACCGAACGTCAAAGAGGGCGAGGAAGGTGAAGAAGAGTCTCCCTGGAATAAAGCCGGTTGGTCTCTGACACAACAACTATTCTAGTCACAAAAACACATCATGACCTCATGGGCTTTGTAACGCCAAAGCGATGGGAGGAGTACTTTTACGGACTACGACAGAGTCTGAGGACTACAAAACGTCTGAGGAATAAAGTCTGGCGGTAATGCAACACTCGGATGCCAACCGCCATAAAACAACAACAACAACAACAACAACTGGACAAGGACAGGAGACCACCCCCACCCCCATCTCGTCACTCTGATCACTCTGACTCCCCAAAAGCAGACCCCCATCACTCCGACTCCCATTTAGCGCCTTTAGCCTGTTTTCTATATCTGCCCAATCAAGCTCCTTTGTTCCAAGGAATCTCCCTGCAGCTTTAGCAATGATCCTGATCCTTTCAGTTCTGCTTTGAGTCTGAGCAGCATAGGATATACCTTGAGAGACCTTTATTTTCTGCACCTCAGCAGCTCTTTTGCTAAACCTGCATCCCCCATAGGCAGAGCTATGTTCTTCCCCACAGTTACAGCACTTCAGTTTTGCTCCCACGTCACACTTCCCATACTCATGATCTCCTGCACATTTACCACATCTTTGCCTCCCTCTACAGACCGCTGCAATATGCCCAAAGCGCTGGCACTTAAAGCAACGCAGGGGCGGTGGAACATATGGCCTAACGTCATGGCACATGAACCCAATGAACACCTTACTAGGCAGGCACCTCCCTTCAAGTGTTACCATTACCGACAAGCTGTCACATCTTACCCCAGACCGGGTCACCTTCAACCGCCTAGCGTCCACCACCGTAGCTCCAGTCAAATTCTCCTTAACTTCATCCACAGACGTCGCCGTAGGGACACCTACGATAACTCCTCTGACCGTGTTTCTTTCAGCATCAGACACAAGAATGTCCTTTCCACCCAGATGTTTAGTTCCAATCGCCTTCCGTTGCTGAGCCGCGTCCTTGCACACGACCAGCAGCGAGCCATCTCTAAGGACACTCGCACTCTTGATCACTCCCACAGCTACAGTTAGGCTCTTTGACAATGCCACTGAATTCCACTCCTTAAAGGATGCACTATCCTGTGCAAGCTTTATGATCACCTTACAGTCTCTGCTCTCACTCCGGATATCAATAGCTTCAGCCTCATCCTGCTGCTCATTCCCAGAACCCTCGGACGAGCTAAGGGACTTTTTACGTTTCCGGGCACGTGCAGCCAGAAAAGGCTGCTCCTCCACGCCGTCCAGAACGTCTTCGACCACCGATCCACTCTCCTCCGCCATCTCCCGTCTCTCCAGACCGGAGACTAGGTTGGTCTCTGAAACAACAACAACTATTCTAGTCACAAAGACATATCATGACCTCATGGGCTTTGTAACACCAAAGCAATGGAAGGAGTACTTTTACGGACTACGACAGAGTCTGAGGACTACGAAAAGTCTGAGGAATAAAGTCTGGCGGTAATGCAACAATTGGATGCCAACCGCCATAAAACAACAACAACAACAACAACAACAACTTCAATAGTACGAGGACAGATATAGTGAAACTACGTTATAATCTAAATCTAAATTGTGTCACAACTACAAATGTTTGTGTTGGGATTATTAAAAAGCACAGTTTAACGATTATTGAGACGTTTCACATATTCCTCAGGTTTGTGACGAGCGTTAAATACATTTCTGGGCTATAGATTGAATTAAAAAGACTACATTTAGCTTCTAAAATAGCCACGATTATTATTTTATAGTTCTTACGATTATATTGTGACCTGAATAATCACAATGATCGATTAACCTAATGATCTTAGTTTAGAGTTGTACATATATTATACAGATCTTAAAATGAATAAAACAGTGAACTTAAGACATGTATAATATACGTAGAAATATACGTAGAAATGTGTTCTCAATTGGAGTGACCGTTCTAATGCTCAGAAGAGTTGGAGCTGCTGGAAAACACTTTTTAGTTCAATCATAGTCACTGACATTTTCTCTGTCTGTTATATTCCATTCCTGACACACTTAAGATTGAAGCTTGTATTGATGAGTATTTACATTGTAGTTCTGTAGTTCTTACAGTTTTTAATATAATGCAAAAAACCCAAAATAATAATACAGGTAAACATAAGACACAGAAAGCAAAATATTTCCACATATTTCCATGGTGTCCCATTTTCAAATTCACCTAAAAATCCATTCTTTCCATCTTCAGTGTTATTTCCGTCCAGCCCTCGACAGTCTGCTCAGTCCCTGCCGTCCATTTTCTTTTTATTGAGTGTCTGCGTGACATCACACAGACACTATATGTTCTTGTATTTCACTCATTTTTTATTATTATATTTTCCATGATTTTCCATTTAGCCAGTTTCAACTCCTTAACGCTTCAACCGATTTCAACATGTTATACCTCATTATGATCACTTTCGCAGTAGTGTGCTATTACTTTTGACATTTGAACAACTTGTACTTTTTGCAGAATTGTCGAATTTTCAAAAGTTTTAGTTTTCCCCATTTAAATGAATTTGGGCATTATGAGTGTCTGCGGAATTCTTAAGACTTTATTCTTTAGACTTTTGTGACGGAGCCAGTCGAGCGAGAGAGAGAGAGAGAGAGAGAGAGCGAGAGAGAGAGAGAGAGAGAGAGAGAGAGAGAGAGAGAGAGAGAGAGAGGGAGAGGGAGAGAGAGGGAGGGAGGGAGAGAGAGGGAGAGAGAGAGAGAGAGAGAGAGAGAGAGGGAGAGAGAGGGGGAGGGAGGGAGAGAGGGAGACTTTATTCTTTAGGCTTTATTCTTTAGTAGTTTGGGATCTCTGTCAACAACAGGTAAGATTATCTTGTGTTTTATATACATCGATGCAATATATACTCTAATTATATAATTGTATACTGAATGTGATTATGTAAAATAATCACGTTTATTCGTGATTATAAATAAAGAGACTTTATTCTTCGCTTGTCCAGAGGCAGGAAAATAAAGAGGAGGAACTACAAAAATGGAGTGAGACTACAAGAATAAAGTCTAAGCCTAAAGAATAAAGTCTAAAGAATAATAATTCTAAGCGGCACTTGCACTAAGCGACATGTTATACCTCATTATGATCGCTTTCACAATAATATGTGTGCTATTACTTTTGACATTTGAACAACTTGTACTTTTTGCAGAATTTTCAAAAGTATTAATACTTTTTCCCCAGTGAAATAAATGGGGCATTATGGGTGTCTGCGGAATTCTTTAGGCTTTATTCTTTAGGCTTTTGTGACAGAGCCAGTCGAGAGAGAGGGGGGGGAGGGGAGAGGGAGAGAGAGCGGGAGGAGGAGAGAGAGAGGAGGGGAAGAGGAATAGAGAGGGAGGAGGGAGAGAGAGAGGAGGGGAAGAGGAATAGAGAGGGAGGAGGGAGAGAGAGTGGGAGGGAGGAGGGAGAGAGAGAGGGAGGGAGGGAGAGACGCAGACACTCCAGCAATGGCTTCAGCCATTGCAAATTATCTAGTTGCTTTTTTTGTTGCCGCCAAAAGTACATTCCACAGGTATCCATCATTCATGTCTATCTACAGAGCCCTACGTCCAAGATACATTGTTCAGATGGAATATCATTAATGTCAGTCCGGTATTTATGACTAATGGGACAGTCCCAAATTGCATGATGTCATATCTCCAACAACAATAATCTCCCAGTGAATATTACCGTATTTTCTGGACTATAAGTCACACTGGAGTATGAAATGTGGTTGCAAGTGTGAAAATAACAAATAATATCACATATAAGTCGCTCCGGAGTATAAGTATAAATACAAGTATAAGTCGCACCGCGGCCAAAACTATGAAAAAAGGTGCGGCTTATAGTCCGGAAAATACGATTATGTGAATATTATGTGTGTTATAAGATACCGTGATACATTTTCCCAACAGAATTCTTTTGTGTTTTGTGCTCCTCCATTGAGATGCGCTTATATGTTCCCATTCTTCATCAGTAATAACAAAATGTCCATATTTTCCCCCATTTATTTTTGATTAGAATTGTTGTTAAGATGTAGTCTCAGTTTGAGGGTCTTGACAACACACACACACACACACACACACATATACACACACACACACACACACACACACACACACGCGGCAGACCAAAGAAGGAGGGAAAGCTGCACTGTTTCCTCTCAATCTCAAATCTGATTCAGTGATTAAAGTCGTCCACACACCGGAATAACGCGTCACCTCACACCGGCGACGAATGATCTTTGGACCGGTTCACACAGGAAACAGGAAAACGCTGCATCACTGGACACACTTATTCAGAAAGAACCCAGTTAATAAGTACAACGATGATGAGCACCACTTCTGCACCACTTCTGCTCAGTTTTATGACTGTTTACCCCCACAGAGCGTTAGATTAGAACTATCCAAATCCAGGTTTTCTACAACAACACATATCATGAAATAGTGCAACAACCTTTTTCTACTGAGGTATGCATAAAATCATTAATCAATTAAAGTAAAGAATTAATGATTAGTATGGTAGTAGTTTAGTATAGAATATATAGTGCTGCCATGTCAGAACGACCCAAGGCAAAGGTGTTATTATTGACAGAAGTGGTCTTTTATACTTTGCCTTACGCATAGAAGCTGCTAACACTGGGTTTGTATGTTTAACCAGAGAATTAAATATATATGTACAGAAAGGTTACAGGGCAAACTATGTGGCTTTATACTGTGAAGTGTGCTCAGTGTGCTCAGTGTGCTTCTTCAGTCTGATAATGGGAATATTCCATCTACGAATCCCCTGCATAATCTAAATGCAGCGTTTTTAAATATCATTTGTTTTATAAATCTGTGTGCATTGGTATAAAAAGTTTTCACACAGTCGTGGTAAAAGGTACATACGGTCAGCACAGACGTGAGCAGAGGCAGATAGCGCGCTGACATCTAGGCACGGTCAAACATGGGAAAGAATCTAAAAGCAATGTGTCCGTCCCGGAGACGCCTGTCATGCTGGAAATGTCAAATAAATATGGGGAAATGACTGGAGTGTCTGCCAATGCGGTCCAATAGATTTGCTTGATCTGGCAGATCACTAAGCACGGACAAAATGTATGATTCATGTCAGCAAAACTGTTAAATTGGATGAAAAGAAATTAAGGTTTTGTGATTTCGGTCATGTCTTTGTGATTTTAATGATCTTTTTCCTGCCATGTGAAGCACTTTGAATTGCCTAGAGCACAAATTGAGCTCTACAAATAAACTTGCCTCGCCGCTTCTGCATTTCCTCATTTGTCTTCTTTCTCTCTCACTTTCTCGCCAACCTTTCGTTCAGTTGGATTCTCATCTCTCATCAAGATTTGTCTTCTTTATGAATTCAGGGCCTGTTGCCATGCAGATCTATCCTGATTAACCCCGAAGTTACCTCACTTATCCAGCTTCGCAGTAAAGGCCTCGTGTCCTCTGCCTGTCAGACATTCTCTACACCAGCCTTCCAATGTGGCGTCCATATTTAAGTCCACGCCGTTTTGATGGACTGAAACACCTTTAAAAGAAATCAATTCATGTCTGATCTCTCATCATAACCGCTGCGTCTTGACAAAAACCGTCTGAGAATCATTTTACACGGGACTCCGAGCTCATCTGGCAACCTTCACGCCCGACTGTAAGCGCCGAAACCGAAAAGGGGAGACCAGACAAGCGGGGAGATAAAGTAAGAAAAATGACGGACGAAAAGTATTTCAGTTCGCCGAGAGTCTCTGTGTTTTTCGAGACGCCGCGCTTTATCAAGTCGCGGGGCCGTTGATGCGATGCAGGACTGCGTTTTCGACTTATCCGGAGCTTAGGCCGTCTTGGTTTTCCAGCGCTCACGTGGATCCAGTGTCCTCTCTCCCTCTCTTTTTTCTCTCTCTGTCGCCTGTTCTCCGCAAAGATCCCAAATTGCAGCCACATGTTCCGACGGCGACCCCTTTCACTGAAACAGCCACCTTGAGGAACGAGATTATCTGCAATCGGCTTTGAAAATCCATGCAAAAAAACAATAATCGACGGCAAGTTCGGGGGGGAGAAGGTGAAAGGACAGAAAGAGAGATTAAAAGACGAGACAGCCGAGGTTAAGATGAGTTAGTATATGTTGGTGCGGGGCCTGGCTTCACCCCCCCGCAGAGGCCGAACATCCAGCCAAGATTGATTGCCGTCCAAGGATAATCTGTCCCAGACATTTAGAAGAATTTCCTCTCACAATTTTCTGCCCTCTCTCTTCCTTTGGCTCGCTGCTGTGGATTTCACTCCGTCTGTGTGAAGGCAGCGTTTAGAAATACAGTTCGGCGGTCGTTTGTGATGTTTATTAAAGGCACAGTACGTCACTTTCCGGGAGTGGAACGTCACCTGCGCTCGGATAGGAAGTTAAGACCGTACTTCAGAACGTTCTCCATACATATGCTGTAAGTAAGGAAGAAAGTATAGCACCTTTCACAGACAGAAGTCACAACACAAAAACTTACAGTGAGCAATACACATACAACAATATACAGTCAAATCAGTCCCTAATGTGAAATGTTATAGGCAAAGGAACAATATTAACATGGAAACAAGAAGAGTAAGGAGTGACTCTCTAAATGGTATTTCAACAAAATAAAGTCTCTCATTATATTTGTATTTGTCAAATAAAAATAATTGTGACATTAAATTATTTTTGGCCCAGTGTTTGCTGTGTTATTTCCTAGTGTGATGTCATCAATTACAAAAAGGAAGTGAAATTATGAACCTAATTTAGTTTTTTTTGTTTTTTTTTTACAATTTTTACTGCATTTTAGTTCAGTGAGTCGTCTGACCTGTCAGAGGTACTTTAAATATTTTAACACTTTTTATATATCTTTTGATTCTCTTTCTTTTTCACACTTTTCTCACATTTCTCAATGAGAAACATGCCTCTAAATGTTTTGGTTTTTCCAGTATTGCACAAAAGGGAGTAGACAATAACTTTTAATGCTAAAGTACAGAATGAACACTTTATAATTCACTACACTCCTTTCTATCAACTTCCTAACAACATGTAAATCAATATATTGTATTTTTGCATAGCTTCCAAAACACTTTCAGTACTGTATGTGATCATTTGCCAATCTTCATAATGTAGCAGGACGGTCTATTGTCCACCTGCAGGTAATGACTGAGGTGAGGGCGCCCTATAAAAGGAGGGTCTGTTACGTTGCCCGACTTTTCACCTCTGACGTCAAACCAAGATGGCAGCTCGCAGAGCCGCAGACTGGCCAGCTGAAGGATAGTGGCAAACTAGTGCAACTTTCAGCCTAAAGCGTCGTGGCCTCAAGGTAATTTAGCTCTCACCTGGTGAGTTGAATCTCTATACGTACTTTCCGCACTCTTGTGTAGTCCGTGTTCTAGGCTCTGGCATCGGCTTGTTTTGCGTCGCTCTGGTCCTTAACTCAGGAGCCTAACATGCCTGTCATCAGCGGTAAGCAACCTTATACAGCCGTCAGTCATGTATTCTAAACTACTGCTTATAACGCGTTGTTTGTGCAGTTTGGGGTCCTTCAGGGAAGCCGGCCTCGGTGGCATCTCCAAACGCGCTTCGGGCATAGGCCAACAACATCATGCGGTCCTCCTCTTCTTCTATTCTCCTTTGTCTCCCTTCCATCTATGAGATTGTATTGTCTGGGACTATTTACGTGTCACGTTACAGAAGTGGTGACAACCCTGGATGTGAGTAAAATGTAAATCTGTAATCTGAAATGTGACGAATATGTGTTTTAATTTATTTAACTAACTTATCTAAATGATCATACAGCTTAATAAATGTACACTCTTTTTATATCTTTGTCTCTGTCCAATCATTACAGTCCCAACTTACCTGTGTGACCTTTATGACGCGGGATCAACTAGTTAGAGGGTTCCCTGTCCCTTACTCTAAAAACAGGGTGGCAATGTTGTACATGTGAAGCAGATACTGTGGGTGCGAAGACAGCACGACTGCTCGTAATGCCACAATAACAATGAAACAACCCTAAACTTTGGACTGCCACTTTTGACCCTAAAATATGACGATGCAAATGTGTCATTATAGCGAGGGGCAGTATCTTTCATTCATTAATTTGGTCAATATTCAAAACAACCACAGATAAAGACGTCATAAGTGAACGAGATCATTGCACTACATGGGAGTTTGAAACATGACAACATAGAAATACCCACAAATAAAGACCCTACGCTTCATCCTTTTACGTTTTGTCTGATGTGGAGATTTTTTTGACAGATTGCGCCGCCTTCCCGTCTTTCCGTTGACCCTTGAGAAAAAGGAAAACACTTTTACGCTTGGTTTCCCGCGTCGAGAGTCGTCAGCGTGCTCTTCTCCACGACCGACGCAAATGTTCAGGATATATACGACGGGCAGCGTAGCCAACGACTTCCACCTGGCTTTACGACGCACGATGAATAAAACACATGATAGACACAGAGGCACCATCATCACGGCCTCTCCGCAGTAAAACTGTTGTATTCTGTATCTACCTCTGTATCTACCTGCGTTGCATCAATGGAATTTCCCCATGTGGGACAATAAAGGAATATCTTATCTTATTCACATTACCACGGCAACTAAAGGGAGTGAAGCGTCATCAAATGTTCTTTTAACTTTAACTGTATAAAGTTCAAGATCTAAAAACCACTACGTCTTATGCTGTAACTTAAAGGTGCTGGAGTGACTTTTCTGCTTGTCTGCAAGATGGAAAGTCCCGCAATACGGCATTAAACTGATCTATGTGTCCATGGAGTCGACCAGGTGCAGATCAAGTTACACGTCGGATCTGGGGAGTGGCAAGCTCAAAGTCATGTTTTTAAAGGTATTTTTGATTCAGAAAAATGTAATGTAATGATAATTAATGTTAGTTTTTGTTGCTGTTTGTTTAAAAAAAATGAATGAATAGAAGGAAATAAAAAGGAAACCAGCAGGAGGAAGCTCTTCCAGGCCAAGTATGAGTCAGGTTTGTGGAAATGCAAGCCCGATCACAATTAAGACACATGTTTTGTGGCTTGTGTTTGTCAATTTAATAAAAACATGCTTTTTTAGTTTAGTTCACATTTCGGTTTAAAGGTGCGTCATGTAACTTTTCTGGAAACCTGCTTCTTGTCTCCATTAATATTTTATTGCTCTACTTAGAATGTTCTTTAAGATATATAAATTTAATGCCGTACAGTGTTGTCACTTTACTTCAATTTTACAATTTCGATACTAAGGACTATAATCAATTGTCAGTACCAATATCAAAACTAAAATGATAATTAAAACATGCTCTTTTTAGGTTTTAGACAATAGCCTGACATTTTAACACAAAATAAATGCTCTTAGTTCATTGAAACCTGTTAAACCTACACTAGATCTGTGAAAGCTTAAAATTGTTCTAAAAAGGTTCAAGAAATGCCAAATTTTGTCTTGTTAATTAGATTTTTTTTTTTTAAATAATCAATACTTAGCTTTGATACTAGTTTTAGTATCAATTGGTATTTTGATTTTCAATACTTATGACAACCCAACAATGCTCCAAGGAGAAAACAAAGTACTTTTTCAGCTATCTCACAAACACAAAAAGAATAAAAACACCACTTGACATGTAACAAAAAGTAAGTGTCGCTTCAAGCACTGACCTTTTCTCACAGACACTATTCGAAAACTATTATTGACACTAACAATTTGACGACACATCTTGGCACGACAAAAAACGGTCCGACCTGCCTGGCACTGACTCACAAAGGAGGCAATAAAGTGGGAACAAAAGCCTCCGTCTTGTACCCCATACTTACAGCGGCACAAATTATCTCAATGACGGTATCCTTCCCTTGAACTTCTGGTGAACTTGCCAAGGGCTTGTCAGATGTATCCGCAGAGTTAGCTTTTGACCCCGGCGTGGAAACAGCCCTCCCCAGAAATGTGCGCGGAAAATGTGCGGCGCGTACAAGGCGAGCGAGTCATCGAGGAGTCATGGCGATGAGGAAGAGAGACACAAGACATGTTGTTACTATTAGGCGTGCAATTTGTTGTGCCATGATTGCTTTGTGTGTGTGTGTGTGAGTGTGCGTGTGCGCGTGCGCGCACGCGTGCGTGTGTGCATGTCCTGAGAAAAGAAAGTTCAACGTGAGATTCGGTGACATTTAAAAGCGCACGTGTTTTCAGAAAGATTTTGAGCTATTAATCAATCAAAAATAACGTTTACAAGGCTGATACGCTCCGAACCTCAGAAATCACTCTGTTTTAATTTTCCCCACAGTTTCTAAGTCAATAAATCGTCACCAGACTAGTTTTCTGCCGTCAAATAGCAATTATAATAACTGTGTGCACGCTTAAATTACAGAATTGTTTGAAGGCCAAGTTGGTTAACGCTAAGGGATGCAAAGTAATGTGTCAGTATCTTAAAGCTGGAATGGACGATTTTTTGGCCCAAATCTGAGTCTCATTTCCTCGTGGCGTGGACTGCCGATTAGTCCTGCCACGTATAAATCATAGGATGCACCTACCGCTCACCTGCAGCCGCTTCAGGCTCGTCCCCAGGAGAGCAGCACGTTTCCCTGTGTCTAAGCGTATGGATCTATCATAATATAGTTCCCTCAGTGTACGGGACAAAATGAAGACGGAGAAAGACAGTTCGAGCTGACTCAGAAGAGACGGAACTCTACGGGAGACGAGCGATGTGATGCGATCCGTCGCCCTAATAAACAAACGCACGTGTGTTTTTGGAGGAGGAGTGCGCACGCTTGAGTTCTCAAATCGGCGAAAAATCGTCCATTACGCCTTTAATTTCGAATAAGTTCTTACACTAGAAGTTCATGCACTGTTTTGTGTTTTTATACGCTGCATTGTGTGTGTTTTTTATGTGTTTTAACGTTGTAAAGCACGTTGAATTTGCACTTTGTATAAATTGTGCGACAAATTTGATTGATTTATTGATTGATAATACACGAAATCCCAACGTCAATGTACTCACAACTTAGGCCAATAAAAAAAACAGATGATGCATAAAACAATCATGTTGTTAGGGGGGGAAATAACTTGACACTGTGAATGGGTCAAAAACAATACAAATAAATGCATTTTTACCCATTTCACCTTGCATCCTGGATCTGTGGGTGCAGATTTAGACTAATAGTAATGATAGAACGGTAGTAGTAGTGGTAGCGGCGGTAGAATTTGCAATACTAGTATCAATTGTGAGTATAACCAGCAATAACAGAGCTCGGAAACAAATGTCAAAAGCTTTATGTTGATCACAGCATGTGCCAGACTACACAAAGTAATAACTGTGATGTGAGGACTCAACCCAAACTCTAAAGTAGTAGTAGTTGAAGTACAAGCGCAAGAATGAATAGTTACTGTAATAATATTATGGTGTGGCCACAGCAGAAGCAGCTAATTGCAACAGCAGAAGCGATTTCAACATTTTTGTGCTCTTTCCAGCTCTGCAAACGTTTATTGACGATGTACCGTGTGTAATTTGTCATCCTGTCAGCCTTCCATCGTCATTCTATGAGTAAATTAGCGCACGCCAAACTGTTTATATCATATTTCATCAACGTCAAGGCATTTGCGGCCCACTTTACTCCCAGATAATCTTTTATTTGGCACCTGCTCTTGAAGAGATTTACACGCACACAACTAAAAGCACACAGGGGTCACACGAGTCGACGAACCAGAGTGGATTTTTATAACTTTCCCAATAAAGACTATGAGGAGATCTCCTTTAGGAATGTTAATGCGGACATATGCTTCCTATTGTGAGCCTTTTAGTGTTGATTCATAAAGTGCTGATTGATGGTTTTATCCACTTGGTGTGCCAGGTGCCTGTAACAAATACTTAAAGTGTAGGTGTCAGTGCTTACAGGATGTGAGTTGGCACGAATCGCTGGTGGTTGGAACGAAGTCGAGTCTAAAGTAGCTGTAAACGAAGCTGCACACGGTGGAAGGTAAATGCTCTGGTTTGGAGCCCGTAAAAGAGACGTGTTCCTACAGGTAGTTGAATCTCCTGCAACAAGTAGTGGCCACAATTGTATCCATGTACATATTTTTGCAGCGCATGCATTGACTTTTTCATTCAGGCAAGCAGAGAGTCAAGTTGTCACATATTACAATTTCAAACTCGATTTTGATGCTAAGGGAAATACTTGACGCTCTAAATTTAAAATCCTCTTTTTACATGAACAATGGCAAGTGCTATGATGAATTTAGAAAATGGTTGAAATTGCCTTACACGGACTGCTCTGTTTTCACTCCAGCTCTATTAGCCAACTCACCTATTCAATGCATCAATTAACCCGAATTATTCAAATGATTTGAACGAGCGACATATTACAGCTTTAGTACTGCGGGTAAATACACAAAACAACATTGATGAGGAGATACTCACAATAACAGCGTACTGTTCAGACAGACGCACTCTTAATCATGCCTCATTTGCCACAAATATAACCTTAAAAACATTGATGTGTTACTGACTAGAACCAGGAAGTACCATCACATTAGTCCTGTTCTCAGGTCCCTGCACTGGCTCCTGTGGCTCAGAGAATAGACTTTAAATGCCTCTCCATGGCCTAGCACCAAAGTACATCTCAGACATGTTAGTGCCATCTCCGCCTCCTGCTGGTGCCCAGAGTCAGGACCTAACACGGGGAGTCTACGTTTCAGTTTTTGGTTAACTCCTGGTTCAGTCTCCCTGAGGTCATGAGACCGGCCCTGCGCTGGCAGTGTTTAAGTCCAGGCTGAAAACGTGTTGTTTGATTGAAGAATAAAGCGCTTACGTTTTTAAACTATTTATGCTTTTATTTTTGTTTTGTGATTTACAATTTACTGTGATTCTAATGTGTTTTTATCATTGTAAAGCACTTAAACTAAATTTGTATGAACTGTGCTCTACAAATCCATTTTCATTGATGGATTAAAAAACAAGCTTTGGCAGAGATTCATTTCTGTGCGAGTGGCCAAGTATGAACCAACCATTTTATGATATTTGTTCTCCCTGCACAAAAAAGGTTTGGTTTACACACGGCAACATAAGGCAATCATTCTTACTAACACATCAGCTGGTATATTGTAGAAATGTGTATCGTTTATATAAAGTGATTAGAATGTCTTTTAGAGCGGCGAGGGAAACAAATCTTAAAAGAAAGGGCATTAGGACATTATCACACGCAAATTTAGTCCCATTTCAGTAAATCCTGTCACGTACAGTTTGGTCAGGGACGTTGGTCTGGCTCTTTACGAAGAGTTAATCCAGGCTGACGGTGATGCCCCGTGACACTAATAACCAACCACCCACTGAGACTTCAAACCCTCGACTTACATCCAAAATATTCTTGATCTAGCAATTCTCTGTCTGAATATTACGTGTAGATTTGGCTTGTTTCTAAAAGGTCAGTGTATTTTTTTTATTTTTTTTTTAATTCGTCGCAATTTCCTCATTTTAGGTGCAAATCTTATATTTTTTGCATTGTTATTTTCCTTTAAACATGATCTTATGTACCTTTGCTTTGGCCTTTCATGCTTTAGAACTTAAAACAATTGGTCTACAAAAAAGCAAGCAGGAATTGAGTTAGAGCTCCATCTACTGGCTGCAAAGGGAATTGCACAGAGGGAGATAATAAACCTAGCTTGCCTCCGACGTGCTAAAAACAGGCACGCAGTTGTAATGAACGTAACACGACGGCAGAAATGCTCAGAACAAGTCCGGCAATTATTTACAGACAAAATATCAAGGTATGTTTTTGATGAGGGAACAATAACATGGTTGGCCCTGCGACGAGTTGGCCACTGTCCATGTTGTACCCCGCCTAAGGCCCAAAGTCACTGGGATAGGCTCCAGTCACCCGCGACCTCGAAAGGGAACAAGTGGTAGAAAATGGATGGATGGACAATAACATGGTTGAAAGCTGGAAAATAGTAATTCAACTTTCGATTTCAATCAACTCTCTTTTTTCTCTTTTTTGCAGCGTACATTTCTGTTGAGCTGGACAAAAAACACAGACGAAAAAGAAAAAAGAGGCGTACTCAAGGGTATGTGCGCCAGCAAGTAAGATCATGTTATTAACTTGACTGTGAAATGTGAGATTTGCAGACGTTCAAAAAGCGTTGGCCAGCTCTGCATGGGTGGAGGTGTGCAATCAGCGGAGTCTCGACGGGTCATAATTATGGAAATTACGTCTTTCAATCCAAAATAGGCCTTAAATCTTGATTAAGCTGGAAAATATTCATGATAGATTAGTATTCACTCCACACCTAAGGGCCAAAGTCTCTCAAGGAGCGTACGTTATTGCAGTTTCGCCAACGTCGGGCAGGAGTCTTTTTTTGCTTTCAGATCTTGTCTTTTGTTTCAGCAGATCTGCATCTAATCAGCGCCGTCCTCCTCAGGGGTGCTCCGACTGTACTTCCCAGATGAAACCGTAATCTCCCTGGTAAAACCTCAAGCCAGAGACAATAAACATCACAAACACACGCTTGTTTACGTGCCAAGCGGTGCTGAACATGTGGTGTCATAAAAGCCAGCGAGAGGCATGCGGTGAAATGGATTGGTTACAGATTCGGTCCGGAGTTTATTCCTCGCAAAAAATGCCCCCTCATGAGAAGTTTCTTTATTATTAGAGTCACGAGAACTGGGTTAGTCAGAATTCACTGTGGAAACCTATGCGTTATTACGATGCCCGGGGGGAGCGCTGTAAACGCAACAAAAATGAGGGGTTAATAGCTAAGGGTCGCAATGGGACCAAATGTGCACACTTACAATTAAGTTCAGGGGCAAAGAGTTCAGACTGCAGTTTTTCAAGCTGCTCACCCACTCACTTCCAGCCAAAACGCTACATAGTGCAAAAAAAAATTGATTTGTTGCAATAAAACCAACCATCTGTTTAATCCCGTCCAAGCAAAATCGGTCAAGTGCAATGGCGAAGTAGGCTGTTCTTTCGCCCTGCAGCAAAGTGGTCCTGGGTTTGATTCCAAGATCTGAATGGTACTGCTACGTCTATTCGTAAGACACTCATTAGGCCGCAGTTATTTTATTACTTGTTTTACGGATTTTTAAATGAAAGGTATTGAACAGGCGGATGAAATATAAATATAATTTCAGTTTCAAAATATTTTTTCTTCCGGTTTACCCAAAACGCACCACGGGAGGAGGGGGGGAGGAGACGCGACGAGCAGATGAGTGTAACAGTAGATTTAGTGTGTTTTGCATTGGTAGAACTGACGCTTCTAAGTGTGCAGCCTTTGTCACAGCAAAACGCGCTGGAGAAAATGTGGTGAGCGGCAGACAGGGAAACGGAGGGTTTTGGCAAAAAATTTAAAACATCTTTTGACTTAATACCGCTTTTTATATTTCATTTAATGCTATTTTGCGTTGTCGCCGGTACTTTATAAAAAAAAAAGTATAATCATTTATTTTATTTATATTGTAGAAATCAATAATCTAAGTGCGGCGGATCCGTAAATCAAGTAATAAAATAACCGCGGCCTTACCTGATTAATGTGATACAGATTGATGTTGACACATTTACAGCATGGTCCATTAACTGTCCTTCCGCAGGTCAGCTATCGATGCATATGTGGCGTGTCAGGGCGTGTTTTACAAGTTAACTTTAGCTGTTAAAAACAAAATGGAGAAGCAGGAACGCCACCTGGACGATAATGGGCCCAGGACCATATAAAAAGCATTAACAGAAAAACGCCCTGACCCTTACCCTTTTGTACAAAATATGACTTATGTATACATTTGTTTCTTCTTCGTTTGTTATAAATGGCAGGTTCCGTAATTTAAAAAAAGTTGGATTTTCACAATTATCGTTGTCCATAAGTACAATTACATTTATATCGAGCATTGTCCATCCTTAAAATGACCACAAGGATAGTCAACAAGGTCGAGTAAAAGGAAAGGTGGCAGAGAACGCAGGTCCCAGCCCTCCTTGTGACCTAAAAGTACAATTTACGATTTTGTTTTAAGGCGGACCACCTACCACTGAGAAACTTTAGTTCTAATGTGGACTTAGTTTGGCTCAAGTTCTTGTTTGGATCTGATCTAGTCCAGGTTTAGATTTGGGTTTAGTTTGTGAATTTGCAAGCGCTTACACAGTCTTTGCTCTAGTTTTATTCATCCTTTTGGAGCAGATTTGTAGCTCTATGTTTCCTTCCCACACCTGGTTCTTCTTCACATCGCTGCTGCTTATCTCCATCTGCAATGCCCGTTATCTCCACGCGGGCCGGTCCTGACACAGGCTGAGGCGCGTGTGGGGCCTCTTCGCGCTGTCGGCCCCACTCAGCTCCACTCTCCCACGCTCCAGCTGAGGTGTGGGAATGTGTCATCTGATATCATACACTGCACTGGGACCTGTGAGGACAAGGTAGGCCCAAATCCCCCCCTGGAAAACCAACCGGTCTGGTACGACGAGCAAGATGTCTGTGTCTTTTATAGTATAGTTCACACACAGTAATCAGGCTTGACTTTTTCACCATTGGAAGGCCGGGGTGCGACTTATACTTATATTTATGTTTCTACTTATATACTTATACTCCAGAGCGACTTATATGTGATATTATTTGTTATTTTCACACTTGCAACCGCATTTCATTCTCCAGTGCAACTTATACATGTTTTTTCTTCTCTATTATACATTTTTTTGGCTGGTGCGACTTATACTCCAGTGCGACTTATAGTCCGAAAAATACGTTAAACGCCACTTGGAACTGGATTAAATGTATGTGGCATTTATTTCACTATTTTTATTGCTCAAAACAGAAAAACACGCTTACTGTGATTGGGTTTGCCTCTCCGTAGACCTGACAGGTAACTTGATCTAATGGCGCCACCTGCTTGTTTCCACAGAGATATCTAAGGTTAATAGTAGTAGCAGTAGTTGTTTTTTCTTCAGTTATCAGGTTAAAAAGTGCATTTCTTGTCTGGAGTTCCCAGTTTATATTGGTTTATATTTCTGCACATGTTTTTTACACAAACTTCTAATTGTTTTTACCACAAAAAACACCTTATCAAAAGTTGTCAAAGGATGGAACAGAGGTGAACTGTTGATAGAGCATATGCGAGGATGATTTTTTATAGTTGGAAAATGCAAGTTAAAAGTGCTGTACCTGATTTTTACTGTCTTAAAAATTGTACAAACTAAATTCACTTCATACATCATTTTAAATAGTTTATAGTGGTCCAATTTAATGCTGACTTACCTAATTATTTACCGCACCAAATTTATTAAGTGTTTTTCACAACTTACTTCCTGCTTTATGGCGAATAATATGCTTATAATTCGATGCAGTAAGACAATTTCATGCTAAGTACTATGTATACAACATATATATATATATACTGGGGCAAAACAGACTTTACATTAAAAACAGTATCGCATGAAAAAAATCAGATTAAGTCCCTTTAGGTCAAGCCATTTCTTTCACCCACTACTTCTCCACTATTCAGCAATTATTCGGATGGCTAATTTTACATCGCGTTGTATTGTTTTGTTGTAGATTCTTGACTTCACATAATATGAGAAGTCAAGAATCTACAACGAAACAATAAAAGTACAGCTCTGACATAGGTCAAAGGTGCAAATATTATTTGCACCTTTGACCTGTGTCAGAGCTGTACTTTTGTCACACGTTCAGCAGGTGGTCGTAATGTTATGTCTCCTCTGTATATCGCAGCGTAGTAACCAATTTAGCTGAAACAAAAGATCCCCACTAAGAACTTGGACCATGCAGCCATTTAAATTCTTCAGGAAGCACTAACAGCTGCCGCGGCCTCGTAACCCACCTAATATTTCCACCCGCGATACGTGTCCCGGCCCTCAACCCGACTCAACGCCGCGCTTTAATTTCAATCACACTCTCCTTCAGTTGAAGCCACGCCCGTGTCCGCGAGTCGGCGTATTCTGGCACTTTGTTGTAGCCGAGCAATTACGAGCGAGGACACAAATATTCCGGAGCTGTTTTCTTTTCATTTAGGGATCTCATCTAGGCCAAGACAGCCAGTCACAACACAGGTTTGGTTTCTTTTGTTTTTTGTGAGATTTTATCATGCTAAAACTGTAGGCGAGAATGACCCACGTTTGACCCAAAGAGAATACCGAAAGCATGATGCATCTGCAAATGGAAATGAAAGGGTAATCGACAGGTTTTTGGCTTTTAACTGGACGTTTTTTGTAATTGTAGGTTTTTGTACATCATAATTTGTCGTTATTAGATGTGACAATGTAAAGAAATGAGAAATGAACACAATAAAATGAAAAAAAACTATGTGAATGTGCTGCATGTGTTGCCCAAAGAAGAAAAAATACTGTATTTTCCCGAGTATAAGTCGCACCAGCCAAAAAATGCATAATAGAGAAGAAAAAAACATATAAAAGTCACACTGGAGTATGAAATGTGGTTGCAAGTGTGAAAATAACAAATAATATCACATAAGTCGCTTCGGAGTATAAGTATATAAGTATAAATATAAGTATAAGTCGCACCCCGGTCAAAACTATGAAAAAACTACGACTACGACTTATAGTCCGGAAAATATGGTATTAGTTTTAGTATTACTAGATCTACCCCATAATGATAAATTCAGAAGTTGCTCCAACGTGGACTAAAACTGAAGGTTAAAACTATTATATTTAGGGTGTAAAGTTGGAATCTTTGGTCCATATTTATAGTGAACAGAATCCATTGGAAATTATCTCCATAAAACAACTTTTACCACAAAAAACCCTTTGTTGCTCTGGTACACATAACTTCTTATAGTCCCTAACAAAGAGATGCTGTTTCTCACAAAGCTACTAGTATATTATTTTTTATTACTCCTTTCAAGAGCCAAGGAGTAATCATTGCCACTTAATATGTCTGACCATCACATGCTGTCAAACATGTCATAAAAAGTAATTTAGTATTGATTGAACCAGTTTACTTTATAACCGTCATAAACAGGAGCAGAGCAAACTATGGATCCATTGAGTTTTTATGACTCATTGTCACGATTACATGGACATGGACGTTTGAGTCATCACAGTCTGCACGGTGTTAATTTCCTGCAGCCTCCCTCTTACAATATGAGCCTCTCCAGAGTCACTTCAAACTGGTGGAACAATGCGTGATAGTTTAGATTCACGTCAACATCACTAAATGCTCAGGAGCCTATTTACGAATAAAGGGGAAATTAGCAGCGTTGGCATATTTACAATTTAAATATCTTATGTCATTTGAATGGTAAAAAGTACCAAGAATGTCACTAGAAAGCTGAAACAGAAGAATCGTTTAGGATTGAGATGGAGAGCAGGTCTTTTAATGTTTTGGCCTGTTTTGTGATGTAATCATGAGCCTATTCAAATAAAACAAAAACTGAATCACAGCTCAACGTCAACCTCTGTCGGCACAAATGAACTGAGGTCTTCAAGGCTAAAATGTGATGGCATTATTCATAAATGAAGGCATCAATGTTCTGCAGTATGAGAAGAAGCAGAGAGTCGCCTGCAGCCACAGGACACGACACAGGGCCCAGAGAGAGATGAGGCAGACACCAAACCTCCACTAGGGGCCCACAAGCCAGGCTCCAGCAGCCATAGCAACCACTGCTCCTGGCACAGAGGGCTCCTCAGAGGAAACACAGGATATTCTTAAATGATGGTCACCTTCTCTGCAGTGCACATAATGCGTTGTAGTCTCTGTTTGTCCCTGGCTGTGGCTATACCACACGGTGATGGAGGAGGTGATGGAGGAGGTGAGGATGGCCGTGTAGAACTGCACCATCATCTCCACTGACAGCTTTGCTTTCCTCAGCTGCCACAGGAAGTACATCCTCTGCTGGGCCTTCTCTGTGAGGGAGCTGATGGTGAGCTCCCACTTGAGGTCCCGGGTGATGGTGGTGTTGAAGAAGTAGAAGGATCTAGAAGGCCAAGTTACTGGTCAAATCTGTGGAGAGGCAAACTCACACTTACAGTAAGAAGTCATGTTTTTCAGGGTATTTTTGAGTAATAAAACTGACTGTAATGAAATCAATAGACGCAAGATAATACCATAACATTGTAAATCAATAACAAAGGGTTAAATCTACCTTAATTACTTAAGCTGTTGAAAAACAATAGTCAGCGACGTGCTGGTGTATTTGCTTAAACTCATGTGTCTGAACCATGCAAGCGTCGGCTGTGCGTAAGTTTCCTGACATGGTCATAGAGAGGACACACTCCATGAGAGGCTTAGGAAGGCTTTTGCTGGTATTTCTTTACACTTTGGGTTGGTACTATGGGACCCCCAGCACAGTTAATCCCAAAAGAAGTCATGGCATTAAAACCCCTGGAATTAAGGTGAATTAAAGGGCCAGCGGTTATGTAATTACCAATAAGCCTCTGTGTTTTCGTCCGCTCGCTTATCGCCGCTAACGCTGTAGATAATGTTTCTGTAAGGATCATTTCTAAATATACCCAAGTAGGGTAATTTCCCCTGCTCTGGCTCTGCTCTGTGGATCCCAAGGGTGCTCCAGGAATAAGGCGAGAATAACGGAGGACATGTTTACATTGAATCATATCCTACATGCTTTACACAGAGCCGGAGATTGGGTGCGTTGTGAAGCTATTTTTGTTCCCATGATCCAGATTAGTCGGTCTGCGTGACTTATACGTGCACAGGCAAGTTTATTTGACAAAAATAAAGGTTGACAATTGTAGATGTGAGTAAAAAGCATTGTTGAATCACCAATCGTGCTCAGCAAACTGGAGAGCGTAATTTAGAACAGCAAAAAAACATTTATCTCCTACTTTGTTCAAAGCTGCACCATGTGACTTGTGTGGGCAGTTTTCTCGTGGAGATGTTATTACTTTGTCTGGAATATTCCAATATATGGCAATAAACGGATTTATTCAATTATAGGTACCGTATTTTCCAGACTATAAGTCGCACCAGCCAAAAAATGCATAATAGAGAAGAAAAAAAACTTATATAAGTCGCACAGGAGTATAAGTCGCACTGGAGTATAAGTATAAGTACTCTCAGTCACACTCAGTCTTAATTTTTCAAATTATCATGACTATGTGCAGGGATGGGGATAGGGGGTATGTGAAAACAGACATTTTCGGAGCACTCGAGCCTAAGTCGCAAGACAACACAGGATGACTCAAACACGCAGGAATCAATCAAAATACAACTTTGAGTCAACTAATGACGAGGAAACACTGTTGTGACAAGGTTAAAACCTTGTTCAAGTTGATTTTTGCATAATATGTCCCCTTTAAGTGCAATATGTCAATGTTTTTGAGCTCAAGTCAAGCTGAGAACATGGCTGATGTTCTCAGCTTGACTGATGAAAGCAACGTCAAATTTCATGTCGTTTCATAAGGCATTGCATCTTTAATCGAAGAAACATACGGTATACAGTACAGACCAAAAGTTTGGACACATTCTCATTCAAAGAGTTTCTATGAAAATTGTAGATTCACACTGAAGGCATCAAAACTATGAATTAACACATGTGGAATTATATACTTAAAAAAAGTGAATATGTCTTATATTCTAGGTTCTTCAAAGTAGCCACCTTTAAGTTTGATTACTACTTAGCACACTCTTAACATGCTTCCATCAGTCTCGAAGGAGTTCCAGAGATGCTTAGCACTTGTTGGCCCTTTTGCCTTCACTCTGCGGCGTGTGTCCAAACGTTTGGTCTGTACTCTACGTCCATTAAATATGTCCATGTGTCCACTGAGTCCAAAACATTCTTGATTTTGTGTTATGGAAATCAGACGTAGTGTGAACGTGCAGCAGAAATAAGACTCACTAATGTAATCAGAGTGAAAAGTAATGTATTGTAATGAGGTTGCGTTCTGTATTTTCTAATGACGGTGACAGTGGCTACGAATCAAAAGGTTAGCGGTTCAATTCCAGCTCTGTGTGTGCTTTTGTTGTGTCCTCGAGCAAGACACTTCGCCAACACCTTGCCTATAAATGCAACGTGTGAGTGAATGATAAAAACAACTGCAATAAAATGAAAATATCCCCAAAAAAGCTCCATATAAAAAGCTAAATCTTTGTTGTTATTCACAGCTTTTACACACTTGTATTAAGCTGTTTGTTTGTTTGTTGTTTTACAGTTAAGTCAGATGCCACGTACACTATTACTGAACACAGACCGACTTCTCAACGTTGCAGATCACAGCCACATTTCTTTGTAAGACATCATTAAAGCAAAGGTCAGACGTCTCCTTTAATAAAGTCTACTCTTTTCATCCGCTCTTCCCTTTCTTCAGAGAGGAAACAATCACGCATTACGAACGGATGAGAAACGACCTCCAGCTGAGCACCTCATCTGGACCCGGGCACCCGGTTTTTTCTCAAATAAATACCGCATGGGTTCAAGTGCATTGTTGTAGCAGTCCGTTTGCGTTAAATCACAAACAAAGACTACGGTAAATAATACTTTAAGGCTCGACCGTGAACGATGAGACGTTTCCAAGCTCAGATTTATTTAAAGTTTAGAGGGGACATCGCAGGGTAATTCACTTTTAATGAGTCCACTTCGTCCATGGCTTTCTATTGGACGTTGTAACTTCAAAGGCTGTTTTTTTCAGATGCAGTTTAGTCCCGTAGGAACATAAAGATCAGCCCCTAAAGTTGCACCTACACTCACCAAACTTTACCATCTTGTACTTTGCAAGATTTTGGACAGAATGTACAGAATGATTTGATCTAATTTTAGGCAGAGCGAGATCAGAGTTTTTAATATTTACTACTATGTGTACAAAATGAAAAAATAAATTCAAACCAGGTTCTCTCCATTTTTCCGATTTAAATGTTATGTTTATATGTTTATTTCTATATGAAAACAATACAAATTTGTTCTTAAACTACATAAGTGTCAAATTATATGATGATGATGATGATGATGATGATGATGATGATGATGATGAGGTCTTGTGTTTATCACTCTCACATGAGAAGCCCCGATTAAGTATCAATCAAACATTCATACTTATTTTATTTGTTTTAATGAATGGAAAGTTGACTTGCAGTTGAGCAAGGTTCTTGAGCATTTACTGCTGACCTCTATTCTGACTCTGACTGACACTACGCCTTTTATTTGTCCATATTGTGGATGTTGTGCATATTGACGTTCTTTTTAGGTGGAGGCTCCGAAACCTTCTATTCTCCGTGGAGCTGTTGACATTTGTCCATCAATGTTCCACCAAACGGCAAAACACAGATGTCCACACGACTCAAGCATCATCATCAAGTTGTTTTTGGCAATAAAACGGGCTGTAATTGAAAATATTGAAGGCCGTGCGGCTTGTCGAGCAGATGGCACATGTGAGCATCCCGCAGCGCTGTGAGTTCCAATCCGACACATAGTAAGCCTATTTTTATTTTTATCCTATAGCAGATTTAAATTGTTTTTCTGTTTGACTTTCTATAGATTTTTTTAGCAATATCTTATCTTATTTACGTTGCGCCGTATCACCAAAGCAAGTTCCTATGTTTGTGAATTCTGTTCATTGGCAATGGCAATAAACTTTTTCTGATTTTGTTTCCTGAATACCGTATTTTCCGGATTATAAGTCGCACTTTTTTTCATAGTTTTGGTCGGGGTGCGACTTATACTCCAGAACGACTTATATGTGATATTATTTGTTATTTTCACACTGGCAACTGCATTACACATTCCAACCACAAGAGGGCGTTCTAGGCTCTAAGCGACGCAGAAGAAGAATCTGCACTTCCTCTACCTCTGGAGTTTGTGGAGTTGTTTAGAAGTGACACAGAGGAAGAATAATTGAATGGATTTAGTGATTTGGGGTAAAACTGATGCTTTGGTAAACTTGTTAGCATGTTCTTTATGCTATAGTTATCTGAATAACTGTTCATATGTTACGTTAACATACCAGACACTTACCACAGTTCTGTCTGTGCCTCATGTAGCTGAAGGTGTTAGCGTTAGCATACGTACACCTATTCACCATGTTCTCTAATCTGTTATGATTTTAGTTCTTGGTCTTGGATTTTATCAAATAAATTTCCCCCAAAAATGCGACTCATCCTCCAGTGCGACTTGTATATGTTTTTTTCTTCTCTGTTATGCATTTTTTGGCTGGTGTGACTTATACTATACTGCAATTTTTGTTCCGGAAAATACAGTAGTTTGCCGTAATGTCCCTCCCAACTCTCATCCCCATTTCACACTGCACTGTCCTGTCTCCAAATCCTATGAATAAAACACAAATAAATGACAGAGGCACGCATGACTTTGACGCACACACACATCGCACGCTTTAAATCGCTCCTACGACAGGTGTGTGAACGTCCCAGTCAAACACTCGCCGCCAGATCTGTTTTGACAAGCGGTCGGTGTTGACGTACGCGACGCTTTGGGACTAAATCGTGTGCGACGCTCACTCTGAAGTCTCTACAAAGCCTTAAAAGAGACGAGCGAGACGTGCGGGCTTTGTGCCACGTCGAAAACCATTCTGCCGAAGTGAAGACGAGGCCACGACGGTTCGCTTAGTCTCTATACGACCTCAGATCATAACACGAGGCAGATAAGAGGCTCCCACCGCCGCCGCAATGCACGCTGGGAAACCGGAGGTGTTCTGGGAGCCGTGTTATCGCCGCGTTCATCTCCTTAAAGAGCCATACAGCGTAAATGGGTGTTTCAGCGTGTGTGGTCGCACTCCCGAGCAACAAATCACCACATCTGGGCCAATTCGTTTTCATCAACGTCATCACACTTTCACTTTTATTTCAAAATGATGAAGCGTTTTGTAAATACGGCCTCCCTCAGTCCGACCCTGCGTCCTCTCAGTTTGGCAGAGACGCATTCATCTGCACGGCGACGGGTGGATTTACGTCAGACGCGCTGTGCTTCCCCTTAAACTGTGGCTCGCATTGTAGCCGCTGCAGCCTCGCGTCGCCGGCTTGATTTAATTACATGTTAAATGAAGCGTCGTATGTACTTCCTGTTCCCGCCCTGAACGACTGTCACAAAGCCGATGTGGGTCACGCTTACTCGGCAACAGTTCAAATGCAGTACATAGGGTGATAGATTACAGTTACATATAATATGATATTAAAGTCATATTAAACCCGGATGGTTGAATGCAGAAAGTATGTCCGACTGACCTCCTGCTGTTACGTCTGCTGCGTTTGATGTTCTTTAATAATAACATACAGAAACTGACTTTATTAAGGACACAATGAACAAAGCTTTTGTCTTTAACTTGGGACTTTTGTCTTAGAAAAGAGCAGAGAATGGAGGTGGCAGCATCTCAGTGGCAGAGGGCTCCTCTTCTGATCTGAAGGTCGGGGTTCAACATACTCATGGTTGGTAGAGGATGGCGCCCCCTGTGTGTGTGTTCACTGGTGTATGAAAGGGCGAGTGCCTTTAAGGTAGAAAAGCATTATACAAATGTGACCAATTACCATTTTAATAAACAGCATATTAAAGTTAGATCCTCTTGACAATTAAGGAATTTCTGAAAGAATAACGCAGTCCCCAAAATCTGATTGGGCAAATGATGATTTCTTCATTATTAAAGTGTACCAATAGAAATTAGAAATTAATAGTTTGGGCAGTAATAAACTTTAAAGGGGACATATTAATAAACTTTAAAGGGGACATATTCATAAACTTTAAAGGGGACATATTAATCAACTTTAAAGGGGACATATTAATCAACTTTAAAGGGGACATATTCATAAACTTTAACATCAGCTCCCCACTTCGCCTGGACTCACCCATCCCCCCAGCACACGGTCCCCCTGCCAACCACTGACTGTCACAGCAGCACAGGTGAGGAGTGAGCTGAAGAGGATTAAAGTGAGGAAGGCAGCAGGACCTGATGGCATCAGCCCCAGGCTCCTTAAGTCCTGCGCAGATGAACTGTGTGGAGTTATGGAGCATGTCTTCAACATGAGCCTGAAGCTGAGGGTGGTACCACAGGTCTGGAAGACCTCCTGTCTGGTACCTGTGCCCAAGACACCGCGCCCCAAAGACCTCAACAGCTTCAGGCCAGTGGCTCTCACGTCCCACCTGATGAAGACACTGGAGCGGCTAGTCCTGGACCACCTCCGCTCCACCGTGAGCTCAGCCATAGACCCGCTGCAGTTTGCATATCGGTCTGGCATCGGAGTGGAGGACGCCGTCATCTCCCTGCTGCACCGCTCTCTCTCTCACCTGGAAAAGCCTGGCAGCTCTGTGAGGATTCTGTTCTTCGATCTTTCCAGCGCCTTCAACACCATCCAGCCGCTGCTCCTGAGGGACAAGCTGGAGACGGCTGGTGTGGAGTATGACCTGGCAGAGTGGATCCTGGACTACCTCACAGACCGACCCCAGTTTGTGAGAGCCCGGAACTGTGTGTCTGACACTCGGACCTGCAGTGTGGGGGCGCCCCAGGGCACTGTCCTCGCGCCCTTTCTCTTCACCCTTTACACTGCAGACTTCAGACATGACACGGACAGCTGTGTCCTGCAGAAGTTCTCTGACGACTCTGCCATCATCGGACTCATCACGGACGACGATGACGCGGAGTACAGAGGACTGGCGCAGGACTGTGTGGACTGGTGTCAGCAGAACCACCTCCTCATCAACGCGGGGAAGACCAAGGAGATGGTGGTGGATTTCCGCAGACGCCACCCCACTGCCCCCTCACCAGTGAACATCCAGGGACGGGACATTGAGAGAGTGGACTCATACAAGTACCTGGGTGTTCATCTGAACCACAAACTGGACTGGACTCATAACACAGACGCACTGTACAGGAAGAGCCAGAGTCGGCTCTACCTCCTGAGGAGACTCAGGTCTTTTGGAGTGACAGGGCCACTCCTGAAGACCTTCTACGACTCTGTGGTGGCATCAGCTCCTGTATGGTGTGGCCTGCTGGAGCAGCAGCATCACAGAGAGGGAGAGGAGGAAGCTGGACAGAGTCATCAAGAAGTCCAGCTCCGTCCTGGGCTGTGCTCTGGACTCGGTGCAGGAGGTGGGGGACAGGAGGGTCCTGGCTAGATTCACATCTATGCTGGACCATGAGTGTCACCCCCTGCAGGACACTCTCTCCGCTCTGGAGAGCAGCTTCAGTGAGAGACTGATCCACCCTCGCTGTGTGAAGGAAAGGTTCCGTAGGTCCTTCCTTCCTGCTGCTGTCAGACTTCATAACAAAAACTGTTAGTACTGAACACTCGCAATACTGACCTAACCTAATACTGATGTGCAATTCTGTCATATGTGCAATTGCTGTTGGAATTCATGTGCAATTACTGTGAAATTCATGTGCAATCTATGTGCTGTCGTGACACATATTCATGTGCAATTACTGTCGTGATCACATGCAATGGTATTTATGTATTTATGTATTTATTTATTTGTCTATGGGAGTTTTTATTTATTTATAGGAGATCTTCTACTGAAAGTGTCTTTCAGACTTCCTATAAGTGTTCTGTTCTTCTGTATCTACCTCTGTATCTACCTGCGTTGCACCAATGAAATTTCCCCATGTGGGACAATAAAGGAATATCTTATCTTATCTTATTAATCAACTTTAAAGGGGACATATTAATAAACTTTAAAGGGGATATTATGCGTATCAATTCTTTGAGTTTTTAACCTTGTCACCTTCATCTACCCCTTATCCCCACCCACATCCCTGTTCTTATTACTGTAGTTGTTATATGGTTCTAAAATGTAACAAAAGAGGCGGGGCTTATCAGTTCTGCAGTTTTTAACAGGAAGTAAGTGAACCTGTTCCTATTATTTAGCCATTTTAGGTCAATATTGTAGTTTACAATGTGAAATTATGATCTACCGGTACTTATTTGAAACTTTAATAAGTCCTTGAACAAACGCCTCTCTTTTAGTTGATCAACTTATGACTTGCAATTAGCACAAACTGCTAATGAATTCATTAACTGTATAAGTCATTATCCAGGTGTTCCAATGTAATGAGAGGAAACAGACTGACATGTGTCTTAACTCCTGAGTCGATTCTGCAAAGTTAAGTTTCCCCGGGCCAATCCATATAAACCCCCAAAAGACGTATGTATTTTCCCTTTGTTACCGCTGCAGACCCACATGAAGCTGCAGCAGCTTCTCAGGGAAAACAAAGACAGACATAATGCATGGAAAAGCGCCGGGAGTCGGACCAAACGCCGGGAGTGGACAAACACAGAGAAGATCGACGGTCTCTCTGCCTCACGTCTGACTGTTTGTGTGGATAGAGAGAGCACATGTGCGATAGTGTACGTGCCATAGCTAAAATGAACCCCCTCTATGTGTACGTTAGCCGAGCGGTGGATGATGAATGCCTCTTTTTTTAGCCCCACTCAACACATTAACTAATGGTCCGAGCGCGGTTGCATGTGAGATATAGTGATAGTGATAATAATGTACGTAAACAATATCTGTCATGACTTTGGGAAACGCTGAGGAGAGTTTGATTAGAGGAGAGGGAAAGCGATATTTAAGGGAATCAGGAAATAGCAGCGGTCCCTCTGAGCGCTTCCATAACCTCCAGTGCGGGACAGGAAGTGGCTCCATCCATCACAAATGACACTTCCTCTCTCTCTGCTGTCTCGCCGTCTGCCTGCAGAGGGCGCTGGGAGATGGCAGCTGCTCCGCCCCTGGACCTGGTTTTCGTTGGGATGACGTACACGTTCATGTAGTTGAAAGAGCGCGTGGCATGTCGAGTATAGATGGAGTCGACGGGGCGATTACAGGCAGAAGAAGCAGACTCGCTGTTGAAACGCTGGCAGATGTGGCCGGGTGTGGAGATGATGGGAGATGTAATGGTGTCTTTGGGTTTAAATTTTTTGTTTCAAGGTTCAAGGTGCATTTCGTTTGGCAGAGAGTAAACTCTTTCCTTCGCATACATCTGCATCTGCGTAAGACATATGATATGAGATATGACTCAAAATAAGTTATGTCTCTATCTTAGGTCTTGATCAATCTGTGTACAACTTTATGCCACGATCATGACCTGTGGACCAGCTTAAGGGTTGTGTTCTGAGAATAAAATTGATAATAATAATAATAATGACAGATGATAATAATAATAGTAAAAATAATAATAATAATAATAGTAATAATAATAATAGTAGTAATAATAATACTGGTCATAATAATGATAATAATTATAACAGTAAAAAATAAAAATAGTAATAATACAAAATAATAATGATAATAATAACAATAAAATAATAATAATAATAATAATAATAATAACAATAATAATAATAAAAAATAATAACAATAATAATACGTAGGCCAAAATAACTGAAACCCCATTCAAACAAAACATTTAAAAAGAGTAAAAATACAGGCTCATGTGCCAAGGAGCATAAAAATAAGATAATGCAAATGCTTGCTGGAACAATGGTGTAATTTGCATAATTAAAATGCATGTGGGTCGTGGTCATTATTATGTGTAAATCCTGTCTATTAACGCCTCTTTTCGAGACTCATTTACATGTCAAGTCCGGTAAACACAGATACATCATAATAATAATCCCTGCTGTGTTTTACAGGATGTTCCTTTCCACCTCCGTCCTGATGGAGCAGGTGAAACTCATCCTTAAGAGGAAACATAACCAGAACCTCGTCGCTATAAAAAGGTTTTGTCAATATGGAAGAATGACTGGTGACCTCTTTTGCACACTGCTTCAGAACTGAGCTCAGATATTCATTTATTGTCTACGAGTCACAGATTCAACACGGCTGGTTTACACACTTTACAATTCAACAAATACATGTATTATTTGTGTGTATTTTGTGTTCTGTCCTTTGCGCTGCAGTGTAATCTCTCTTGTTTACTCTCATTCATTTCGGCACGCAAATGTTCTCAGATCTACACAGTGTTTATGCATTTGTTTCTGCTTATTTTTTCTTTATCTTTTTACAATTAAAAACAAAACAAGGAACGAGAGAACACATAAAAACATTACATCCAAGTAGACTATAATCCTAAATGTGAAGTCCGTCATGTTTACAGGGGTGGATAAAGTACTACATATTATTATTTAGGAGCAGATTTATTTAAACTTCAAATGTAGTGATTTTCAGTCAAACAGAGGCGACTGAAATGATAAATATCCTCGTCATTACTAATTAGATATGATCATAAATGTGCTTAAAATCAAAAGAGAAATACTTTGTACTTTTCAGTCTAGTTAAAACAATGTAGTGGAGTAGAAAGTACGGCTACTTCTTACTTTTAGTGTTGGTTATTTTGCATCACTGCATATTTGACTTGACCAAATTGTGCACAAACGTCATTTTCCTTTTGTCTTTTCGTGTCAATCATTCCAGTCCAGTCCTTGTTTGTTGGTTTGTGACTAGATGTTTTGTCTCAGTGTCTCCATTAAAAATAATGAGCGTTCCTGCACCTCAGCGAGCTCACACGCGTCGCACTGCTCCACCTGCACAGGCTGTTCACTGTTCCAGTAACATATTACTCATGCTACGAGTGAATATCAACACGTAATCTCAAATTATTCACTATTTAGGAGTTGTTCATTTGGGGGGACAACAGCTTTCCAACTGGGTCCACCGTCTGTTTGTCTCTGTGGAAATTAAACCTCTTTCATTTATTTAATTAAAGTTGTTTCATAATGAAAAAATGTGTCGCACCAGCCAAAAAATGCGAAGAAAAAAACATATATAGGTCGCACTGGAGATTTAAATGCTGTTGCAAGTGTGAAAATAACAAATAATATCACATATAAGTCGCTCCGGAGTATAAGTATATAAGTATAAGTATAAGTCGCACCCCGGCCAAAACTATGAAAAAAGGTGTGACTTATAGTCCGGAAAATACGGTAATGCTTTTTAAAGATGATTTTGTCCATTTTTATGTGCAAAAATAACTATAACTCTATATTTGTTGATTTTGTTTATTTTCTTCAAGTTGCTCAAAATAAAAACTGCGCAACAGTTGCTCAGAACTATTGCGTGTGGATTTTGACCCTTGTTTACAGTATGGTTGCTAGGTAACAGTTGTGGAGTTGCTTCAACCTCTGTCACATCTGTTGCCCATCTCACACCAGGATGTTAACACCGCGAGGCGCCGATGACATATTACTCGACTCACAGCGTAAGACGAATGATCTAAAGCACAAATTGTCCGCATCACTGTAAACTCCTCACACAGTGCTGTAGAGCTCCATGTCCAGTGCTCAGTGCAGCCGCTCACGCTCTCTTTTTCTATCTCTTTCTCTATCTTTCTTTCTTTCTTCATTTTCTCTCTCCTTCTCTCTCTTTATTTTATTTAATTTATTTAATTTATTTAATTTATTTAATTTATTTAATTTATTTAATTTATTTAATTTATTTAATTTAATTTATTTATTTTATTTATTTTATTTATTTTATTTATTTTATTTATTTTATTTATTTTATTTTATTTTGAAGATGTACAACTACAGAAGACGTGCAACTACAGAAGACGTGCAACTACAGAAGACGTACAACTACAGAAGACGCACAACTACAGAAGACGTACAACTACAGAAGACGTACAACTACAGAAGACGTCCAACTACAGAAGACGTACAACTACAAGAAGACGTGCAACTACAGAAGACGTGCAACTACAGAAGACGTACAACTACAGAAGACGTCCAACTACAGAAGACGTACAACTACAGAAGACGTACAACTACAGAAGACGTACAACTACAGAAGACGTCCAACTACAGAAGACGTACAACTACAGAAGACGTCCAACTACAAGAAGACGTACAACTACAGAAGACGTGCAACTACAGAAGACGTACAACTACAAGAAGACGTGCAACTACAGAAGACGTGCAACTACAGAAGACGTACAACTACAAGAAGACGTGCAACTACAGAAGACGTGCAACTACAGAAGACGTACAACTACAGAAGACGTACAACTACAGAAGACGTACAACTACAGAAGACGTACAACTACAAGAAGACGTACAACTACAAGAAGACGTGCAACTACAGAAGACGTGCAACTACAGAAGACGTACAACTACAGAAGACGTGCAACTACAGAAGACGTGCAACTACAGAAGACGTGCAACTACAGAAGACGTACAACTACAGAAGACGTCCAACTACAGAAGACGTCCAACTACAAGAAGACGTACAACTACAGAAGACGTGCAACTACAGAAGACGTACAACTACAAGAAGACGTGCAACTACAGAAGACGTGCAACTACAGAAGACGTACAACTACAAGAAGACGTGCAACTACAGAAGACGTACAACTACAGAAGACGTACAACTACAGAAGACGTACAACTACAGAAGACGTGCAACTACAGAAGACGTGCAACTACAGAAGACGTACAACGACAGAAGATGTACAACTACAGAAGATGTACAACTACAGTAGGTGGTGGTAATGTAACACTTGGATATCGACCGCCATAAAACACCACAGAAGAAGAAGTCCACAGCATTACATCATCCCATGATCGTTCCGCTCTGATACGGTCTTTCCGCTCGTCGATCGTCGGGTCAGTGCTTTTTCCACGCGGGACGATGGCACGTGACCCACTGAACCGCTCCATGGAGATGTGCTGCTGCCTCCGGGCACACACAATCTGACACTGCTGCACCCGGGACATGACAACGACACAGGGTCAAAGGTCAAGGCTGCATTCGGGATACGGACCAATGTAACATCAAAGAATAAAGAAAGAAGTATAAAGAAAGTAATGCATCGGATGATTCTCGTCTGGAAGAAACTGAACATGACTTCTGATCATGACCTTGTTAAATAACTGGTCATTTTTACAGCTTTTATATAGATCTTATTTTCAGGTTTGTAATATTAAACATTCAATCCTGCTTTCCAATGATTCGCATGCATTATAATAGAATATCAACTTTTTTTAATAACTAATGAAAATTCAACTTTGTCGCTGTTCTGTTTTTACAGTTTACTTACCTTTTTATATATATATATATATATAATTATATATATATTTTTATGCAGTTATTAAATATATCTAAGCTATAATTTCTTCATTTTGCAAGTGTTTTTCCTTTAAATTTAAAAACCTGCTGCACTTGAACAGAATAAAGTTACATCAGAATAAAGTCATCCCTTTTCAACACGACACAAACCAGTGCATTTAAATGGTTTGTGAACCGTTAAACTATAGAGAAACTTAAATTTTCATGTCACTGAATAGCAGTGCCTTCATGCGCCGTTGAACAAACCCAACAAATGTCACAACGATGTGTAATTCCCATAAATCACGGGCTTAAACCTGGTATAACAGAGTATTGCGTTTACACCAGAGGCTCTAACTAAACTGGGAATGTCAAAGTATCTGCACGTGCGTTGGGCCGGTCGTGAACGCACAGTGACTTGGAACAACACGATGGCTTATTGCTAATGCCCTTCTGCTTCAGCCGCTGGGCCTCGTGTACACAGACTGTCGCCGTGGGTAACCGGGCCCAGAATGCACGAAAAAAGCCACCGAAACATTAGCATATTTTTGTACGCAAGCTGCACAAACAGTTTCGTTCTCATGCCGACTTAAAGGTGCATCGTATGGCATTTGCGATCATTGCTTCGCCTGGAATTCCGCGGTGCGACTTTAAACTTGTCTATCTCCGTGGAGACAAGCGAGCGGTGCCACCAGGCAAAGACACGCGTCAGATCTGCGGCGAGGTGATGTCACTGGCGGTAAAAATGCATGTTTTTACGGTACTTTTTAAGCGATAAAAGCTGTCATCGTCTGCATGGGTAACAGGCGGTTTTAAAGGTATACTATGTCACTTTTCTGGCTTTTTTTAGTAAGAAAACAATTGATAAGAGATATGTTTTTATGCCTTTCTGTGGAGCATTCCGGGCAAAACATTAACATCTCCATAGACAAGAAGGTAGCAGACCCTCCACCAGAAATGTTACATAGTGCACCTTTAAGTTCAATATATTCACACCTATTTTAGCAGCATTTTAAAGCAGTTTTTTATACAATATAGTGGGAAAACATGACCTGTACTGCATGTCCTTTCTGCATCCATCCCATTGCTGAGTTTAAGATGACATCACTGCATTTTACAGGCTGGTAATACGTAACACAGATGAAGCAGCTAAGACGAATACAACCTTTTAACAATATTATTGTTAAAAGGCAGATTTTTGTTGTAAGAAGTTAGAAAACATAATCACATCAAACATTTGTGAATTTAACGTCTAAATGCTTAAAATAAAATAATGTCAAATATGTTTAACAAAAATACCTCTAATCACAGTTTCTCCATTGAAATCTCATCATATTCCACTTCACCTCTTTGCCTTAATTCTGGAATTTAGGATTCGTCTTATTTACACACTTTCAAAGGGTCTATAATGATGTTTTGACAGTCAGATGAAGCTGGAAACAGCAGTGCACATTTTGGGATGATTTTTCCACATCTGAAGTCCAAATTATGTAAAGCAGACACGGGGAGAAGATGCAACATGCCCTCCTGCAGTCTGGGCATCAAACTCACCGAGCGTGCAATATAGTTTAAGCTCTGTTCACGTATCAGATCTAGGCGTGATTTAGTGGTTCTAATACTTTCAAGTATCACAAACACAAGACCAAACTGCATCAAGGCTTGGGCCCCCGCGGCGTCAGACAAAAGGCCCTGAAGCCTTCAATAAGAACCCACTTCCCTGATGGATCGAGTGTCACAAAGAAACTAAACTTTAAAAAGTGCAGAAGCTCATTACAGCAAACGTGTCTTTAGTACTTTATCAAACGCTTACATTGGATGACAGGCGTCTCCAAATCTACCTCCAGCTGTAATAGTCTCAGGCCAGACAACAATAAATTAGTAACACAGATTGACAGTAATTACACAAGACATTTATGGGTATATTATTATTTCTACAGGGCTGGATTTGTGAGAAGATTGTGGGAGTAATCTCATCAGAGACAGCGTTTTTATGATGCAATTCAACTTGTTTTATGTGTAAATGACTTCAACTGTAGAGCCACGCACACTGCCAACTCCTGTCCACTGTCTCCATCTAGTGTTCACGGCAGGACATTACACCATAGCTACATCTACGTGATAAACATCTGATTTACGAGTTTTCACGTGGAAAAGGATGAAAACAGGGCAATGTGGCAAAGACAAAAAATTAAATGTAAATGTTTAAAGACTGAACGTGTTATTTAAATATTCACTAGCTTTGTCTAGCCCAAGTACAACAGTTACTAAAATCTGATTAATCTAGTGATGTGATTTTACTTGTCAACTAAATGCTAATAATAACTGTCAATAACCAACACTGTTTAATATGTTGTATTAGTTTTACTTTATAAAACACAACAGAATAAAACAAACTTCAAATAACAACATGCGTACAACATGACTATGGTATATTTATATATTTAATACCAGTACGGACAGAACTTTAAATCGTTTTTATTTTATTTTTAATAAACAATGAACTAAATATTTTGTTTTTGATTTAGGACAATTAAAGCATGTTTTGTACAGTAATACACTTTCAAAACCGTATTTCCCGGACTATAAATCGCACTTTTTTCATAGTTTTGGCCGGGTTGCGACTAATACTTATATTTATACTTATATACTTACACTTATAGCGACTTATATGTCATATTAATTGTTATTTTCACACTTGCAACCACATTTCATACTCCAGTGCAACTTGTTTATGTTTTTTTCTTCTCTATTACGCATTTTTTGGCTGGTGCGACTTATACTCCGGTGCGACTTATAGTCCAGAAAATACGGAGTAACAGAATGGCACAGAAGGTATTGTCCCGACAGGTTCTTCAGCTAATTCACCAAAAACTTCATCATTTCTCTGAGGTACACAGTGGCATAGACGGAGGGGAGGAGATCGAAATGTAAAATCAGATTTATTTTGACGTCTTCATCGTGGTCTTCATCGTGGTCTTCATCGTGGTCTTCATCGTGGTCTTCATTGTGGTCCTCATCGTGGTCTTCATCGTGGTCTTCTTCATCCCCGTCGCCTCTGTCTGCCGCGCATGCGCAGTCATCGGCTCCGTCTCGCTCTCTGTGCAGGTGGAAGTCGAGGTTGCGCGGAATGGCCAGCAGAGGGCGGTAGCAGCCGGGCACGTTCATTTTGAGGTTGCTGAGTCTGAAACGGCAGTGGTCCAGTCCATCCCGGGCCAGCCTCTCTCTGTACCAGGGGCCCATGGCGTTCTCTGGGTACTTCACTGTGTTTCCTGGCATCGGGAGCTGCACCTGAAGAATGTTATCAAGCTAATGAGTCGTGTCCGACGCTCGTTTGGAAATGACCCTCTAACTGAGCATATCTCGGCAGGTATAAAGTCATTCAAACATAACCCGCACTGCCTTTCACAGTCTAATGGAGCTTAACTTACAGTAACCGCCCAGCACAAGGTTCTGGAAGTCCATTTCACATTCATTTACCCCAAGACTTTCTGACAAAAATAAATAAATAAGCTATTAATTAAATCAAAACTACTGTTAATATACGTTTGAAAGGTTAATCAGCTATGTGGCAACTAATGACCACAGGAACTATAATTTTATTTACCTTTCAAATGTGTTTTTTGGACTGAAAACAACTGCATTATGGACATATTTCATTTTTTTAAAAGAATGTGAGTGAAAAATGAATGGGATTAGCATTTGCTTCCTGAACCACAGCAGGCTTCAAAGGGTTGAGCTGTTGAGCTTCATAGTGTAATTTACTTAATTTACTTATAATTTACATAACGCATGATTAGGTTTGGTACACCACAGCAGTCATTGGGTAATACAAGCCATACACTTTCTGTATAGATTGCTCCACCTGCACAGTGTGTTAAATGTAAGTATGCTTTACAACATTATTATTATTTTATTTTATTTGTATTATTGTATTTTTTACATTTTTATGTTCTCCTGCTGTTCTTGTACCTTTTGTTGAAACACTGTAAATTGCTCCACAGTGGGACAAATAAATGTGCTCTTATCTTATCTATCATCTTAATGGCAATCAAACCAACAATGTTTGTGTCTGTGCGTCACAAACAAGCATCTGCACAATTTAGCTTGAAAAATTGCACGTTGAGGCTACAAAACTACTTTTGTTCAGGAATTTCCGACGGCTTCTGACTTTCTTTTTTGTTTTCTTTTACAATCCGAGCAGTCGCCACATAAAATTTACAGCCTGGTATGCGCCATTTGTCAAGGGAAAGCGTGCAGCAGGGGGTGGCATTTATTTTCTAAGTATAGCCCCTTGTAAAACAGTTGACATAATTAACATACTTGTTCCAGTGTGTAGACTTTCTCCCTCTCCTCCTCCTCCGTCACCACATGAATCTGGAGAAAAAACGAGGCGCAGAGATAAGAACGATGATAAAGAGCGACTTCTCAAAGCATAAATATTATTACTGCTCTGCGTCTCATACAAACACACCGGAGCGGACGATAACGAGGAAGCATTCCAAGTTGTTTGAATTAAAGGTGTATGTATTAGCTTATTACTTGCAAGCCATGTCAATAAATGGTTTGAGGTATATGTATTTATACGTCATATACTTATTCTAGTTCAGTAGCTTCTGGAAGAAAGATACTCGTCTATAGAATCCTGTTTTAAAGGCGATACATTATGCAAAATCAACTTTAATAAGCGTTTAACCGACCCAAAAATTGTTGGGTTCTATAATGTCACGTGGCCATTTAAATAAAAACATAAACGACAATCCGCTGCGTGTCACGGGGGGAAACGTCACTAGGAAGAGGCGGGGCTTGTCAGGTCTGTAATAGGAAGTCCACGGACATGTTTCTATTATTCTATTATAAGTAGTTTTGAATCAATATTATGGTTTACGATTACTCTATTTTCTGGACTATAAGTCGCACTGGAGTATAAGTCGTACCAGCCAAAAAATGCATAATAGAGAAGAAAAAAACATATATAAGTCGCACTGGAGGATGAAATAAGGTGCAAGTGTGAAAATAACAAATTATATCACATACAAGTCGCTCTGGAGTATAAGTATACAAGTAGAAATATAAGTATAAGTTGCAACCCGGCCAAAACTATGAAAAAAGGTGCGACTTATAGTCCGGAAAATACAGTAACTTTATTTAGAATTATGATTAAGAATTAGGATGAATACAAAATACCTTTAAAAAGTTCTCATACGTCTCCTTTAACACGCAAAATTACCTGATTTGTGCACGTTTCACCGTCGTCACCATCACCGGTCACTTCCTGCCTCACCAGATCTCCTCGTTTAACACCGTGGCCTAAAGTGCTCAGTCTATGCGCCGCGGCTTCATTCCAAACCCTGCAAAGAAAAGAAAACGTACCAAGATCATCGCCTTTGAGCTTGTTTTTCATCTTATTTTAGCGCCGAGCTGTGGGAAGCGCCGACCTGCTGCAGTACGAGTGCAAGTAGAAGATCCTGGTGCCGTGGGGCAGACTGAGCCAGGCCTGAGCGCAGCCGTCTGGACCCGTCCCGAAACGGTTCATGGCGCGGAGCATCAGCCGCTCCCGCGCTTTAGACTCCGGCATCAACTGCAACGACTCTTTGGCGTTTCCTGCGGCGAAAAACGAAACTACATCTGATTTACAGTGGCTTTTTATATTAGTCATAATCGAGCGACGTCCGGTCAGTAGTAATCACCCGTTTCAAGGAAGTGGCGCTTGGCTCGGTTTTGAGGCTCATCTCGTTTGTCTGGAGTGAAGAAGAGACGTACCGCGAGGACCTGAGACAGAACAGTACTTTACACAAATTAATATATCACCAGTACATGAAGGTGCACTGTACGACTTTAATTCTGGCAGAGTGCCCCGCCTACTTGTTTGTGATTAAGAATTGTAATTACTGGGCCTATTTTGTGTTTTTATACATTTTTATAATTAGAGTTTTTTTTTTAATTATTATACTTCTGTGCCTTCTCTGCTTCTGTACCTAATCTGTGTTGCAACATTGAAATTTCCTCATTGTGGGACAAATAAAGCTGATCTCATCTCATCTTGTTCTGGAGGGTGAGGGACAGTGATTATTTACTGTGCACGAGTAAATAAAGATCCACCTTTGAGAGAAAGACAAACTGTTCAATTTCATTATTTCCTGGTAATTGTTTGCAACAATTTGGCGTCAATCGAACGAGGATCCTTCGTCCGGACTCAACACTAACACATTGCGGTGAGTCGCCTTTTTCAATTGTGTCGAAAGATAGTTTTGTTTTTCTGTATTTATTTTGTCCGGAAAGAAATGAACAACAACAAAAACTTTCTTGGTGTTTTTGTTGTTGTCATCTCATATTTTTTATATTTTTAAATCTATTTCCTTAAGAATCAATGTTTACTGTGTCCGTTCTGTTGTTGAATGTCTGTCGTCATCACAAATTTCCCTTATTCTATTCTATCCAGGAAAAACAATGACATCTCCATGGAGACAAGAAGGCGGCTGACCCGGCACCAGAAAAGCTACAACGCACACCTTTAATAATAGATGCATTTATACAATTTACAACTGATTTTAATTCCCTCTTTTCACTGCAGAAACATTCTTTGTACTCACCGTGTCCTCTTTGAGCAGTGCCAGTCCTATTTGGTCAGACTGAACACTCTGGGTTACACCAAATCTCTGTGGACCGTAGTAGTTTACAAATCCATGCTGGGAACGAAGGCGACAACAGAAAGTCAGCATTTCAGTTTGTAAGAGCGTAAAATATAAGAAATATATCGCTGTACTTTGACGTTTGACACTGCCATCTTCACCAGGTGATCCGTGTAAGCGAGTGGGTCCAGCCCGTCGTAAATGTACGGTTTAACGTCCCGGACGACGATGTCAAAGTGGTTTCCCCGAAGTCGCCCGAGTCGCAGAGGTTCGCCGACGGATCGAACGGCAAAAAGACGCATCCCTCTTTTTTCAAATGCGGCAGCTTTCTCTTTCAACCTGTGCGTAAACCAAAACAATATGAAGTACCGTATTTTCCGGACTATAAGTCGCCTTTTTTTCATAGTTTTGGCCGGGGTGTGACTTATACTTATATTTATACTTTTATACTTATACTCCGGAGTGACTTATATGTGATATTATTTGTTATTTTCACACTTGCAACCACATTTCATACTCCAGTGTGGCTTATACATGTTTTTTTCTTCTCCATTATGCATTTTTTGGCTGGTGCGACTTATAGTCCGGAAAATACGGTAAACGATTACATCAAGAGCTGGGCAAAGCGGCAAACAATGTCTAGTATTATTCCCTTGTATGAGATGTTATTGGACTTCTTGGAACATTGATTGGATTTAAAAAGCACCCCTAGATTTTACTCTAACTCCACGCAGTCTTCTTTCTGCTGTGATCAATATCTTTATCAATAAAATAATAAAACTTTCGGTCGACTAGGACGCCATCGAGCAATTAAACGATCAATCAAAACTGGTACAGGATGGGACCACAACTCCCCGACCCTAATTAGATCTCCACGTATTCCATCGTCTCGGCTCTACAGTGGCACGCACCTCTCCGGAGTGACCTTCTTGACCACCATAGACTGGTAGGTGATGGCCCTCTTGTCCTTGATGCCCGCGTAGGTAAAGTCCGAGGGCAGCACTCCGAGCTCGGCCGCCATGTAGCTGATGGCTTCCAGTGTCTCCAGATTCTCCTTACACAGTGTGAATGCTGAAACGTGCCGGACATTAGCATCAGGAAGCGGTCTCTTACTATTGCCTCGCTTTGGCGTTAAGGTGCAACATACAACAATGAATAATAATATTAGCAAAATGGCTTGGTCTGGCTATATACACAATTTATAGTTGGTCAGAATAGTGCAAAATAGTGCATTATAGGTTAAAATCATAGCAGCAGAATTGTGACATGTTTGACCACAGGGGCAACAATAATACTTTGCAAATTACATCCACGTTTATTAGTTATGTGCCAGCCTCAGGGCCAAAACATTAAAATCATGACTTTTTAGAGACTTGATCCCAGTTTCATGAGATTCTCTGATGGCGCTTTCTCAACTGGTTCATTATTACTCGGCCTCAGGGTGCGCGCTTGTGTGAGAGTTTGACTTTGCATGGTTTGTGTGGGCAGAATTTGGGCACTTTGATTAATATTTTCTGTATTAAAAGCGCTTTGTAAGTGTGCTGCCCGGTGGTCGAGTGGTTAAAGCCAGGCGCATTGTTGTGAGTTCGATTCCTGACTCCGACTACCATATTTTCCGGACTATAAGTTGCACCTTTTTTCATACTTTTGGCCGGGGTGCGACTTATACTTATATACTTATACTCCTATATACTTATATGTGTTATTATTTGTTATTTCACACTTGCATCTGCATTTCATACTCCAGTGCAACTTATATATGTTTTTTTCTTTTCTATAATGCATTTTTTTGGCTGGTGCTACATATATAGTCCGGAACATACGGTATTTACTGCATGTCCTGGCTTCTCTCTCATCCCCCATTTCACACTGCTTTCCTGTCAATAAAACCTTTTCAAAAGCGCTTTATAAATAAGAAAGTACAATGTCAAAACTGTCACTCTATTGGCAGTACTTTTTTCATCAGTTTAGGCAAAAACACTGCTGGATCACTGGTGCCACCTCAGTCTCAATGAACCTGTGGGAAAGAAGGAAAAGGCTGCACATCGTTCCATACCTGTGTAGATGTCTTCCTGTCTGCAGTCCTCCGCCGTCCTCTTCTTCGCTGGCATCCTCCTCTCTCTCAGTCTCACGCAGATGGACGTTCTGCCCTCCTGGTCCGTCAGGCTCTTTGTCTCCACCAGTTTCCCGAACCTTCTGCAGAGGAAGCGGTGCACGGCCGTCCTGTGTCCCCTGTCGTCGTCGGGCAGGAACGTATACGAGGATCCGCTCAGTTTGGCGTCCGTGAACCTGCAGAACGCGTCCGCCTCCATCTCTGACACCAACTGGACCAGCTCTTTGTAGTCCGGGCTCTCTTTAACTTTGATCTCACACTGATCGGTTGTCGTCATCAAGAACGGGTAGCGAAGTTTGACAGCTCGGTGCACGTTTGACCTCTGATGCTTGTCGGTGAAACATCCTAAGCTCAGTTCTGGTGGGCCTCCGTGTTTCAGAGAAGATGCAAACTGCTCCAGCTTCTCACTGATCATCTGGCCCAAAATGACACCCAGGTCTGAGCTCTCTGGACTGGGTGGGCTGCAGTCTGATGATTTGCATGCAGTATTTTCTGATTTTGGAATTAAATCAAGTTGACTACTGGGTTCAATTGCTTTTTCAACAACACTACAACCTGGCACATCTTCAGGAATTGTCGATGTGCTGACTAGATTTCCAGCAATGTCTATTTCCGTCACCACAAAGTCTCTGGTGAAGTTTTTTATGCTGCCTGAAAAACCTTCGTGTTTATACAAGAAGTGGACTGAAGCCATCACTGATTAACATTGATTAACATTGATTAACTGTCCTAAACACAATGGGTCAAATTTGTCCATCGATTTCTAGTCAAATCAAGCTCAAATACAGGCTTAGTAATCAATAAACCTCGGCGCAGCAGCAGCAGCAGCAGCGACAGAAGCAGCGACACAAAGCATCGTGGAGCAACATGTAAACAAATGTCACGTGACTGTCACAGAGATGGTTGCATCACTTCCACTTCCGGGTGCGTTTGTCGCGTGCTTTTCTGATTTTAAAAAACTAAAAGTGTACAGGTAGCTTATTTTGTGCCAAGTTTATAAGTATAAAAATATAAAATATTTGTGCAGAAATAATGGCGAACGGCTCGAGCAGCAGCAGCAAGCAGCGGTCTCGTGTGTGGGAGCATTTCAACAAGACAGAGCTAAACAAGGTAAAAAGTGACGCGTGGAGAGGGAAATAAACACATACAAACAAAGAGAAATAAAGCTAGTCAATGGGTGCATTTGGATTTATTTATAATTTTTTTATTTGACTATTTTTTAATGCATTTTTTACTGAAAGAATGCGAGGCAGATTTTTTTTTTACAGGATCAACAGCAATTGTTTAAGACAAGATATTAGGGTGTATTGTCCCATGTCCCGGGGGCGGAGCAAAGAAATGTAGGGACTATGGGGGGCCCTCAAAATAAATGTAATGAAGTAATAAGCTGCCAATGATACAATATCTAAAATGCAACAGATGACGGAAACTAAAATCATTTTTGTTGACATTTTTGGTTGAGAGCACTTAGATCGCACTTAGGATTGTGATTTATGCAATATTTACATACAAATAAAAATAAAAAACTTCAGAAATAGTCACCTTAATGTTTTATTACGTACATCAAACCCTTATGTATTTTGTACAGTCTAAAAGTTGGTTGGGAGTCATGGGGGCATCGCAGCGGCCCTGAGACCCAACTCCCGAATTCGATGATTTGTCCACTGTGCTTGTGTCTTATGTTTATGAGACCCAGAGCGTGTGGATGAATGGAAACCCACCCAGACGAGGGGAAAACAAGCAAACGCCTCTTTCTAGATATTATATTCACTTTTATGCTCACTTTCTGTATCACGTTTTAATGTTTTTTTTCTGTCCCAGGTGCGTTGCATGCACTGTTTTCAGTTCAAATCAAATCAAATCAATTTATTTTTGTAAGGCCCAAAATCACAACAACAGTTGCCTCTGAGGGCCACAGGGAGAAATGAATCAACAATGTCTGTGGTGGCGATGGAGTCAGACAATGTCTGTGGTGGTGAGGGACGATGTCCCAGGGTCCTCTGTCCTTAGACTCTCCTTCTCGGCCAGGAAAAACTACAAAAAAAACCTCTTTGGGAAAAAAGCGTAGAAACCTGGAGGAGTTCCGGTGAAGGAGAGATCCGACTCTCACAGACGGAAAGACGGACAAGACGGACAGACGGACAAGACGGACAGACGGACAAGACGGACAGACGGACAGTTGTTGTCATATTCCGGCAGGACCTCAAACATGCTCAACCACATGCGGAACAAGCACTGGGAACCTGCAAGTCAGGAACCTGCAAGTCAGAATCCTGAGCGTAAGTCATACTTTTCAAAACATCGTACCTAAACTTAAGCCATACTTCCCTAATTTTTGTGATTTACCATCTGCAGCGAGGAAAAGGCGGATCGATTTGTCCTTAGTGAATATGTTGGTGTCTCTTCGCTGGCCGTTCTCGCATGTGAAAGGGGAAGAATTCAGAGAAATGCTAAAAGCACTGGATCCAAACTATGTCATTCCTAGTCCCGAAGAGCTAAAGACTTTGAGGGATGCTCTTTATGGAAAACCCAAAGGGAAGGATCCTGCCGACTCCTCGTGTGACTCTGAATGAGAACGTGTGTCATTCAGGAGCAGTGGTTTCAGAGCCTGGTTTTGGAGGAGTAACGTTCAAGTCTTGCTGAGTTCCTTGTTTACAGCTTTCCCCGCCTCAGAGTGGAGCTTGCCCTGAGCCAGAGCGATCATTTCAATGGATCAAAGTGAGAGCTAAATCACAAACAAAGCCTTTTCTGAGACTTTGCACATGTTCAAACTGTTTTACATGTTCTATTGTTTGTACTGGCAGTTTAAAGCTATAAATCCTGTCTCGACTATGTTCAGAACTATATGAGATTGCTTAACATTTGTGTTCATTTTGGAACAAATAACTGTATTAGGAACTATATTTTCACTACAATAGCAACAATAGAAGCAGCGTGTTTATGGATTAAGCCAAAGTTTTGTAATGTTCATTGGAAAATAACATTGTCGCCATTTTGGACAAAAGCCTTTCCAACGTGTTATAAATGTGATCATCTTTATGCGTTATTAAGAAACAATGCACCTCTCTCAGCTGGGCCACTGGAGAATACGCTCCTCACAGTTAAGTATAAACGGATGGCCGACGTCAGCGCATTGATTTTTCCGCGACTCCTCACTGGGTCCAAAGTCATCTGCCAAATCTCAGCTGGAGCGTGTTTGTTCGGGGCAGAGGTCGCTCTCAAAACTGTAGGATTTTTACACGACTTCCAGTGGTAGAGATTCAGGAGTACACAGTCGAGCGCAGTAGTTATGTCAGTACTTATGAGCTAATATTGTGGTAGGACTAGAGTCAGAATCCGTAATATCTTCCCCATACCTCTCGAAGTTTCTTGCGGAACGTTCTAATCTGGAGCGGTACATCTGTTTAAATAACCCCCAAAATAGCAGTGCAGCTGTGGCTTCACTATGTCTCTCAGGAACAAAAGTCAAAGGGATTTGCGGGAAACAAAAAGTCATCTTCAATTTCCAAACATTCCTGAAAATATGTTTTGAACACGCCTGTAACGGCCCGAATAATAGACATGTAAATGAGTTCCACAGAAACAAGTTTAATCCAATCCAACTTTATTTGCACAACACATTTTACCAACACAAATTCTCCAAAGTGCTGCGGAGAGTACAAAATAAGCACAAGTAAAATATGTTCAAAAAATAAATATAAACGTACAAACCAATTAAAAACGTAGTAAAAACAACATAAAACATATGAAATCAAATAAAAACGAATTAAAAACAACATCATCAATCCATCTTCTGCCACTTTATCCGGGGCCGGGTCGCGGAGGCAGCAGTCTGAGCAGGGACTCACAGACTTCCTCCTCCCCAGACACTTCCTCTAACTCCTCCGGGGGGATCCCGAGGCGTTCCCAGGCCAGCCGAGCAACATAGTCTCTCCAGTGTGTCCTAGGTCTTCCCCGGGGCCTCTTCCCGGTGGGACATGCCTGAAACACCTCCCGAGGGAGGCGCCCAGGAGGCATCCGGAACAGATGCCCGAGCCACCTCAGCTGGCTCCTCTCGACGTGGAGGAGCAGCGGCTCTACTCCGAGCTCCCCCCGTGTGGCCGAGCTCCTCACCCTATCTCTAAGGGAGCGCCCAGCCACACGGCGGAGGAAACTCATTTCGGCCGCTTGTATCCGCGATCTTGTTCTTTCGGTCACTACCCAAAGCTCATGACCATAGGTGAGGGTAGGAACGTAGACCGACCGGTAAATCGAGAACTTTGCCTTTCGGCTCAGCTCCCTCTTCACCACAACAGTCCGATGCAGCGACTGCATCACTGCAGCCGCTGCATCGATCCGCCTGTCGATCTCACGCTCCATCCTTCCCTCACTCGTGAACAAGACCCCGAGATACTTGAACTCCTCCACTTGGGGCAAGGACTTCCCACCCACCTGAAGAGGGCAAGCCACCTTTTTCGGTCGAGAACCATGGCCTCGGATTTGGAGGTGCTGATTCTCATCCCAGCCGCTTCACACTCGGCTGCAAACCGTCCCAGTGCATGTTGCATGTTGCAGAGGCACGGCCCCCGACCGCCACGCGATGTTGCAGAGACGTGTCAACCAAGACAGTCCTACAACATCCAGATACTTTAGGTATTCAGGGCGGATCTCATCCACCCCCGGAGCCCTGCCACCGAGGAGTTTGCGAACAACCTCAGTGACTTCAGCTTGGGTGATGGATGAGCCAGCCTCTGAGTTCCCGGTCTCTACTTCCTCTTCGGAAAACGAAACTGAAGGATTAAGGAGATCCTCAAAGTATTCCTTCCACCGTCCGACGACATCCCCAGTCGAGGTCAGCAGGCCTCCACCCGCACCGTAAACGGTGTTGGTGAAGCACTGCTTCCCCCTCCTGAGGCGCCGGACGGTTTGCCAGAATTTCTTTGTTGCCGACCGATAGTCCTCCTCCATGGCCTCCCCAAACTCCTCCCAGGCCCGGGTTTTTGCCTCTGCGACAGCACGAGCCGCGGCTCACTTGGCCTGCCGATACCTGTCGATGACCTCCGGAGACCTACAAGCCAGAGTGGCCTGATAGGCCTCCTTCTTCAGTCTGACGGCATCCCTTACTTCCGGTGTCCACCACCAGGTTCGGGGGTTGCCGCCACGACAGGCACCGGAGACATTGCGACCACAGCTCCGAGCAGCCGCATCAACAATCGAGGCGGAGAACATGGTCCACTCGGACTCAATGTCCCCAACCTCCCCCGGGACATGGGAGAAGCTCTCCCGGAGGTGCGAGTTGAATACCCTACTGACAGAGGGCTCCACTAGACGTTCCCAACAGACCCTCACAATGCGCTTGGGTCTGCCAAGTCTGTCCGGCTTCCTCCTCCGCCAGCGGATCCAACTCACCACCAGGTGGTGATCGGTTGACAACTCTGCTCCTCTCACCAGAGTGTCCAAGACACGCGACCGGAGGTCAGATGTCACGACAACAAAGTCGATCATTGACCTCCGGCCTAGGGTGTCCTGGTGCCATGTGCACTGATGAACACCCTTGTGCTTGAACATGGTGTTCGTTATGGACAATCCGTGGCTAGCACAGAAGTCCAATAACTGAACACCGCTCGTTCAGATCGGGGAAGCCGTTCTTCCCGATCACCCCTCTCCAGGTGTCACTGTCATTGCCCACTTGGGCGTTGAAGTCCCCCAGTAGAACAACGGAGTCCCCGGTCGGTGCACATCAACATCAAATATATGAAATCAAACAAGAACTAATTAAACACAACATAAAATATATGAAATCAAATAAAAACTAATTAAAAACAACATAAAATATATACAATCAAATAAAAACTAATAAAAAGCAACATAAAATATGGAATAAAAAAAACTAATTAAAAACAACATTAAATATATAAAATCCTAATTAAAAACAATATCAAATATATAAAATCAAATAAAAACTAATTAAAAACAACATCAAATATATCGAATAATAAAAAACAGAAGACCACACAATTCAGTTTAACATATCTATTTCTGTGTTCCGTTTGTATTGCTAAGAAACTGGACAAACGAGCTTTCTTATCGTCAGTGGGGCCCGCCTCTCCGCAGATGTGACCTGTAACTTGTCCGGGTAGCGTCACATGATTATTTTTTCCCTTCCCTTGAGTTATTGAAGTTGAATGTCATAATGCCTTTGGAACTTTTAAGACAAACCAAATCATCTCCAGCAGGTTGCGGATCCTTCACCAGAAAAGTTACATATATAAATATACATTATACATTACACTTTAGAGGAATTAAATAATGCATAAAAAATAAAATGAAAACATGTTCGTGTCTGTGCTGGTTCCAAGCAACAAGGCGATTATGGATTTAGTCACTATTTCATTTAAAACAAATGGGGAAGCGTTTATAAGACATTTTTAAACCATATTTTCTTTTGTGCAACATCAGTTTTTCATCAAATCTCATCTTCTGCTTCTATTTCTTTGGAACACGACCCGCACAACTGACTTCCTGTGCGCCGTACAATGTCCTCTGTTCCCGTGGCGACTGAGCGCGTGCCAAGCGTCCCTCTGAGGTCGACTGAGCAGCACTGAGCACATTTCCACATAAGTGTTTGTGTCTCATGCTCTCCAGATGTTCCCACAAGCCAAAGCATGCAGCAGATCTGGAATGGGCTTTTGTCAAAATGCACTTAGGTATTTGAAAACGTAATGCACATAAGTACGGCATTTAGCTGCTTTTTATTGTTATTTTTATATATACACTACCGATCTGAAGAAGAAGTCGCTACCAAAAACGCTCTAATATTTGGCCTTTAGATTTTATTACAGCACACATTCTCTGTTGTGAGGTGGATTTATTAAGCTTCTGCAATGTCAAAAGATTCTCCTTCGATGTTTTCTCTGCTCGACACGGTTGTTTCTGAAACGAGAAGCCGCTCACCGCATCAGTTTAAAGGGTTTAAGTAAAGCGTTGCAGCAGTTCTCCAGCAGGAAGAGAGGACCTACTGTAGTTGCTCAGTTGAATACAGGGGGCGACTTTCTTTTTGCACAGACAGTGTATAATAACTGCACATTTAAGCATTAATAAAGCATGAATAAAAACATACAGGACACATATGATGCAAATTGACTTTGTTTGAGCTTTTAACCATGTTATAACTAAGCTTATCCTGGCCCGAAGGCTTTTTTTTACAGGACAGTATCTGCGTGCGATTGGGAGAGAGAGGGGAGAGGCATTCGTCAAATGGTTGAGGCCCAGAATCAAACCCACGACCCGGCGGTGACCATAAAGACATAAGAGCAGCGCCCCAAACCACTGCACCACCGGCAAAGTTCATCATAATTCACGCTGCGTCGCCCTTTCCTAAACTAATGCAACGTGACTGAGTAATTGATGGCGGTGGAGAGGCTGATGGCGTGTATTTCCAGGCACATCCGCCCGAGGGCAGCTGTGGCTACCGGTAGTTCACCTCTGAGTGTAAAGTGTGGTCAACCAAACAATCGCTCCCTCATTATTATCGAAACAAAGATGTAAAGACTGTGATTCTTCTGTCTGAACCTGATCCACATCAAACTCGTAAATACTTTATCGGTGAAAAAGTCTCGTGTCCTGTCTGATGCACAGTTACAGTGAGGGATTGGACGCAGGTCATGTGACTGACTGGACGCACTGACTGGCGTCTTTGTGACCAGAACAACAGCAGACAAAAGCGGCTTTGAGTCCCGTATAAACCGACTGACGATTGTACAGTAATGTCTTCCTCTCATCTTCGGCGCCGTAATACGCAGACAAATCAACAAAATCAGTTAAATTGACCGTGCTATTAGTCACAGTCTGATCTTGATGGCATTTATTATGTGCTAATGTGTCTATTTCCCAAACGTTTTACCTGTTTCAATGTTAAACACTTGTGATTTTGATTATATTTCAAATAAATCGACAATATATTCTCGCTTTGTCCACTGTACGTGATGGTAAACAAATGTTCTCTCTGTTTCCGGGCGTCACAAATTGCTAAAGGTTATTAAGCCCAGAACAGATTAGACTTCAGTGTTATTTAGAAGGCTGAAATACTTCCACACAGAGACAAGTATTCACTCACAGTCATTCCGTGGAGGCTGGATATGTTTGCATACAGTGGGAGGAGAAACACACAGTGGGAGGAGAAACCCTGCAGAGAACAGCTCGGTGTCGCATCACGTTATTATTGATGTATTTGAGTGTTCTTCTCCTTACAACTCGCAACAACGTTTCACTTTAAACCGAGTCCTGTGGCTGCAATAACTTTATGGGATGAGCCTATATTTTACATGGAGAAGTAGTCATGTAAAAGAAATTGTGTTTCTTCTAAACTTAGCTCCAATTTAAGTGTTTCTGGTTGTGCATTTATATTTTGGAATTGAGGGTTAATTTGCAAAAACATAATTAAATTAAATAAATAAATAGAATAAAGTCAACCAAGGCATCCAGTTTTCAGGTTGTGCATTTATATTTTGGAATTGAGGGATGATTTGCAAAAACATAAATAAATACATCAAATAAATCAAATGGATGGAATAAATGAAATAGATAAAATTCATCAACTAAATAAATAAAATACATAAAATAAATAAATAAATAAAATGAATAAAATAAAGTCAACAAAGGATTGCAGTTCACTTTTTATAAAGCAGAGTTTCAAAAAACTCTATGTGGCAGAATCAGAATCATTATTGCCATTGCCAATGAACAGAATCCACAAACATAGGAACTTGCTTTGGTTTTTACAATCAAATAATATTCTTTCTATTTGTTGTTGATAAAAACTTTTTTAAAAACACACCTTTCGTTGATAACATCTGTAGAAGATGGTTGCAAAAAGGAGAAATAGTCTAATTTGTTAAAATGTTAGCCTGTTTTTGCAATTGAACCCAATAATTTGTGTTTTGTTGACAGTTTTTTAATCCCACTGTGGAATATTGTTATTGCAGAACCTCTAAGTTATTGTTATTGCAGAACCTCTGAGTTATTGCAGAACCTCTAAGTTATTGTTATTGCAGAACCTCTGAGTTATTGCAGAACCTCTAAGTTATTGTTATTGCAGAACCTCTAAGTTATTGTTATTGCAGAACCTCTAAGTTATTGTTATTGCAGAACCTCTAAGTTATTGTTATTGCAGAACCTCTAAGTTATTGTTATTGCAGAACCTCTGAGTTATTGCAGAACCTCTAAGTTATTGTTATTGCAGAACCTCTGAGTTATTGCAGAACCTCTAAGTTATTGTTATTGCAGAACCTCTGAGTTATTGCAGAACCTCTAAGTTATTGTTATTGCAGAACCTCTGAGTTATTGCAGAACCTCTAAGTTATTGTTATTGCAGAACCTCTAAGTTATTGTTATTGCAGAACCTCTAAGTTATTGTTATTGTTATTGCAGCACCTCTAAGTTATTGTTATTGCAGAACCTCTAAGTTATTGTTATTGCAGAACCTCTAAGTTATTGTTATTGCAGAACCTCTAAGTTATTGTTATTGCAGAACCTCTAAGTTATTGTTATTGCAGAACCTCTAAGTTATTGTTATTGCAGAACCTCTAAGTTATTGTTATTGCAGAACCTCTAAGTTATTGTTATTGCAGAACCTCTAAGTTATTGTTATTGCAGAACCTCTAAGTTATTGTTATTGCAGAACCTCTAAGTTATTGTTATTGCAGAACCTCTAAGTTATTGTTATTGCAGAACCTCTAAGTTATTGTTATTGCAGAACCTCTAAGTTATTGTTATTGCAGAACCTCTAAGTTATTGTTATTGCAGAACCTCTAAGTTATTGTTATTGTTATTGCAGAACCTCTAAGTTATTGTTATTGCAGAACCTCTAAGTTATTGTTATTGTTATTGCAGCACCTCTAAGTTATTGTTATTGCAGAACCTCTAAGTTATTGTTATTGCAGAACCTCTAAGTTATTGTTATTGTTATTGCAGAACCTCTAAGTTATTGCAACACGGTCCGTCACGTCTTGGAGTGCGTTCTGACGTGGAGTGACACGAAAACAAAGTCAGTCATATCACATCCCACAAACGCGCAGATTTCACGCTCCCCCTGTGTCCCCCTCGGATGGGGCAGGGCTTCCCGGTCAACTCCACCTTTTTCTCTCCCCCCCAAAAGAATAGTAACAAACGGGCATCGACATCGGCGTCTCCTCCAAAGCTGAACGTGGCCAATAATAAAAAAACAACTTCGAAAACGACCACAAAACCAAACTGGAGCGAAGACGCGGCGCGGCGGAACCATGGGAACGGTGAACGCGTGCGTCAAACGCGGCTACATAACCGTGGCGAGCCTCATAGCCGTAAGTGCAGCCGCAGATGTGCGTTATTACAAGTTAATAACGTGCATTGCGCTTTGATACTTCGCGGCGCATCTCGTTCACAGCGTTAATCCTGCGTAAAAAGTGTTTTTAGTGAGTTATGGCTGTAAAACACAAGTTATTCTACGCGTCATGACAAAGGATTTGGTTTGATCCAGTCCGGTATGTCTTCTGTTGTCCACTATCTTGCATCGCGACAGGCTATTGGTCTGTTAGATCGATTGAAAAGTGTGTTATCTTGACAAATTGAGAAAGAAAACTTAATTAAAGTGTTCAAACGATGCGCTGTGCAGTGGTAAAGCGGTGGATTAGTCTCGGTGTGGCCTTTGCAGGAGAGGTTTTAGTGGCAAGAGAAGGATGTAAATGCCAAATGTTAATCTTTGAGCGCTTCTTGGAAATAATAAGGTTATGCAACACGTGTTTGTGCAACGGCTTTTGTGCTGGCTGAACGGGGCAAGCTTCCACTTTGTGCCATAAGTGTGCGAACTGGAAGTTTAACGGTTATTAACGAATGCCCTGGGGCGCTCTGAGCACAAGAGGAGAGCTGTATCTTCTGTTGTACATGAGATAAAGAAGCACTCATCTCAATGTAATCTGTTTATTATGGATTCGATGTGTCGTTTTATTATGATGGACCCCTAAATAAAACTCTTACTGTGTGTATTTGTTCCAGATTCTCAGCGGCTTGTTGCTGGCCATCACTCTGTTCAGTCACGGACACTTCCACGAAGATGAAGAGGTAAAATCGTCTGTAGATCATTCGTTTCAGAAGCCGGGACCATCGATAGACACTGGACATTCAGTCACGTCTGCCATTCGTGTGTGTGATGGGAAAGTCACTGATTTGCCTCTCACACACACGTGCGGGTCCGTGAACAGTGGGGGTCTGTCTTATTGGATGCCCCCAGGTTCAAACCTCACTGAGAGGCGGCTCACCAAAAATATACAAGGCCGGGCCCTGGAGGAGCAGAACGGCCATAAATCTGTGACCCCAGAACACCCCGGGGTCTAAGCAGACATCCAGACTTTAGACCCAAAAGCTCGAACACACACAATCAACAGAAGGAATCATGTTGGACTGATGGGAATAAGGCAAGGCAAGTTTATTTGTGGAGCACATTTCATACACAAGGCAATTCAAAGCAGGAAAAATACATTAAAATCACAAAGAAATGACAGAAACAGAAATACAATAAAATTAACTAAATTAAAAAAAAAAAAAAAAAACTAGCCAAATCCAAATTTATCGGACCACATTGGCAGGCATTCCAGACACTCTTTCCCCTATTTAATTTCTCTAAAGAAAGACCTTTTAATTTGAATACATTATTTGAATACATTTAAAAGGTGCAATTTTTAAGATAGAATTTAAAGGTGTAGGGTACTACCTCAAAATAGTCTTTTAGTATTTAAAATGTCAAAAATAAAAAAAATAGTAAATAAAAAAGGGTAACGTGTAAATAATTTAAGACACAAAAGAGAAGAGTGCAAAGAAAAATCCTTTCAGTCATATGCGCAGCTAAACTAAACTGTTTTTAGCTTAGATTTGAACATTGTCAGAGTAGAAGCCTGTCTCACATCTTCAGGAAGACTGTTCCAGATTTTAGCTGCATAAAACTGAAACGCAGATTCCCCATGTTTAGTCCTGACTCTGGCACCAGCAGGAGGCCGGTCCATGTTTAGTCCTGACTCTGGCACCAGCAGGAGGCCGGTCCATGTTTAGTCCTGACTCTGGCACCAGCAGGAGGCCGGTCCATGTTTAGTCCTGACTCTGGCACCAGCAGGAGGCCGGTCCATGTTTAGTCCTGACTCTGGGCACCAGCAGGAGGCCGGTCCATGTTTAGTCCTGACTCTGGCACCAGCAGGAGGCCGGTCCATGTTTAGTCTTGACTCTGGCACCAGCAGGAGGCCGGTCCATGTTTAGTCCTGACTCTGGCACCAGCAGGAGGCCGGTCCATGTTTAGTCCTGACTCTGGCACCAGCAGGAGGCCGGTCCATGTTTAGTCTTGACTCTGGCACCAGCAGGAGGCCGGTCCATGTTTAGTCCTGACTCTGGGCACCAGCAGGAGGCCGGTCCATGTTTAGTCTTGACTCTGGCACCAGCAGGAGGCCGGTCCATGTTTAGTCCTGACTCTGGCACCAGCAGGAGGCCGGTCCATGTTTAGTCTTGACTCTGGCACCAGCAGGAGGCCGGTCCATGTTTAGTCCTGACTATGGCACCAGCAGGAGGCCGGTCCATGTTTAGTCCTGACTCTGGCACCAGCAGGAGGCCGGTCCATGTTTAGTCCTGACTCTGGGCACCAGCAGGAGGCCGGTCCATGTTTAGTCTTGACTCTGACACCAGCAGGAGGCCGGTCCATGTTCAGTCCTGACTCTGGCACCAGCAGGAGGCCGGTCCATGTTTAGTCTTGACTCTGGCACCAGCAGGAGGCCGGTCCATGTTTAGTCCTGACTATGGCACCAGCAGGAGGCCGGTCCATGTTTAGTCCTGACTCTGGCACCAGCAGGAGGCCGGTCCATGTTTAGTCCTGACTCTGGGCACCAGCAGGAGGCCGGTCCATGTTTAGTCTTGACTCTGGGCACCAGCAGGAGGCCGGTCCATGTTTAGTCTTGACTCTGGCACCAGCAGGAGGCCGGTCCATGTTTAGTCCTGACTCTGGCACCAGCAGGAGGCCGGTCCATGTTTAGTCTTGACTCTGGCACCAGCAGGAGGCCGGTCCATGTTTAGTCCTGACTCTGGCACCAGCAGGAGGCCGGTCCATGTTTAGTCCTGACTCTGGCACCAGCAGGAGGCCGGTCCATGTTTAGTCCTGACTCTGGCACCAGCAGGAGGCCGGTCCATGTTTAGTCCTGACTCTGGGCACCAGCAGGAGGCCGGTCCATGTTTAGTCTTGACTCTGGCACCAGCAGGAGGCCTGTCCATGTTTAGTCCTGACTCTGGCACCAGCAGGAGGCCGGTCCATGTTTAGTCCTGACTCTGGCACCAGCAGGAGGCCGGTCCATGTTTAGTCTTGACTCTGGCACCAGCAGGAGGCCGGTCCATGTTTAGTCCTGACTCTGGGCACCAGCAGGAGGCCGGTCCATGTTTAGTCTTGACTCTGGCACCAGCAGGAGGCCGGTCCATGTTTAGTCCTGACTCTGGCACCAGCAGGAGGCCGGTCCATGTTTAGTCTTGACTCTGGCACCAGCAGGAGGCCGGTCCATGTTTAGTCCTGACTATGGCACCAGCAGGAGGCCGGTCCATGTTTAGTCCTGACTCTGGCACCAGCAGGAGGCCGGTCCATGTTTAGTCCTGACTCTGGCACCAGCAAGAGGCCGGTCCCTGAGGTCCCTGAATAAGACAAATGTGTTTTGTTATACGTTGTTATTAGAAGGATTATGACTTTACACAGAAGGTAGATGAGGCACAATGTTGGCGATGTGGTATTGGCGTCGAATGTTTCACAAACGATACAGATCAATCGTGCGTTTGTACCTCTGGGGTCAAAAGTCAGTTTGTTTTTGAATGTTGTGACCCGGCTTAGCTTGTGTACCAAAAACACAATGTAAAATCAAAGTTGGAATTTAACTTATGGATGTTCTTTTTCTAAGCGTGAAACCAACGATGGCACTAAACTAAGACATGGAAATGCTGGTTAAAAAGTAACAGACCTTTTCAACAAACTCCTGGAGATGTGGTCGCTCTGCCCGGAATGTTTCACCGTGTGACATTAAACGTGATTGTCTCGCATTCATTCAACCTGATTTCATAGGAGAAAATGTTCTGTTCGAGGTGGATGCGTTTAACGTCACACTGCGGAACATTCCGTGGAGACGAGCGGAACATGTTGACTGTTGTAGTTTCCAATCCAATTCAAGCACATTTAACCAACACAAAGTCCCCAAAGTGCTGCACAGAGGACAAAACAAGCACAAGTAAAATATGTAAAAAAATAAATAAAAAAAAAACGAATTGAAAACAACATAAAATATATCCAATAAAATAAAAAACGAATTAAAAACAACATCAAATATATAAAAACTAATTGATAACAACATGAAATATATAAAATCAAATGAAAATGAATTAAAAACGAAACAAAATATATAAAATCTAATAAAAACAAATTAAAAACAACACAAAATATACAAAATAAAATAAAAACAAATTCAAAACAACATAAAATATATCAAATCAAATAAAAACGAATTAAAAACAACATAAAATATATAAAATAATCAAAGACAGTCAGAGAACCACACGATTCTCATGCCGGGTTAAATGCCAGTGAATAAAAGTGTGTTTTTAAACAAGACTTAAAAGTATCAACTGAAGGTGCAGGTGAAGTGTGTCTGGCCCAAGTGTCTGGCCCAAACTCCAGTTGAGGGACTTTAGACATATTGACAGGGACATCGACCGCCCTCTCGTATGTCGTCTGGACCTATTAGAACAATGTATGTGTTTGTTTTCACAGATTGAAAGAGTTCTCCCGGGTCTTCAGGTCATGTACGCCACGTCCATCATCACCATCCTCCTCGTCACCACTGGTTTGTATGGTATCTGCAAACGGAAGAAGTGGATGCTGATATGCGTGAGTATGAAAAATGTGTTCTTTTTTACATCGTTTGGCAGTCGGTCTCAATTGTTGTTCTCATTTGTTTTCAGTACATCGTAGGCATGACGCTGTGCTGCATGTTACTGAGCGTATTGGATCTTCAGGGAGTGGCGGCGCGACCCAAGGTAAAACAATCCCAAAAATAAAGTGACACGATCGCCTGTAAACGAGTTATACTGCCGTTAAACTGTCGTTTTAGACGTGTCCGTGCAAGTAGATTTACTGGTGCTTTTAGTTTTTGTTCCCCATACAATATCTTTGCGTTTCCATTTCGTAATGCACAAACTGACAATTGTCATACTTGATTTTTTTATGAAACTCATGGATATTTACATTTTATTTGTTCCTGCCAGATGAGGCATTACAATAGATAGTCATTTCACTTATGGTTTTTGCCTATTTTAATGGTTTTACCTTTTATATTTATTGTTATATACATGTTATTATTTCATTTTATTGACTAGTGGAGTTATTGGGAGCTTTAATTAATTATATTTTTTACTGTATTTTAGATTTTGTTAACCATTTTTGTGTCTGAAATGTGTTATTCAAAAGAGTCTGTGACTTGGACTGGATCACAAAGGCTTATGATCAAATCAGGCTTAACAAGTGTCACGTGGACGGCTAGTGATTTCATTGGTTTCTAGTTCTGTGGTCGACTGTGCATCGAAACGACTGTATAAACAGAGAAGTACGAGTAAACATCATCGTCACAAGTGAAAATGCAGATTAAACTGTCCAGTCAGTCCCAAAACTCTTATCCGGAGTATAAATCGCCCAAAAATGCATAATAGAGAAGAAAAAAAACATAGATAAGTTGCACTGGAGTATAAGTCTCCTTTATGGGGGAAATTTATTTGATAAATCCAAGACTAAGAACAGACATTTCATCTTGAAATGCAATTTAAAATAATAACAGATTAGAGAACATGGTGAATAGGTGTACGTATGCTAACGCTAACACCTTCAGCTACATGAGGCACAGACAGAACTGTGGTAAGTGTCTGGTATGTTAACGTAACATATTAACAGTTATTCAGATAACTATAGCATAAAGAACATGCTAACAAGTTTACCAAAGCATCAGTATTACCCCAAATCACTAAATCCATTCAATTCTTCTTCCTCTGTGTCACTTCTAAACAACTCCACAAACTCCAGAGGTAGTGCAGATTCTTCTTCTGCGTCGCTTAGAGCCTAGAGCGCCCTCTTGTGAAATGTGGTTTCCAGTGGGAAAATAACGAATAATATCACATATAAGTCGCACCCCGGCCAAAACTATGTAAAAAGGTACGACTTATAGCTCGGAAAATACTGTACTAGGTTTTGTGCTCTGGTCTTCTGTTTTGTAATAAAATGTCAAGAAAATCATGTTGTGTGGTGAACGCCTAAAGCTGTTGATGTAGTGGTCAGCGCAGTGAAAGGGGTTAAACTCACATCGTCGAGGAAGCGTTCATGTAATCACTTTTTTTTTTCCGTTTGCAGTTAGTTGAAGACATTAGGGTTCATTACTCGGGTCTACTGCATTTCTCCAACGCCAGCAAAGAGGACCTCGAAGGCATCGGCGAGATACAAACAGAGGTACGTGCCCGTTCGTTTGCAACTCTACGATGTGTCCGTAAACTGACTGGCGTTTGCCGTTGGTGCTCCTCAGCTGCAGTGCTGTGGGATTTCCCAGGGCTATCAGGACTGGGGCTACAACATCTCCGAGAGCTGCCTCTGTGTGGAAGGTGCAGTACATCCCTGTGTAAGTCGTGTTTTATTATGTGTTGGCTTTTATAATGCACGCTTTGAACTCTAGAAGAACTTCACTAGCACTAGCACGTTAGCATCGCACACACACAACGTCGGCCATAATGTGCTGGGTTTTATAACACACGCTTTGAACTCTAGAAGAACTTCACTAGCACGTTAGCATCGCACACACACAACGCCGGCCATAATGTGCTGGGTTTTATAATGCACGCTTTGAACTCTAAAGAACTTCACTAGCACTAACACGTTAGCATCGCGCACACACAACGCCGCCCATAATGTGCTGGGTTTTATAATACACACTTTGAATTCTAAAAGAACTTCACTAGCACTAGCACGTTAGCATCGCACACACACAACGTCGGCCATAATGTGCTGGGTTTTATAATGCACGCTTTGAACTCTAAAGAACTTCACTAGCACTAGCACGTTAGCATCGCACACACACAACGCCGGCCATAATGTGCTGGGTTTTATAATGCACGCTTTGAACTCTAAAGAACTTCACTAGCACTAGCACGTTAGCATCGCACACACACAACGCCGGCCATAATGTGCTGGGTTTTATAATGCACGCTTTGAACTCTAAAGAACTTCACTAGCACTAGCACGTTAGCATTGCACACACACAACGCCGCCCATAATGTGCTGGGTTTTATAATACACACTTTGAATTCTAAAAGAACTTCACTAGCACTAGCACGTTAGCATCGCACACACACAACGCCGGCCATAATGTGCTGGGTTTTATAATGCACGCTTTGAACTCTAAAGAACTTCACTAGCACTAGCACGTTAGCATGGCACACACACAACGCCAGAACTTTAAGAACATGTGGAAATCTTGCAGAATGCTGTACATGTTCCGTCCAGTAATATGCCTTTATGTGGGCTCTTAATTTGTATAACTTTTGACAAATTTTAATGCAACCGCATTTCATCCTCCAGTGTGACTTATATATGTTTTTTTCTTCTCTATTATGCATTTTTTGGCGGGTGCGACTTATAGTCCGAAAAATACGGTATAACTCCCAGCATTAGAAAAGCTAATAGTGGTAAATTTACACAAAGGTTTCATTTAATCCATTATGTCACCTGCTAATGCTTTATCTAGAGTGTTCCACAGTATGGCATTAAACGTTTAAACATCTCCACGGTGACAAGCTGGTGACGGCCCCTCCTCCAGAAAGGTTACACAGTGTACCTTTTAATATAAGAGAGCAGCAGAGGACACTTGGTTCAGATTTGGGCCCTGAATCTGGTCAAGGTCCAGCTTTTGTCACAGTTTGATTCCGTAAAAGTATCAGTCAGAAATGTGCAAGTTAAATATAATTCCTCGTCATTTAATCTGTTGTAATTATGTTTCTGAAAATGACTGAAACCCTTTTGCTTGTGATGCAGGTGGCAGCGCCAAGAAACAGCAGTCTGTTTGAGAACACGAAAACAGACGAGCCTATAATGATTTACAAAGAGGTGGGTGTAAAGTGTGTCTGCCTCTCAGTGTTACACGCTGTACTTCCTCAACCGTCGTTTATTATGATAGTTGTGGATGTAATAAAATAAATGATATAAAAGATGATTTGACACGATCTTATCCATGTTTCAGCCTTGTATCATCTACCTCGCGATGTACGCCTTGTTTGCCTTGGATGTGCTATTAGGAATAATACTGGGAACGATATTACTATGGGTGAGTACTTTTGAGCTGTTGGCATTACTTAGTACTTTTACCTCACCTCCAACTGAACACAGTACTGTTTAAGTTCACTGACAGTTTACTTTTCATTTCTTAGCTCCCAAACTATCTTCCTCTGCCACTGAGTGTGATGTGCGTTACCTCTAGTTACCTGATTTACTCTGGTTACCTCTGTTTACCTCTGGTTTCCTCTGCTTTCCTCTGGTTTCCTCTGGTTACCTCTGGTTACCTCTGCTTTCCTCTGGTTTCCTCTGGTTACCTCTGCTTTCCTCTAGTTACCACCGGTTTCCTCTAGTTACCACCGGTTTCCTCTGATTTCCTCTGGTTACCTCTGGTTACCTCTGCTTACCTCTACTTTCCTCTGGTTTCCTCTGGTTACCTCTGGTTTCCTCTGCTTTCCTCTGGTTACCACCGGTTTCCTCTGCTTTCCTCTGCTTTCCTCTGGTTACCTCTGGTTTCCTCTGCCTTCCTCTAGTTACCACCGGTTTCCTCTGATTTCCTCTGGTTACCACCGGTTTCCTCTGCTTTCCTCTGGTTACCACCGGTTTCCTCTGCTTTCCTCTGGTTACCTCTGGTTACCTCTGCTTTCCTCTGGTTTCCTGTGGTTACCTCTGCCTTCCTCTAGTTACCACCGGTTTCCTCTGCTTTCCTCTGCTTTCCTCTGCTTTCCTCTGGTTACCTCTGCTTTCCTCTGCTTTCCTCTGCTTTCCTCTGGTTACCACCGGTTTCCTCTGCTTTCCTCTGCTTTCCTCTGGTTACCTCTGGTTTCCTCTGCTTTCCTCTGGTTACCTCTGGTTACCTCTGCTTTCCTCTGGCTACGTCTGCTTTCCTCTAGTTTCCTCTGGTTACCTCTGGTTTCCTCTGCTTTCCTCTGCTTTCCTCTGGTTACCTCTGGTTACCTCTGCTTTCCTCTGGTTTCCTCTGGTTACCTCTGCTTTCCTCTTGTTTCCTCTGGTTACCTCTGGTTTCCTCTGGTTACCTCTGCTTTCCTCTTGTTTCCTCTGGTTTCCTCTGGTTACCTCTGGTTTCCTCTGGTTACCTCTGGTTTCCTCTGCTTTCCTCTGGTTTCCTCTGGTTACCTCTGCTTTCCTCTTGTTTCCTCTGGTTTCCTCTGGTTTCCTCTGCTTTCCTCTTGTTTCCTCTGGTTTCCTCTGGTTTCCTCTGCTTTCCTCTTGTTTCCTCTGGTTTCCTCTGGTTTCCTCTGCTTTCCTCTTGTTTCCTCTGGTTTCCTCTGCTTTCCTCTTGTTTCCTCTGGTTTCCTCTGGTTACCTCTGCTTTCCTCTGGTTTCCCCTGGTTACCTCTGGTATCTATATCCACGGAGAACGTTATGTTCTCTTAACTTTATATTTCCATGGAGTCGTCACATACTGTTTCTTTAAATTACATGCAAATAGCAAAATCTGATGTGAATAATCAAAGGGACCATGACCAGAGAGACATGTGATTCTGTTGTTCACACATCATTTGAATAACTTCACACCTCTATAAACTTCTTTAAACCTGATAGATTTTGAGTGCATTTAACCTCAGCCAATGTCAACCCTGGAAAGCATGACACAAATCTGAGCCATTTCATAAACACATACTGAACTATTAGCAAAAGAATGTGAATAAAAAATAAATGAATAAAATAATAATTGAGAGAGTTGAAAGGGCTGTCACTTTCTCAGATGGAGACAAGAATCAGAATTCCCGGATTAATTATGTATTTGTAAATATCAAAACAAAACTCCTGAAATGTTGAATCATCCATAAGTGACAAGGTCCATCTATATGTTTTCTATCACACAAAATAGCACATATAATAGCACTGCACAATATATCAAAATAGCAATTTGAGTCGGGTCAATTCTAAAATCGCAAAAGCTGCACTTTTTAGATAATAGAATGTCCTCCGCAAAGAACAATTTGTTTTGTCTCTTTACAGAAATACCTCGTTGTTTAGACTTCTGCAAACATTTTCTGAAATTCATGGGATTTTTTGATTTGTTTATCACATTTCAGTTTTTTTTCCTCAAACGTAATCGTAATCCCAACAACAATAAGACATTGTGTTATTTACTTCACACACACTGAACCCAGCACAACCACAGCCGCGTGCGCCTGCCCCCTGCCCCCCCTGTCTGATTCTGACACTACACCTATTCATAAGGTCTACTTCTCTACAAACTGCACAGCCTTTGTTACTTTTGACACATATCTGAGCACCCTCTCCCCTCTTTTACGTGCAGGTTTTGTCGGTGGTGCTGTGCGGGGTGACTCTGTGTCAGATGAACCGGAAGGAGGACACCCCAGCGGTGGTCTACAGCCCCGAGGCCAAAGCGGGGAACTACTCCGTCCTTATAGATGACGCCGAGGTCACATGATCGGACGCATCGGCCTTTTCCCCTTTTTTTGTCTGTCTGTCTGTCTGTCTTTTTTTTTTTTTTGCAAATGCGGGACACTTTCTTGTAGTATGTTCTTAATACTTATGTTACAATGATGCAGACTATACCAAAGAGACCACTATATACCAGTAATAATAGCTTGTGGTGTTATCAAGTTAAACAATCCCAAATATGTCGCCTTTTGAATGTAGTGAATAACAAGCAAAAAGCACTGAAATGCATTCTTACGTTTTATTAATTTAATACTGTTCGACCACCATCTGATAAAAGGGAACTATCAAGCTGCCGGGCATTTAAAACATTAAAAAGTGGGTTATAGATGTCTTTTTATCAGTAAAAATCAATAATTCTGGAATGCATTGGGGTCAGTTTGTTCTCCAAACCCACAAATTAATACGGAAAATTCACGCAAATTTAAATAGGCCTTTGTTTTAATCAAATGTTTAGTGTTGTAGATTGTGCCAGTGGTTCTCAAACTGTGGTATGCGGGCTCCTCCAGGTGGTACGCGGGTTCCTCCGCAAATATTTAAAGTCAATTTAATCCACCTTTTTGTCTTTTTTTTTAGATTGACCTGGTTTAAAACGTGTAAAGCATTTCTGTAGTCTTTATTCCTCTTTTAGCCATAGTTTAGACCTAAAGCAGTCGTGTTTCAGACTCGGTTTAGACCTGGTGGTACTCGGAGGGCCAGTGGTTCTTAGCTGGGTGTTGGTGTGAAGCGTTTGAGAACCATTGGGCAGTGTTTTAGCTTTGAAAGGGGAATTGTCAAAACCCAACAAATGCCCAAACGTGTGTCATCAGCACATCGCTCCGGACACCAGCTTTACTCCGGCTTAGCGTGTGACCTCTTATTATCAGTAAATCAGGCTGAACAGGCCAAAACTGCAGAAGAATCCAGCTTTGTGTCCACTCTAAAGGGTTCAGGGACAGCTCCAGTTTGAGTTGAGGCTCATTTTAGTCAAGCATCTTTTTAAGGGGTTTTAATATTAAATAAAGTAGGTTTTCGGGCTTTATCACTTTTTTTGCTTTGTGTTGCTCAAGAACTCAGTATTTCATTGTTGCACTTGGTTAAAATGATGTTATGCATGTATTAAAAAAGCACTGAGCACAGAAAACAAAGATGATTCCTACTTTATAACAACAGTATAATTGACCAAAGCAGTGAAAACTGAGCAAAGTGGGTGAAAAGCGGATGCATTTCAAGGTGACTTCCAGATTATCTGTATATACACATATTTTTTTGTCAAGTTATAATAATAAATTGTGTATTAAATCAAGAAACCTCAAACCCCTCCTCCTTGAACCGACACCTTAACGTGGTGGAGGGGTTTGAGTGCCCGAATGATCCCGGGAGCTATGTTGTCGGGGGCTTCATGCCCCTGGTAGGGTCTCCCAAGGCAAACAGGTCCTAGGTGACGGGTCAGACAAAGATCGGTTCAGAAGCCTCTTATGACGACGACACAATCAAGGCAGTTCACGTCGCCCGGATCGGCGTCACCGGGGCCCCATCCTGGAGCCAGGCCTGGGATGGGTGCTCCATGGCGAGCGCCTGGTGGCCGGGTCTTACCCCACGGGGCCCGGCCGGGCACAGCCCGAAAGAGCGACGTGGGGCCGCCCTCCCGTGGGCCCACCACCCGCAGGAGGATCCATAAGGGGCCGGTGCAGAGAGATCTGGGCGGCAGTCGACGGCAGGGGCCTCGGCGACCAGATCTCCAGACAAAGAGACTAACTCTGGGGACATGGAATGTCACCTCGCTGGGGGGGAAAGAGCCTGAGCTTGTGCGGGAGGTTGAGCGATACCGACTAGATATAGTCGGCCTCACCTCCACGCACAGTTTGGGCTCTGGAACCCATCTCCTCGAGAGGGGCTGGACGCTCCACTTCTCTGGTGTTGCCCGCGGGGAGAGGCGGCGGGCTGGTGTGGGCTTGCTGATAGCCCCTCAGCTCAGCCGCCACGTGTTGGAGTTTACCCCGGTGAACGAGAGGGTCGCGTCCCTCCGCCTTCGGGTGGGGGACAGGTCTCTCACTGTTGTGGCGGCCTACGGGCCGAACAGCAGTGCAGAGTACCCGGCCTTCTTGGAGTCCTTGGGAGGGGTACTGGACAGTGCACCGACCGGGGACTCCGTTGTTCTACTGGGGGACTTCAACGCCCACGTGGGCAATGACAGTGACACCTGGAGAGGGGTGATCGGGAAGAACGGCTTCCCCGATCTGAACCCGAGCGGTGTTCAGTTATTGGACTTCTGTGCTAGCCACGGATTGTCCATAACGAACACCATGTTCAAGCACAAGGGTGTCCATCAGTGCACGTGGCACCAGGACACCCTAGGCCGGAGGTCAATGATCGACTTAGTTGTCGTGTCATCAGACCTCCGGCCGCGTGTCTTGGACACTCGGGTGAAGAGAGGGGCAGAGTTGTCAACCGATCACCACCTGGTGGTGAGTTGGATCCGCTGGCGGAGGAGGAAGCCGGACAGACTTGGCAGACCCAAGCGCATTGTGAGGGTCTGTTGGGAACGTCTAGTGGAGCCCTCTGTCAGTAGGGTATTCAACTCGCACCTCCGGGAGAGCTTCTCCCATGTCCCGGGGGAGGCTGGGGACATTGAGTCCGAGTGGACCATGTTCTCCGCCTCCATTGTTGATGCGGCTGCTCGGAGCTGTGGTCGCAAGGTCTCCGGTGCCTGTCGTGGCGGCAACCCCCGAACCCGGTGGTGGACACCGGAAGTAAGGGATGCCGTCAGACTAAAGAAGGAGGCCTATCAGGCCACTCTGGCTTGTAGGTCTCCGGAGGTCATCGACGGGTATCGGCAGGCCAAGCGAGCCGCGGCTCGTGCTGTCGCAGAGGCAAAAACCCGGGCCTGGGAGGAGTTCGGGGAGGCCATGGAGGAGGACTATCGGTCGGCACCAAAGAAATTCTGGCAAACCGTCCGGCGCCTCAGGAAGGGGAAGCAGTGTCTCACAAACACCGTTTACGGTGCGGGTGGAGGCCTGCTGACCTCGACTGGGGATGTCGTCGGACGGTGGAAGGAATACTTTGAGGATCTCCTTAATCCCTCAGTCACGTCTTCTGAAGAGGAAGTAGAGACCGGGGACTCGGAGGCTGGCTCATCCATCACCCAAGCTGAAGTCACTGAGGTTGTCCGCAAACTCCTCGGTGGCAGGGCTCCGGGGGTGGATGAGATCCGCCCTGAGTACCTAAAGTATCTGGATGTTGTAGGACTGTCTTGGTTGACACGTCTCTGCAACATCGCGTGGCGTTCGGGGACCGTGCCTCTGGACTGGCAGACCGGGGTGGTGGTCCCTCTGTTCAAGAAGGGGGACCGGAGGGTGTGTTCCAACTACAGAGGGATCACACTCCTCAGCCTCCCGGGTAAGGTCTATTCCAAGGTACTGGAGAGGAGAATCCGACCGATAGTCGAACCTCGGATTCAGGAGGAGCAGAGTGGTTTTCGTCCCGGTCGTGGAACACTGGACCAGCTCTATACCCTCCATCGGGTGCTCGAGGGTTCATGGGAGTTTGCCCAACCAGTCCACATGTGCTTTGTGGATCTGGAGAAGGCTTTTGACCGTGTCCCTCGGGGTGTCCTTTGGGGGGTGCTCCGGGAGTACGGGGTCCGGGGCCCTTTGCTCAGGGCTGTCCGGTCCCTGTATGACCGGAGCAGGAGCTGTGTTCGCATTGCCGGCAGTAAGTCAGACCTGTTCCCAGTGCATGTTGGACTCCGCCAGGGCTGCCCTGTGTCACCGGTTCTGTTCATAATTTTTATGGACAGAATTTCTAGGCGCAGTCAGGGGTCGGAGGGGGTCCGGTTTGGGGACCACAGGATCTCATCTCTGCTGTTTGCAGACGATGTTGTCCTGATGGCTCCATCAAACCCGGACCTGCAACATGCACTGGGACGGTTTGCAGCCGAGTGTGAAGCGGCTGGGATGAGAATCAGCACCTCCAAATCCGAGGCCATGGTTCTCGACCGGAAAAAGGTGGCTTGCCCTCTCCAGGTGGGTGGGGTGTCCTTGCCCCAAGTGGAGGAGTTCAAGTATCTCGGGGTCTTGTTCACGAGTGAGGGAAGGATGGAGCGTGAGATCGACAGGCGGATCGGTGCAGCGGCTGCAGTGATGCAGTCGCTGCATCGGACCGTTGAGGTAAAGAGGGAGCTGAGCCGAAAGGCAAAGCTCTCTATTTACCGGTCGGTCTACGTTCCTACCCTCACCTATGGTCATGAGCTTTGGGTAGTGACCGAAAGAACAGGATCGCGGATACAAGCGGTCGAAAAGAGTTTCCTCCGCCGGGTGGCTGGGCGCTCCCTTAGAGATAAGGTGAGGAGCTCGGCCACACGGGGGGAGCTCGGAGTAGAGCCGCTGCTCCTCCACGTCGAGAGGAGCCAGCTGAGGTGGCTCGGGCATCTGTTCCGGATGCCTCCTGGGCGCCTCCCTCGGGAGGTGTTTCAGGCATGTCCCACCGGGAAGAGGCCCCGGGGAAGACCCAGGACACGCTGGAGAGACTATGTCTCTCGGCTGGCCTGGGAACGCCTCGGGATCCCCCCGGAGGAGTTAGAGGAAGTGTCTGGGGAGAAGGAAGTCTGGGAGTCCCTGCTCAGACTGCTGCCCCCGCGACCCGGCCCCGGATAAAGCGGCAGAAGATGGATGGATGGATGGATCAAGAAACAACTTGTGAGCACATACTGTTACTATTGAACTAAATATTTTGGTATGACTGAACTATTTCTACAACTGAAAATACCTCAAATGTTAAAGGAACAAAAGGTACATCTTTATTTTTCATATTTACAAAATTTTACATTAGTTCAGTCCTTAAACAAAACAGTGTGTGACTGAAATCAAATACTTTGCAATATACAGAATATCAGGCCATAATGGTTAAAGTGCACAAGTAGACATTGGATCAGCTGTTTCACATTGAAGAAGTCTGAATGTCAAAAGTCCAGGAGCAGCAGGAGCGGCAGGAGCAGCAGGAGCAGCAGGAGCAGCTCATGCAGCGGTGAAAGCTCCAAACTCTCCATCATGTGCCTCAAGTGTCTTTTCTCTCAGCCAACATTAGAATCAGATATTTACAAACCCTTTGTGTTCAAATCATTGATGTCTACTCCATGTGCAACCAAACAGAAAACCCTGAAGCTTGATTAAATGTGCTTTTAAATATACAATATGCATAACAATGCATGTCAACATTCAGCTGTAACTCATTCCTGTGTCAGAGCCAGTGGCGTATTGCTTTATAATGGATACATTTCTCACACTGTAAACACTGCTGTAGGATATAGAAAGACACAAATGTTTGTTTCTAGTGGTGATGGTTCAGTGCATAACACTACATCACATTAAATGGTGTTTAGAAATGCCTAAGGAGATTACATGATTCAAACACACTGAGCTCCACCAAAAGAAACGAACACTTTAAAATGATGTGACGTTAAAATATACAATATGCAGGATATATAGCTTCAATAAAGTTATGGGGCATATATGAGGTTGTATAATACAAAACATACTCATTAGCCATTGAGACAGAGCCCTATACAGCCAATGATTGATGAGGTTATAGCGTGTACATTACAGCAGTCACTGAGATGTCCATCAGAGTGTAACTAACACACGGAATACACAGCACTATTCGTACCCTACTTGGAGATATAATACTTCTATAAATAGTCTTATAAAAATGCCACGTCAATATTGATACTGTTGTTAATTAGACCTTCGGAGAGTGGCAATGACTTTGGTTTGTCTTCACAGATGAATCTGCGGAGAGGAAGTTGCCATATGCATTTACAATCAATCCGATGCATGCAGTAATAGGTGTAGAAAACCCGTATGCAACTTATGAAGCAGAATTAGCCTGATTTAGCATACAGCGCGACATGTTAACTGTGCAATTCAAACCGGGGCAGCGTGCTAATAGTTTACAGTGTGTCTGAAGAGTGTTTCTAGAAGGCCCCGGGCACATATCTGTTGGACTGAAGCAACGCGATGAAGTCTTCTTTCCTCTTGAGCTGCACCATGAGCTGGATGCCCATCACCATCAGCACCGCCTGCCGACAACACGCATCACACTCAAGAGCCACGCCCGTAAAACATCAAAATGTTAAGACAAAATGAGAGTGGCACAAACCCAGAAGAGGCCACTGCCGAAACGAATCCCCGTCGACAGCATGAATCTCCGTTTCAGAGCGGAAACGTAGATGGGTAAACAGGGCTGTGGAAAAGAAACGGAAAAGAAGAGATCAGTCGAGCTTTAAAAGACTGTAAGTCGCACTTTTTTTCACAGTTTGGCCGGGTTGCGACTTATACTCCGGAGCGACTTGTATGTGATATTATTAACACATTTGTCTACTTCTGGAGTTTATGGAGTTGTTTAGAAGTGACACAGAGGAAGAAGAATTCAGTGGATTTAGTGATTTGGGGTAATACTGATGCTTTGGTAAACTTGTTAGCATGTTCTTTATGCTATAGTTATCTGAATAACTGTTAATATGTTACGTTAACATACCAGACACTTACCACAGTTCTGTCTGTGCCTCATGTAGCTGAAGGTGTTAGCGTTAGCATACGTACACCTATTCACCATGTTCTCTAATCTGTTATTATTTTAAATTGCATTTCAAGATGAAATGTCTGTTCTTGGTCTTGAATTTTATAAAATATATTTCCCCCAAAACTTTATATATGCAACTTATATATGTTTTTTTTCTTCTCTATTATGCATTTTTTGGCTGCTGCGACTTATTGTCCGGAAAATACGGTAGTTATTGTTATTTTGCACGGCGTTGGAGCTGCATAATCAAAGCCGTCACCTCTTGATACACGTAGACGTTCTTGGGCGCTCCGAGTGTCGCGCTGCCTCGAAGTCGAATCTGCTCGGTCACAAACGCAAACGTATTACACAAAAGAAGAAGAAGAAAAAGGCGCAAAAAACACATTTAAAAGTACGTACACATTTGCCTGGATACTGACAGTTACAGGACACTGGGATGGTGGAGCCCCAGTCTTTGTACCCGTCCACCAGGCCGCAGCACTTAAACTGGAACACAGACAGGGAGGAGGATGTCTGCTGGTCAGTAGATGTTTGCACGTGTCGGTCAGTAGATGGTCAGTAGATGTTTGCTCGTGTCGGTCAGTAGATGTTCGCATATGTTAGTCAGTAGATGTTTGCTTGTGTCGGTCAGTAGATGTTTGCTCGTGTCGGTCAGTAGATTGTCAGTAGATGTTTGCACGTGTCGGTCAGTAGATTGTCAGTAGATGTTTGGACGTGTCGGTCAGTAGATTGTCAGTAGATGTTTGCACGTGTCGGTCAGTAGATTGTCAGTAGATGTTTGCACGTGTCCGTCAGTAGATTGTCAGTAGATGTTTGCACGTGTCGGTCAGTAGATGTTTGCACGTGTCGGTCAGTAGATGTTTGCACGTGTCGGTCAGTAGATTGTCAGTAGATGTTTGCACGTGTCGGTCAGTAGATGTTTGCACGTGTCGGTCAGTAGATTGTCAGTAGATGTTTGCACGTGTCGGTCAGTAGATGTTTGCACGTGTCGGTCAGTAGATGTTTGCTCGTGTCGGTCAGTAGATTGTCAGTAGATGTTTGCACGTGTCGGTCAGTAGATGTTTGCACGTGTCGGTCAGTAGATTGTCAGTAGATGTTTGCACGTGTCGGTCAGTAGATTGTCAGTAGATGTTTGCACGTGTCGGTCAGTAGATTGTCAGTAGATGTTTGGACGTGTCGGTCAGTAGATTGTCAGTAGATGTTTGCACGTGTCGGTCAGTAGATTGTCAGTAGATGTTTGCACGTGTCCGTCAGTAGATTGTCAGTAGATGTTTGCACGTGTCGGTCAGTAGATGTTTGCACGTGTCGGTCAGTAGATGTTTGCACGTGTCGGTCAGTAGATTGTCAGTAGATGTTTGCACGTGTCGGTCAGTAGATGTTTGCACGTGTCGGTCAGTAGATGTTTGCTCGTGTCGGTCAGTAGATTGTCAGTAGATGTTTGCACGTGTCGGTCAGTAGATGTTTGCACGTGTCGGTCAGTAGATTGTCAGTAGATGTTTGCACGTGTCGGTCAGTAGATGTTTGCTCGTGTCGGTCAGTAGATGTTTGCACGTGTCGGTCAGTAGATGTTTGCATGTGTCGGTCAGTAGATTGTCAGTAGATGTTTGCACGTGTCGGTCAGTAGATGTTTGCACGTGTCGGTCAGTAGATGTTTGCACGTGTCGGTCAGTAGATTGTCAGTAGATGTTTGCTCGTGTCGGTCAGTAGATGTTTGCACGTGTCGGTCAGTAGATGTTTGCTCATGTCGGTCAGTAGATTGTCAGTAGATGTTTGCACGTGTCGGTCAGTAGATGTTTGCACGTGTCGGTCAGTAGATTGTCAGTAGATGTTTGCACGTGTCGGTCAGTAGATGTTTGCTCGTGTCGGTCAGTAGATGTTTGCACGTGTCGGTCAGTAGATGTTTGCACGTGTCGGTCAGTAAATGTTTGCTCGTGTCGGTCAGTAGATGGTCAGTAGACGTTTGCTCGTGTCAGTCAGTAGATGTTTGCACATGTCGGTCAGTAGATGTTTGCACGTGTCGGTCAGTAGATGGTCAGTAGATGTTTGCACGTGTCGGTCAGTAAATGTTTGCACGTGCCAGTCAGTAGATGTTTGCGCGTGTCGGTCAGTAGATGTTTGCTCGTGTTGGTCAGTAGATGTTTGCACGTGTTGGTCAGTAGATGGTCAGTAGATGTTTGCTCGTGTTGGTCAGTAGATGTTTGCGCGTGTCGGTCAGTAGATGTTTGCACTTGTCGGTCAGTAGATGGTCAGTAGATGTTCCCACGTGTCGGTCAGTAGATGTTTGCACGTGTCGGTCAGTAGATGGTCTGTAGATGTTTGCTCGTGTTGGTCAGTAGATGTTTGCGCGTGTCGGTCAGTAGATGTTTGCACTTGTCGGTCAGTAGATGGTCAGTAGATGTTCCCACGTGTCGGTCAGTAGATGTTTGCACGTGTCGGTCAGTAGATGGTCAGTAGATGTTTGCTCGTGTTGGTCAGTAGATGTTTGCTCGTGTTGGTCAGTAGATGTTTGCGCGTGTCGGTCAGTAGATGTTTGCACTTGTCGGTCAGTAGATGTTTGCGCGTGTCGGTCGGTAGATGTTTGCTCGTGTCGGTCAGTAGATGTTTGCTCGTGTCGGTCAGTAGATGTTTGCACGTGTCGGTCAGTAGATGTTTGCGCGTGTCGGTCAGTAGATGTTTGCACGTGTCGGTCAGTAGATGGTCAGTAGATGTTCGCACGTGTCGGTCAGTAGATGTTTGCACGTGTTGGTCAGTAGATGGTCAGTAGATGTTTGCTCGTGTTGGTCAGTAGATGTTTGCGCGTGTCGGTCAGTAGATGGTCAGTAGATGTTTGCGCGTGTCAGTCAGTAGATGTTTGCACTTGTCGGTCAGTAGATGTTTGCACTTGTCGGTCAGTAGATAGTCAGTAGATGTTTGCACGTACCGGTCAGTAGATGGTCAGTAGATGTTTGCGCGTGTCGGTCAGTAGATGTTTGCACGTGTCGGTCAGTAGATGGTCAGTAGATGTTTGCACGTGTCGGTCAGTAGATGTTTGCACGTGTCGGTCAGTAGATGGTCAGTAGATGGGCAAAGCCTCAGTCTTAATTCTGTTAGATCTGAGTGCTGCTTTTGACACTGTCGATCATGGGATCCTCTTACAGAGACTAGAGGACTGGGTGGGCATCACTGGCACTGCCCTAAACTGGTTAAGGTCCTATCTGGAAGACAGGAAGTACTTTGTTGAAATTGGTAGCTGTGTCTCAGACCACATGACCCTGACCTGTGGAGTGCCCCAAGGGTCAGTCCTGGGTCCCCTTCTGTTCAACCTCTACATACTGCCGTTAGGTCAGTTGATACGCAGTGAAAATGTGTCCTATCACAATTATGCAGACGACACTCAGATCTATGTTTCACTGTCGGCAGGTGACTATGGACCAGTGGATTCACTCTGTCACTGCATCCAACAGATCAGTTTGTGGATGCAAAACAACTTTCTCCAGCTGAACTCAAGACAAGACTGAAATAATCGTTTTTGGCCCACAGAAACAAAGAGAAAGTGTTAGCGGTCACCTCCAGAGTCTCGCTCTAAAACCTACAAACCAAGTTAGAAATCTGGGGGTAATAATGGACTCAGACTTGAACTTTAATAGCCACGTCAAATCAATAACATCAGCAGCTTTTTACCATCTAAAAAACATTGCCAAAATCAAAAATATAGTGTCAAAACCAGATTTAGAGAGACTTATCCATGCGTTTGTCTCCAGTAGATTAGACTACTGTAACGGCCTGCTCACTGGTCTCTCCAAACGAGTTGTAAAACAGCTGCAGTACATCCAGAACGCTGCTGCTCGGGTCCTGACTAGAACCAGGAAGTACGATCACATTAGTCCTGTTCTCAGGTCTCTGCACTGGCTCCTGTGGCTCAGAGAATAGACTTTAAAGCAGCTCTGCTTGTGTACAAGTCTCTCCATGGCCTAGCACCAAAGTACATCTTGGATATGTTAGTGCCATATGAACCATCTCGGACTCTGAGGACCTCAGGGACCGGCCTCCTGCTGGTGCCAGAGTCAGGACAAAACATGGGGAATCTGCGTTTCAGTTTTATGCAGCTAAAATCTGGAACAGTCTTCCTGAAGATGTGAGACAGGCTTCTACTCTGACAATGTTCAAATCTAAGCTAAAAACAGTTTTGTTTAGCTGCGCATATGACTGAAACAATTTTTTCTTTGCACTCTTCTCTTTTGTTTGTGATTTTATTAGTTTAGAAAATCAGTTGGATTGATAATTTTTAATTTAGTCAATTTTATTGTATTTCTGTTTCTGTAATTTCTTTGTGATTTGAATGCATTTTTCCTGCTGTGTGAAGCACTTTGAATTGCCTTGCGTATGAAATGTGCTCTACAAATAAACTTCCCTTCCCCCTTCCCTTCCCTAGATGTTTGCACGTGTCGGTCAGTAGATGGTCAGTAGATGTTTGCGCGTGTCGATCTCACGTGGGCCTGGATGCTGTAGAGCAGAGTCCTGTTGCTTTTGTTGGTCCCGCTCAGAGGCATCATGGACAGCAGCTTAGTCTCCTCTCGAACCACCACTTTCTGAGAAGGGGACAACGTTACATCAGACTGCTGTATCTTTTCATGTTTATTTACCGTATTTTCAGGACTATAAGTGGCACCTTTTTACATAGTTTGGCTGGGGTGCGACTTATACTCCAGAGCGACTTATATGTGATTTTATTCTTTATTTTCCCACTGGAAACCGCATTTCACAAGAGGGCGCTCTAGGCTCTAAGCGACGCAGAAGAAGAATCTGCACTTCCTCTACCTCTGGAGTTTGTGGAGTTGTTTAGAAGTGACACAGAGGAAGAAGAATTCAATGGATTTAGTGATTTGGGGTAAAACTGATGCTTTGGTAAACTTGTTAGCATGTTCTTTATGCTATAGTTATCTGAATAACTGTTAATATGTTACGTTAACATACCAGACACTTACCACAGTTCTGTCTGTGCCTCATGTAGCTGAAGGTGTTAGCGTTAGCATACGTACACCTATTCACCATGTTCTTTAATCTGTTATTATTTTTAAATTACATTTCAAGATGAAATGTTCTTGGTCTTGGAGTATTAGTTTCAAATAAATTTCCACAAAAATGCGACTTATATATGTTTTTTCTTCTCTATTATGCATTTTTTAGCTGCTGCGACTTATAGTCCAGAAAATACGGTATATATTTGGTTTCCTGTTTTTAATGACAGTTTTATTGCTGGCTTTTCTAACTATGGCGACTGCAGTTTTGCTATTGGGCTGGGCAAAGATAAATTGATTGTTTTAATATAATGTATAATCGGGATGTGAAAATAGACTTTTACCTCATAGATCTCTTGATAACTCAACGCTGTTTTGACGATGATTGTTTGACTTGCTGCTGCCATCCCAGCCGCAAACTGCAAACAGAAGAGCAAGGATGTGTTACAGGAGATGAGTTCAGAACATAATCATACAAACTAAAACATACTGGGACGATGTTAGAAGCAAACACGTTATGTCGGTTCAATCTATACTTTTACATCTTTTACACTTACACCCACATAATAATGAGAGTATTTTGCAGATGTTTGTCAGCAATAATGTGAATAATTGTTAAATATTGATGTTTTGCCACACAATAATTGTAATAATAATATCTGATCTCTTAATATCTCTAATGTAGAGTTTTAGGGAGTGTACAAAGTGAAATACTTAATTAATGTTCACTGTTATTCTGTACAGTTACAATATATCTGGAGAAATCTGCTAAATTTAGAAACATAATCTCACAATTAGTCTATTTTCATCATTTCTACTGAAAAAAATTGTATAATTTGTGGCAATAAATGTAATGTATGGGCACAACAAGCGAAAGTAACAATAACCACAAGCCAACAATGTTTTGTTTGAAAGGACCAGCCCAGATAAATATAAATCAAATCCACCCTGTAACATTTCACTGATTCTCCGGTTTATTTATCAACGTTCACAAGTTTAAATTTAGCCCCGAAAACAGAATATTGTGTGATTAATTACATATATGAAGGGGTTCTTACCAGTATCAAGCACCATCTCTTGCCCAGGCAGGCTCCCAGGACCCCGAGCAGAGAGAGCAGCATGCAGCCCACCTCCAGAACGTACAGGACCACCACAGAGGCACTGGACACGAGCTGCGGACAGAGACGCACGGTTAGAGACGCAGAGTCAGAGACGCACGGTTAGAGACGCACAATCAGAGACGCACGGCCAGAGACGCACAGACAGAGACGCACGGCCAGAGACGCACAGACAGAGACGCACGGCCAGAGACGCACTGCCGGAGACGCACGGTCAGAGACGCACGGTCAGAGACGCACGGACAGAGACGCACGGTCAGAGACGCACGGATAGAGACGCACGGACAGAGACGCACGGTCAGAGACGCACGGACAGAGACGCACGGACAGAGACGCACGGCCCGAGCGTCAGCGTGTATCGTCCGTGTGCGACAGTGAATCGTACGACTGCGAATATTCTCCCGACAAGTACCGCGATCAGATTTGCAACCGCCACGAGCCGCACGCGGCTCCGCTTCTCCTCCGCTGCACCGGCGTTTCCACGCCCGAACACCGGCTCCGCGCTCCCGCACCCGCCGCCCCGGAGGTCTGTACCTGGGCGAAGGTGTGGCCCCAGCCCGCCACAGGAGCAGACACGGAGAGCGGGGCACCGGCTCCACCCGGAGAAAAGCAGCCCCATACAACCAAGGTACAGCCCCGTTTCTCTGCTTTCCCCGCTCCACAGACGGGGGCGATCTGGTCATAAAACTGGACTCAAATGCGTCTTGATTGGACTAGAGCAACGCCGGCGTCTGGTATGTGGACTGCCGCTTCTGTCCCAACGTCTTTGTTTTGTTAGTCGTTTCCATTGTTTTGTTTTGTTCTCGCATCTCTGTGTTGTCTTCTGTCTACATCCCTGTTCCTTCACTTCATCGGACATTACTGCACCGTCCATCACTCATCTCCTCCCTCACCCCTGGACTATCTACTGCCCTAGCCGCCAGCTAACAGCTGGCTTAACACCTGCTGAGGTCCGTCATGGTATCGTGGGGCCTCCCTGCCGTGCAGACAAGGTCTGGGGCAACCAACGCCACTCACTCCAGCAGCTTCAACACCCGGTCCACTGCTGCTTTTTCACAACTCTCTGCCCACCAGCTTCTAGTTAACCAGCTTCTAGCCACCGCCAACATTCTAACTGGATTACTCTCATCTGCTGCTACGTTCCATCTCCTCCTCGGACTATCCCTCCCGCGCCTCCAGGCCACCGCTCCACCAACTTCTCGCCTACTCACCTACACCGCTGCTGACCTTCACCTCCTCAACCATAACCACCGTCTCCCAGCTGCTGCTGCCTCTGCAGCTAGCTCAGCTGGGATCCTTCGCCGGCTCCGCTACATCCACCGGGGCTCTGGTCTCTCCCATAACCAACACTCCAACGACGGCTCACCTATCCCCTCACTCTGGACTAGTTTTCGCCCCCCCGTCACCCCCACCTGCCGCACTGCCAACCTCAGCAACCTCCGCCCCCCCACCCCTGCGCCCCCATCCATCTCCGCGCCCCCATCCATCTCCGCGCCCCCATCCATCTCCGCGCCCCCATCCATCTCCCTTGCACTGCTGAACTGCCGCTCCCTCTCCAACAAATCACCTGTTATATCTGAACTGCTACTGGACAATAACATTGATCTGCTTCTCCTGTGTGAAACATGGCAACAGCCCCTGGACTTCTATGCTCTCAACCAAGCCACTCCCTCCAACTACACTTACACTGCCAAACCCCGCCTCTTCGGGCGTGGGGGAGGTCTTGCTGTTATTCATAAAAAATCTACATCCATCACTGAACTGAACCTCAACCTTCCATCCATCTCATCATTTGAATACCTCGCCTTCTCCCTCCCCAACTCTATCACCGCTATCTTGATCTATCGTCCCCCAAAGCCCCACCCCTCTTTCCTCACTGAATTGTCTGAACTCCTCACCATCGCATCCTCTCTCTCTGCCCGCCTCCTACTCACTGGTGACTTCAACATCCACATTGACTGCCCCAACGCCCCACTGACATCCGAATTCCTCTCTCTCCTGGACTGCTTCCATCTCACCCAACATATTGACTTCCCCACCCATACCAAAGGCCACACTCTGGACTTAGTCTGTTCCTCTCTCCTACCCATATCTAAGCCCCACCCCCTCCCCTTCCCACTCTCTGATCATCTCTGCATCCTTTTCTCCGCCCCCCTACCCTCGCCCCACAACCCCAAAAAAGGCACCATCACCTACCGCAATATCAAGTCAGTCAACCCCCTCACGCTCTCCCAGCTCATATCCTCTGCTTTCCCCCCTGACTCCCCCCCCTCTTCCCCCGATGACTATGCTGTCATGCTCAACACCACCCTCTCCGACTCCCTTGACTCCCTAGCCCCCTGGAAAACCTCCTCCGTCTCATACATCAACCCCGCCCCCTGGTACACCCCTGAACTTCGCACCATGAAGCAGACTGGCCGCCAACTCGAACGACTCCTCAAAAGAACCCGCCTCACCGTCCACGCCGAAGCTTTCAAATTACACATCTCCTCCTACCGTGACGCTCTCCAAGCCGCCAAATCTGCCCACCTCTCCACCCTCATCAACAGCTCCCACCGGAGCCCTCGCACCCTGTTCTCCACCGTCAACAAGCTGCTCCAGCCACCGGACATCACTCCACCCTCCTCCCCTGACCTCTGCAACTCTTTCCTCCTTGCCTTCAATGACAAAATTTCCAAAATCAACAGCTCCATGACTGCCGTCTCCATTAACTCCATCACCACCCCCACCCCTGCCCCCCCCCCCCCCTCCCTGACCACCCACCCTTCCCTCTCCTCACCACCTTCTCCTCTGTTAACTCCTCTCATATCATAGACCTCATCACCGCTTCCAAAACCACCACCTGCTCTCTCGACCCCCTCCCAACGACTCTAACCAAGGCTTGCTTCCCTGCTCTCATCCCCCATCTCACCACCCTCTTCAACCAGTCTTATCCCTCGGCCATGTTCCTTCCATCTACAAACTGGCCTCCATCACCCCCATCCTCAAAAAACCCACCCTAGACTCCGCCAACCTCTCCAACTACCGCCCCATCTCCAACCTGTCGTTCCTCTCAAAAACTTCACACCCACCTCCAGTCAAACAACCTCTATGAACCCCTCCAATCTGGCTTCCGCCCACTTCACAGCACTGAAACAGCCCTGGTCAAAGTACTCAACGATCTCCTCACCTCTGCAGACTCCGGGGCCCTCAACATCCTGTTACTACTAGACCAAAGGCTGCGCCAACTGGGTGTTGAGGGCTCTGCACTTGACTGGCTCACATCCTACCTCACCAACAGGCAAGAGTTCATTTCCCTCTCCGGTCACTCATCCACCCTCTCCCCAGTAACGCAGGGGGTCCCCCAGGGCTCAGTCCTCGGCCCCCTCCTCTTCATCTGCTACATCTTCCCCCTTGGTCACATCCTCCGCCAACTCAACCTGGACTTTCACTGCTACGCTGACGACACCCAGATATACCTCACCACCAAATCCACCCAAAACCCTCCCCTCAGCCACATCCAAACCTGCATCTCTACAATAAAATCATGGCTCACTCTCAACTTCCTCAAACTGAACAGTGACAAAACAGAGCTCCTCCTCATTGGCATCATGGACCCCACCCTCTCCTTCACTCCCCATGTCAGCCACATCGTCAAGACCTCATACTTCCACCTCCGCCGCATCGCCAAAATCCGACACTGCCTCACCCTCCCCGCTGCTGAATCCCTCATCCATGCCTTCATCTCCTCCCGCCTTGACTACTGCAACTCCCTCCTCACTGGCATCTCCTCCCATTCCCTCCATAGACTCCAAATGGTCCAAAACGCCGCTGCCCGCCTCCTCACCCACACCCGGTCCCGTGAACACATCACTCCCGTTCTCCGCTCTCTCCATTGGCTCCCCATCAAGAAGCGCATAAACTTTAAAATACTCCTCCTCACCTTCAAAGCTCTTCACCACCTTGCCCCCCCCCCCCCTCTACCTGTCTGACCTCCTCATCCCCCACGGCCCCTCCCGAGCTCTCCGATCCTCCTCCTCTCTCACCCTGACTGCACCAACATCCCGACTCAAAACTTTTGGCGACAGAGCATTCTCCCGAACAGCACCCCGACTCTGGAACTCCCTCCCCCAACCTGTCCGCCACTCTCCCTCACTCACAACATTCAAATCCCGCCTAAAAACATACCTCTTCACCCAAGCCTATGACCTCCCCTACCCCTAGCCTCCTCTACCCCACTGCCTACTCTTCTACCCCCTGTTACATCCCCATCTTTTTCTCTCTACTTCTTCTGTCTTGTTCATTTTATCTGTATATTAATGTGTATTGTACGTGTTGTCCCCCCTGTCTGTAAATACCCCCCTTTTTTATTATGTTCAGCGTCTTTGGGTCACTGAAAAGCGCTATATAAATAAAAGTTATTATTATTATTATTATAATTAATTTACGTTTCGATATAGGACTTTCTTTGCCATTTACCGTATTTTCTGGACTATAAGTCGCACTGGAATATAAGTCGCACCAGCCAAAAAATGCATAATAGAGAAAAAAAAAAACATATATAAGTTGCACTGGAGTATGAAATGCGGTTGCGAAAATAACAAATAATATCACATATAAGTTGCTCCGGAGTATAAGTATATAAGTATAAATATATGTAGAACTCGCACCCCGGCCAAAACTATGAAAAAAGGTGCGACTTATAGTCTGGAAAATACGGTATTTTTTATCAAACACATCCAGGAGCATCAAAAGTCCAGCAAAGACTAAAATGTAAACTGCTAACCACGAGAATCCCATATTTCAGAGATCTGTGAAGGTCTAAACTTTAATAAGAGTTGTGGCGTATATTGTGGGGAGCTCGAGTACAGTATGATTTAATGTTAATGCTTTAACGTAGCAGGAAATACATAACACGCTAAATGCTACGCTAACGGACTAGTCGAACTGAAGATTCAGTGTTAGAAGGTTGACGTGTTGTGAGAAGCGTATTTTTAACTTTGACCTTTTGCTAAAAGGTTAAACAGAGGCTGACGTAGCATTTGTCTCCTTCTTCTTTTAGTCTTTGTCTAGATGGTGCAGGAAAGCATCCGATCTTTTATAAATTCTACCAACCATCGAGTTATAAAGACCGTCCATTGTCCAATTATAGCAAAAAAACGACTCAATCTTGATCTTATTCTATATGTGTTGTTGTTGTTGGGAATACGTATTTGCCTGAATACGATGTGTTGCTGACAAATTTCTGTTTTATCTTTATTATTTGAAGTCAGTCTCAGATTAGAGTCCGATAAACGCCACTATGGACAAACTTAAGACACTGTAGCATGTAATGAAAGAAAATAAAGCTGATAAAATAGGTCGCTGACAAGTAAGAGTGCGCTAAAATATGAAATAATATTGACAAATCATGCTTCTAAACACTTTTGGTACATTTTACACAATCATTTTGCAACTTTGCTACAGTTTTGTTGCTCGTTTACTGTCGTTTATTCACAGTTTTGATGACTAAGATGGGTGCGCGTCGTATTAAGCTCGAGCAGGGATCGCGATACATTGCAGAATTGCTAATCGCACGTATCAAAACAGTCTGATAATATATATAAGTAATAGCAAGGCATGTGTTGTGTCGAGGGGCCCCGTGATCCATTCCATACTTAATACACAGTCGTAATGTAATGCAATGTCCACTGGTCAGCGTCTCTTGCCCATTCAAACAGGCGTGTGGGTGTTTGGAAAGGTGTATCCGTGACAACAACAACTACAACTACTCGCTGTACATTACAGTGATGGACCGGGGGACTTACCTGACCGGCTTGTATTACATCTTTGTGCCAAGCCACCGTTGTCGTCAGCATAAAGAAGCACAATGCCTGAGACGGGGGAAGAAACACATTTTAATCACACGATATAGCAAAACCAGTGAAAGTAATGCAGTCGATACATGTTCACAGACATAGAAACATGTGCAGCAGCTAATAATACAATGTGACAATGTGATGGGCTCAGATCAGAGCGAGGCAGTGGACACAGTGTGGTCCAGGGGGAATAAATAGCAATATTGCCTCGTTTCAGTGAGATATTGCAGCATTGAGTAAATAGTCTGGGCCTTTATTAGCTTTAGCTTTGCGTCCACAATGTGATTTATTTTGATATTGCTGCTTCCCAGTTACATCCTGCTCTGTTTTATTGCTTGCTATGCATCTCTGCTGCTGTTAACTATCTATGGCACGGACTTTTGCCAACGCGTACACTTTATTTTTATCATCTATTTCAACACAATTTAGCATTTTCTTCTGATTTCAAGAATAACAGATGCGAGGCCTTGCACCTTGCCCGGGTATTAAATCCAGATGCATCCAGACCTACCATGTTGACAGCGTTTGCGAAGATAAACGGCCTTTTGAGGCTGGTTTTGTCCGCGACCACGACCACGGCGCTGTGCTGCATGCTGCCGCGTCTGTCGTCCCTGCAGAGCGCCGTGATGTGTTCAGGAAGGACCACGACGACAGCGGGAAGGAAGAAGGAGGCGACGGGCGTGCGGGCGACGGCTGTAAGGACATGTACCTCCAGCTCCAGATGCGCACGGCCCCGGGGCAGATGCTGCGCACGTGACACGCGTCACGGAGAGAAGAGGATGCGCAGCGGGCTGGAGCGTCAGCCTCCGAGGCGTTCAGGGACGCGAGGGGCGGTGGGACGTCACGGGTGTCATATAATGTTCGCGTTTTGTGCACGAAAATGATGGGGTTTTTCAATGGGGGCTCCAATGCTTTCTTCTCAAAGCTTTTGACTCAGTTTACAAGGGTTTCATTTTGTCCACCTTTTCTGTTTAATGGTGCCGTTTTTGTCTTTAAAGTGCTCTAAATAAAGTTGGATTGGATTATGTTTTCAACACAACAATGACACATTTTTCATTTATTCGGTGATAATTATTATTTTAAACTTATAGGAGTAGGCAAATTATTTTTAGTAAAATAAAAAATATTTTTAGTAAGTAAAATAGTTGGCTTCAGATTTGTTATGCTCTTTTTCATTTAATGTATTTAATGTATTTAATGTATTTATTTGTATTTGTATTTTTTATTTTTTTATTTAATTTTTTATTTATTATTATTATTTTGTTTATTTTAAATGTTACTTAAATGACCGGACAAACCGGCTATTACAATTAAAAAACAATATTTTTAGGTCTTATTATGTTTCTGCGCAAGTCAAGACGTAACACTTTTCGGCCTGCTTCTTTAGTCAGCTGTAATACTACACTTCCCAGCATGCCTTGGCGGCTTTAGGGCGGGGCCTCGTCACAACAGGTGTCAGGTGAAAGGGAAGTGAATGAGAGCGACACGACCGATCCAGAGAAGAACCAAAACCAACGCGGGGGAGGATCGTCTTCACAGAGAGAAACATGTAAAGAGAGAGAAACCAGCAAAGAGATAAAAAGACAGAGAAAGAAGAAGAAAAAGAAGAAGAAGTAACTCACGTCAGGCTGCTGGTTTGGACTCCTTTATTATTTTTGCCGCAATTTATTGGAAAATTCTCACTAGATCCAGGTTGAAGGATGTGCTTTTGAGGATGCTGCATATGGTTTAATGAGCAGTTGTTCTTGATTTGTTATTGACAAGTTTTTCTCTATTTATACTGAAAGCACAAGCTAGTGACTAACTGCCTTGTGTTTACCCAACATTATTTACCTGGTCCAGTTTGGTGACTTTGAACTCACTGGGAGCATGGAAGTGTGGAACTAAAAGCAGCCTCAAGCTATCAAGGATTGTAGCCATATTGTCTTCTTATGTGGCACTAAGTTCTCGTTTCCTGCCGAAGGAAAAAAGGCCTCATTTCATCATCATTTGTTGCCAGAAACTGCTGCCTCCAGAATGCAGCAGAGTCCTGGACCAGAGCATGATGACACTTTTGATTTCCTGTTCAAAATCATCCTCATCGGAGACTCCAACGTGGGGAAAACATGCGTCGTGCAGAACTTCAAATCAGGAGTGTTCTCAGAAAGACAGCAGAACACGATCGGAGTCGACTTCACAGTGCGAACGCTGGGCATCGAAGGGAAGAAAGTCAAGGTAAGTCTACGATTGTGTGAAGCCCCTGTTATAAACAGTAGTGGGCTGAAAAGCTAAAAAAAAAAAAAAACTAAACACAAGCAAAGTATTATTACATGAAATACACTGTTACAGTATTATTACACAATTTACACTATTACACAATTTACACTATTACAGTATTATTACGTGATATACACTATTACAGCATTATTACACAATATTACATGATATACACTATTACAGTATAATTACACAATACAGCACTTTACATGATATACATTATTACAGTAGTATTACAATATATACACGATTACATCATTATTACATGCTATACATTATTACAGTATTATTACATGATATACATTATTACAGTTTTATTACATGATATACATTATTACAGTATTATTACATGATACACACTATTACAGCATTATTACATGATACATATTACAGTATTATTATTATTATTACAGTATAATTACATGATACACACTATTACAGCATTATTACATGATACACACTATTACAGTATTATTATTATTATTGCAGTATTATTACATGATATACTATACCTAGTAGCAAGTCTTCCTTCCCAAAAACGATTTGAGAGTAAAAAAGGAAGTACTAAGTGTTTTGATGTAATTAGCTGGTGAAACAATGGCAGACGAACTCTAATGTGGAAGTCACACTTTACATTAGAGCGCTGAGTTATAACGTTGTAATAGAATGAAAATAAACTACTGGGATAATAAGGAAAGGAGAAGTAACAATGTAATGACTTTAATCACACTTTAATTTAGTCGACACACTATATACTGTACTACAATTAATAAATAACTATAATTTTAAACTAATACTGATGTAAACATGGGTCAATAAGCCAAACATGTGCTTAATCAAGAGTACATCTGCAGGAGAGAACATCATATCAAATTTTAGATAATATTGAGAATGTTGTACAAATATATCGTTTAGAGGAAAAAATACTACAAAAAAGTTGATTAAAAATGAAAATGTAATGTTGTAATCTTGTAAAAGGTGATATTTCTGAACTTTTGTGAGTAATTTAACAAACAAATCATAAATAAGACGAATAAAAGTAGATAAATAAACCTCAATTAATACATTTAAAGACAAGTTTAACCCAATTCTGTGGGACTGACATAATACCGTCTCAGTATTGTCATCAGGATACGCACGATTTGAGTTTTTGTCAGTATCGCCCACCATAAGTACACCTGAATACTACATGTTTGTCATACTCATACAGTAAATGCCCTCTTTATCTTGAGTGTGTGATTCTGGGGGAAATTACAAGGAGGATCCTGTGTTTGGCGTTGACTCAAAGATAAACATGAAGCCGTTTTATTGGGTCCAGTGCAGAACACGTGAGAGAAAGTGCTTCCGGGTTTGCTGCACCGATGTGTCCTCCGGTTAGTGTGTCAGTTGGATTCAAAACTGGACAAACGGGTTCATGAAGGGCCAGAGATACGGGTTACTCAGGTTTCCATGGCTTTTGTCAAGTCAGAAACAAGCTCGATAATGGTTTTTCTGCCCTGTTATTGTGGAAACAGCAGAACATTGATTGCCAAATCAGAAATATGACTGTTTTTGTGGTTTTAATGCTGTTTTCTCCAGTTGTGTGAAGCCTTGTGTACGAATTGTGCTCTAAAATTGCCTTTTCTTACTATTTAAACTCATTATTTCCCCTGTTGGTTGTCAGGCAAGACGCTAATTCGTCTTGAAAGATGACGTGTTGGAAAAAGAAAACTAGGACAAACCAGAAGTATTGCACATTTAAACGTTTTTTGCAGAAGATCAGTTTGACAAAAGTGAAGAGTCAGTTAAACAGTGCAAATATTACACTCGATTGCTCCATTTTCCCGTGTGCAGAAAAGCTAGTTAGATCGCCTCAAGGCAAAAGTGTTTGCCCGTTATCTCCCTCAACGCCAGTGAGTGTGCGAGTGTTGAGCTGGAACACATTCACACATTGTTCAGTGCGACGGGGGGAAAGTCGTCCTGTCACTATGCTAAACGTCGTGTTGTCACTATGCTAAACGTCGTGTTGTCACTATGCTAAACGTCGTGTTGTCACTATGCTAAACGTCGTGTTGTCACTATGCTAAACGTCGTGTTGTCACTATGCTAAACGTTGTGTTGTCACTATGCTAAACGTCGTGTTGTCACTATGCTAAACGTTGTGTTGTCACTATGCTAAACGTCGTGTTGTCACTATGCTAAACGTTGTGTTGTCACTATGCTAAATGTCGTGTTGTCACTATGCTAAAAGTCGTGTTGTCACTATGCTAAACGTCGTGTTGTCACTATGCTAAATGTCGTGTTGTCACTATGCTAAAAGCTGTGTTGTCAGTATGCTAAACGTCATGTGGTCACTATGCTAAACGTCGTGTTGTCACTATGCTAAAAGTCGTCTTGTCACTATGCTAAATGTCGTGTTGTCACTATGCTAAAAGTTGTGTTGTCACTATGCTAAAAGTCGTCTTGTCACTATGCTAAATGTCGTGTTGTCACTATGCTAAACGTTGTATTGTCACTATGCTAAATGTCATGTTGTCACAATGCTAAAAGTCGTGTTGTCACAATGCTAAACGTCGTGTGCTCACTATGCTAAAAGTCGTGTTGTCACAATGCTAAACGTCGTGTGCTCACTATGCTAAAAGTCGTGTTGTCACAATGCTAAACGTCATGTGGTCACTATGCTAAACGTCGTGTTGTCACTATGCTAAACGTCGTGTTGTCACAATGCTAAACGTCATGTGGTCACTATGCTAAACGTCGTGTTGTCACTATGCAAAACGTCGTGTTATCACAATGCTAAACGTCGCGTTGTCACAATGCTAAACGTCGTGAGGGTCACTATGCTAAAAGTCGTGTTGTCACTATGCTAAAAGTCGTGTTGTCACTATGCTTAAAGTCGTGTTGTCACAATGCTAAACGTCGTGTTGTCACTATGCTAAATGTCGTGTTGTCACAATGCTAAAAGTCGTGTTGTCACAATGCTAAACGTCGTGTTGTCACTATGCTAAATGTCGTGTTGTCACAATGCTAACAGTCGTGTTGTCACTATGCTAAAAGTCGTGTTGTCACTATGCTAAAAGTCGTGTGGTCACTATGCTAAATGTCGTATTGTCACAATGCTAAAAGTCGTGTTGTCACAATGCTAAACATCGTGTTGTCACTATGCTAAAAGTGGTGTTGTCACTATGCTAAAAGCGGTGTTGTCACTATGCTAAAAGTGGTGTTGTCACTATGCTAAATGTCGTATTGTCACAATGCTAAAAGTCGTGTTGTCACAATGCTAAAAGTCGTGTTGTCACAATGCTAAACGTCGTGTTGTCACTATTCTAAATGTCGTGTTGTCACAATGCTAAAAGTCGTGTTGTCACAATGCTAAACGTCGTGTTGTCACTATGCTAAACGTTGTGTTGTCACTATGCTAAATGTTGTTGTCACAATGCTGAAAAGTCGTGTTGTCACAATGCTAAAAGTCGTGTTGTCACTATGCTAAATGTCGTGTTGTCACAATGCTAAACGTCGTGTTGTCACTATACTAAAAGTTGTGTTGTTACTATGCTAAATGTCGTGTTGTCACAATGCTAAAAGTCGTGTTGTCACAATGCTAAACGTCGTGTTGTCACTATGCTAAATGTGGTGTTGTCACAATGCTAAAAGTCGTGTTGTCACTATGCTAAATGTCGTGTTGTCACAATGCTAAAAGTTGTGTTGTCACTATGCTAAAAGTCGTGTTGTCACTATGCTAAAAGTCGTCTTGTCACTGTGCTAAAAGTCGTGTTGTCACTATGCTAAACGTCGTGTTGTCACCATGCTAAACGTTGTGTTGTCACTATGCTAAACATCGTGTTGTCACTATGCTAAACGTCGTGTTGTCACTATGCTAAAAGTCGTGTTGTCACAATGCTAAACGTTGTGTGGTCACTATGCTAAACGTCGTGTTGTCACAATGCTAAACGTTGTGTTGTCACTATGCTAAACGTCGTGTTGTCACAATGCTAAACGTTGTGTTGTCAATATGCTAAAAGTCGTCTTGTTACTGTGCTAAAAGTCGTGTTGTCACTATGTTAAACGTTGTGTTGTCACTATGCTAAAAGTCGTCTTGTCACTGTGCTAAAAGTCGTGTTGTCACTATGCTAAACGTTGTGTTGTCACTATGCTAAACGTCGTCTTGTCACTATGCTAAACGTCGTGTTGTCACTATGCTAAACGTCGTATTGTCACAATGCTAAACGTCGTGTTGTCACTATGCTAAAAGTCGTCTTGTCACTGTGCTAAAAGTCGTGTTGTCACTATGCTAAACGTCGTGTTGTCACTATGCTAAACGTCGTGTTGTCACTATGCTAAACGTCGTGTTGTCACTATGCTAAACGTCGTGTTGTCACTATGCTAAACGTCGTGTTGTCACTATGCTAAACGTCGTGTTGTCACAATGCTAAACGTCGTGTTGTCACTATGCTAAACGTCGTGTTGTCACTATGCTAAACGTCGTGTTGTCACTATGCTAAACGTTGTGTTGTCACTATGCTAAACGTCGTGTTGTCACTATGCTAAATGTCGTGTTGTCACTATGCTAAACGTCGTGTTGTCACTATGCTAAATGTCGTGTTGTCACTATGCTAAAAGCTGTGTTGTCAGTATGCTAAACGTCATGTGGTCACTATGCTAAACGTCGTGTTGTCACTATGCTAAAAGTCGTCTTGTCACTATGCTAAATGTCGTGTTGTCACTATGCTAAAAGTTGTGTTGTCACTATGCTAAAAGTCGTCTTGTCACTATGCTAAATGTCGTGTTGTCACTATGCTAAACGTTGTGTTGTCACTATGCTAAATGTCATGTTGTCACAATGCTAAAAGTCGTGTTGTCACAATGCTAAAAGTTGTGTTGTCACAATGCTAAACGTCGTGTTGTCACAATCCTAAACGTCGTGTGCTCACTATGCTAAAAGTCGTGTTGTCACAATGCTAAACGTCATGTGGTCACTATGCTAAACGTCGTGTTGTCACTATGCTAAACGTCGTGTTGTCACAGTGCTAAACGTCATGTGGTCACTATGCTAAACGTTGTGTTGTCACTATGCAAAACGTCGTGTTGTCACAATGCTAAAAGTCGTGTTGTCACAATGCTAAAAGTTGTGTTGTCACAATGCTAAACGTCGTGTTGTCACAATGCTAAACGTCGTGTGCTCACTATGCTAAAAGTCGTGTTGTCACAATGCTAAACGTCATGTGGTCACTATGCTAAACGTCGTGTTGTCACTATGCTAAACGTCGTGTTGTCACAATGCTAAACGTCATGTGGTCACTATGCTAAACGTCGTGTTGTCACTATGCAAAACGTCGTGTTATCACAATGCTAAACGTCGCGTTGTCACAATGCTAAACGTCGTGAGGGTCACTATGCTAAAAGTCGTGTTGTCACTATGCTAAAAGTCGTGTTGTCACTATGCTTAAAGTCATGTTGTCACAATGCTAAACGTCGTGTTGTCACTATGCTAAATGTCGTGTTGTCACAATGCTAAAAGTCGTGTTGTCACAATGCTAAACGTCGTGTTGTCACTATGCTAAATGTCGTGTTGTCACAATGCTAACAGTCGTGTTGTCACTATGCTAAAAGTCGTGTTGTCACTATGCTAAAAGTCGTGTGGTCACTATGCTAAATGTCGTATTGTCACAATGCTAAAAGTCGTGTTGTCACAATGCTAAACATCGTGTTGTCACTATGCTAAAAGTGGTGTTGTCACTATGCTAAAAGCGGTGTTGTCACTATGCTAAAAGTGGTGTTGTCACTATGCTAAATGTCGTATTGTCACAATGCTAAAAGTCGTGTTGTCACAATGCTAAAAGTCGTGTTGTCACAATGCTAAACGTCGTGTTGTCACTATTCTAAATGTCGTGTTGTCACAATGCTAAAAGTCGTGTTGTCACAATGCTAAACGTCGTGTTGTCACTATGCTAAACGTTGTGTTGTCACTATGCTAAATGTTGTTGTCACAATGCTGAAAAGTCGTGTTGTCACAATGCTAAAAGTCGTGTTGTCACTATGCTAAATGTCGTGTTGTCACAATGCTAAACGTCGTGTTGTCACTATACTAAAAGTTGTGTTGTTACTATGCTAAATGTCGTGTTGTCACAATGCTAAAAGTCGTGTTGTCACAATGCTAAACGTCGTGTTGTCACTATGCTAAATGTGGTGTTGTCACAATGCTAAAAGTCGTGTTGTCACTATGCTAAATGTTGTGTTGTCACTATGCTAAATGTCGTGTTGTCACAATGCTAAAAGTTGTGTTGTCACTATGCTAAAAGTCGTGTTGTCACTATGCTAAAAGTCGTCTTGTCACTGTGCTAAAAATCGTGTTGTCACTATGCTAAACGTCGTGTTGTCACCATGCTAAACGTTGTGTTGTCACTATGCTAAACATCGTGTTGTCACTATGCTAAACGTCGTGTTGTCACTATGCTAAAAGTCGTGTTGTCACAATGCTAAACGTTGTGTGGTCACTATGCTAAACGTCGTGTTGTCACAATGCTAAACGTTGTGTTGTCACTATGCTAAACGTCGTGTTGTCACAATGCTAAACGTTGTGTTGTCAATATGCTAAAAGTCGTCTTGTTACTGTGCTAAAAGTCGTGTTGTCACTATGCTAAACGTTGTGTTGTCACTATGCTAAAAGTCGTCTTGTCACTGTGCTAAAAGTCGTGTTGTCACTATGCTAAACGTTGTGTTGTCACTATGCTAAACGTCGTCTTGTCACTATGCTAAACGTCGTGTTGTCACTATGCTAAACGTCGTATTGTCACAATGCTAAACGTCGTGTTGTCACTATGCTAAAAGTCGTCTTGTCACTGTGCTAAAAGTCGTGTTGTCACTATGCTAAACGTCGTGTTGTCACTATGCTAAACGTCGTGTTGTCACTATGCTAAACGTCGTGTTGTCACTATGCTAAACGTCGTGTTGTCACTATGCTAAACGTCGTGTTGTCACTATGCTAAACGTCGTATTGTCACAATGCTAAACGTCGTGTTGTCACTATGCTAAACGTCGTGTTGTCACTATGCTAAACGTCGTGTTGTCACTATGCTAAACGTTGTGTTGTCACTATGCTAAAAGTCGTGTTGTCACTATGCTAAATGTCGTGTTGTCACTATGCTAAACGTCGTGTTGTCACTATGCTAAATGTCGTGTTGTCACTATGCTAAAAGCTGTGTTGTCAGTATGCTAAACGTCATGTGGTCACTATGCTAAACGTCGTGTTGTCACTATGCTAAAAGTCGTCTTGTCACTATGCTAAATGTCGTGTTGTCACTATGCTAAAAGTTGTGTTGTCACTATGCTAAAAGTCGTCTTGTCACTATGCTAAATGTCGTGTTGTCACTATGCTAAACGTTGTGTTGTCACTATGCTAAATGTCATGTTGTCACAATGCTAAAAGTCGTGTTGTCACAATGCTAAAAGTTGTGTTGTCACAATGCTAAACGTCGTGTTGTCACAATGCTAAACGTCGTGTGCTCACTATGCTAAAAGTCGTGTTGTCACAATGCTAAACGTCATGTGGTCACTATGCTAAACGTCGTGTTGTCACTATGCTAAACGTCGTGTTGTCACAGTGCTAAACGTCATGTGGTCACTATGCTAAACGTTGTGTTGTCACTATGCAAAACGTCGTGTTATCACAATGCTAAACGTCGCGTTGTCACAATGCTAAACGTCGTGAGGGTCACTATGCTAAAAGTCGTGTTGTCACTATGCTAAAAGTCGTGTTGTCACTATGCTTAAAGTCGTGTTGTCACAATGCTAAACGTCGTGTTGTCACTATGCTAAATGTCGTGTTGTCACAATGCTAAAAGTCGTGTTGTCACAATGCTAAACGTCGTGTTGTCACTATGCTAAATGTCGTGTTGTCACAATGCTAACAGTCGTGTTGTCACTATGCTAAAAGTCGTGTTGTCACTATGCTAAAAGTCGTGTTGTCACTATGCTAAAAGTCGTGTGGTCACTATGCTAAATGTCGTATTGTCACAATGCTAAAAGTCGTGTTGTCACAATGCTAAACATCGTGTTGTCACTATGCTAAAAGTGGTGTTGTCACTATGCTAAAAGTGGTGTTGTCACTATGCTAAAAGTGGTGTTGTCACTATGCTAAATGTCGTATTGTCACAATGCTAAAAGTCGTGTTGTCACAATGCTAAAAGTCGTGTTGTCACAATGCTAAACGTCGTGTTGTCACTGTGCTAAAAGTCGTGTTGTCACTATGCTAAATGTCGTTTTGTCACAATGCTAAAAGTCATGTTGTCACAATGCTAAACGTCGTGTTGTCACTATGCTAAATGTCGTGTTGTCACAATGCTAAAAGTCGTGTTGTCACAATGCTAAACGTCGTGTTGTCACAATGCTAAACGTCGTGTTGTCACTATGCTAAATGTCGTGTTGTCACAATGCTAACAGTCGTGTTGTCACTATGCTAAAAGTCGTGTTGTCACTATGCTAAAAGTCGTGTGGTCACTATGCTAAATGTCGTATTGTCACAATGCTAAAAGTCGTGTTGTCACAATGCTAAACATCGTGTTGTCACTATGCTAAAAGTGGTGTTGTCACTATGCTAAAAGTGGTGCTGTCACTATGCTAAAAGTGGTGTTGTCACTATGCTAAATGTCGTATTGTCACAATGCTAAAAGTCGTGTTGTCACAATGCTAAAAGTCGTGTTGTCACAATGCTACACGTCGTGTTGTCACTGTGCTAAAAGTCGTGTTGTCACTATGCTAAAAGTCGTGTTGTCACTATGCTAAAAGTCGTGTGGTCACTATGCTAAATGTCGTATTGTCACAATGCTAAAAGTCGTGTTGTCACAATGCTAAACATCGTGTTGTCACTATGCTAAAAGTGGTGTTGTCACTATGCTAAAAGTGGTGCTGTCACTATGCTAAAAGTGGTGTTGTCACTATGCTAAATGTCGTATTGTCACAATGCTAAAAGTCGTGTTGTCACAATGCTAAAAGTCGTGTTGTCACAATGCTACACGTCGTGTTGTCACTGTGCTAAAAGTCGTGTTGTCACTATGCTAAATGTCGTGTTGTCACAATGCTAAAAGTCATGTTGTCACAATGCTAAACGTCGTGTTGTCACTATGCTAAATGTCGTGTTGTCACAATGCTAAAAGTCGTGTTGTCACAATGCTAAACGTCGTGTTGTCACTATGCTAAACGTTGTGTTGTCACTATGCTAAATGTTGTTGTCACAATGCTAAAAAGTCGTGTTATCACAATGCTAAAAGTCGTGTTGTCACTATGCTAAATGTTGTGTTGTCACAATGCTAAACGTCGTGTTGTCACTATGCTAAACGTCGTGTTGTCACTATGCTAAACGTCGTGTTGTCACTATGCTCAACGTCGTGTTGTCACTATGCTAAACGTCGTGTTGTCACTATGCTAAACGTCGTGTTGTCACAATGCTAAACGTTGTGTTGTCACTATGCTAAACGTCGTGTTGTCACAATGCTAAACGTTGTTTTCTCACTATGCTAAACGTTGTGTGGTCACTATGCTAAACGTCGTGTTGCTAAACGTCGTGTTGTCACTATGCTAAACGTCGTGTTGTCACTATGCTAAACGTCGTGTTGTCACAATGCTAAACGTCGTGTTGTCACTATGCTAAAAGTCGTCTTGTCACTGTGCTAAAAGTCGTGTTGTCACTATGCTAAACGTCGTGTTGTCACTATGCTAAACGTTGTGTTGTCACTATGCTAAACGTTGTGTTGTCACTATGCTAAACGTCGTGTTGTCACTATGCTAAACTTCGTGTTGTCACTATGCTAAACGTCGTGTTGTCACAATGCTAAACGTCGTGTTGTCACTATGCTAAACGTCGTGGTGTTACTATACTAAACGTCGTGTTGTCACTATGCTAAACGTCGTGTTGTCACAATGCTAAACGTCGTGTTGTCACTATGCTAAACGTCGTGTTGTCACAATGCTAAACGTTGTTTTCTCACTATGCTAAACGTTGTGTGGTCACTATGCTAAACGTCGTGTTGCTAAATGTCGTGTTGTCACTATGCTAAACGTCGTGTTGTCACACTGCTAAACGTTGTTTTCTCACTATGCTAAACGTCGTGTGGTCACTATGCTAAACGTCGTGTTGCTAAACGTCGTGTTGTCACTATGCTAAACGTTGTGTTGTCACTATGCTAAACGTTCACACTAGATGTTTTTATTCAGAGAGGCGCAATACAAATGACAGTTTCAATATCACAAAACACATTCTGCCGTAAGTTTCTTTATTATTATCTTTTGGTCTTTTAGATTTACGATCAATGCCATTCTAAAACAAAGAAAGGTCAGATTTTGTCGTATATATTTGATTACTGATCTGTTTCTTTAACACTACCATCAACCTGCTTTAATTTTGAATGTGATTTTAATTAAAGCTCTGAGCACGTTGCCAGGTCTGTGAGATCATTTAACTCTGCACATGTGAAGCGTAACGTACTGACGTGACATAAAAATAAGACATCCTAAAGGACCTAACATGGTTGTGAAGCATTGTAAAGTAAACTAGACTGAGTGAGGCTGTTCCTATGACAGCGGTTGCCGTGATAACGTGGTGTTGCTCTGGGACTTTCTCCAAACAGGATACACAGTCACAGTCACTTGGTCGGAAAAAAACTGATGATAATAAGATAAGTGTAGAGGCCGTGTGACCCTGTGCCACACCAGCGACTAGGATGCAAATTTAAAAGGGCATTTCTGACTCGTGCTTCTTCGCAAAAAAGTTCAAAATACTCCAGTAAAAGCTCTCAAATATTCCTTTATTGGACAGGATCAAAAGACTGTTCCTCTTCCATCTGCAACACCCATGGATCTATTACAATACAACACCTGGCATTGCTGATTACAGGTCTTAAATGGGCAGAGAAACCCACAGAAACACAACTTTTTGTGGGGCATGTTTAATGTTTTTTACATGCTCTAGAGAAATCTGATCATCGAATACACCTGGTGACTGTTTTATTATATATTTCAATATTTTGATACACCTGATAACTCCAGAAATGCAATTAAGATCAGATTATTTGGTGTGCACGTAAACACAGTCCGTTAGAAATGTCGAGGCTCTTGATGCTTATTTTAGATACTGGATATATTAGGAGAATACATAGACTTAAATGTAGTCATTTTCTTTTTAGTTATTTGATTATTAAAATAAATTAAAACAAAATTGTCAGATTGATGAAATGTTGATTACAGTCCTACTGCATATATATTTTAATTTTATTTAGTATTTATTTTTTCTTGGATTTGAATTTGCATTTAGAATTGAAGATATATTCATTATGAATTGTGCAGTGCTTTAACTGGGTCAAAACTGGCCGTGACCCACCATGTGTAACGCGATGTACAAAATGTAATTATCGATGCAGTTATGACGTCACGATGCATTATCCTAACGCCGTCCCGTTCCGTCCTCTGTGGCAGATGCAGGTCTGGGACACGGCGGGTCAGGAGCGGTTCAGGACCATCACTCAGAGTTACTACCGCAGCGCTCACGCCGCCCTCATCGCCTACGACATCACGCGCCGCTGCACGTTCGACTCTGTGCAACTCTGGATCAAAGAGGTGGAGCTGTACGGAGCAACCAACGTCGCCATGGCGCTTATAGGTCACTACAAACAACCTGAAAAATATATGCTTTACAATGGACTGACTTGCTTTTACCGTATTTTCTGGACTATAAGTCGCACTGGCGTATAAGTCGCATTTTTGGGGGAACAGACATTTCATCTTGAAATGCAATTTAAAATAATAACAGATGAGAGAACATGGTGAATAGGTGTATGTATGCTAACGCTAACACCTTCAGCTACATGAGGCACAGACAGAACTGTGGTAAGTGTCTGGTATGTTAACGTAACATATGAACAGTTCTTCAGATAACTATAGCATAAAGAACATGCTAACAAGTTTACCAAAGCATCAGTTTTACCCCAAATCACTAAATCCATTCAATTCTTCTTCCTCTGTGTCACTTCTAAACAACTCCACAAACTCCAGAGGTAGAGGAAGTGCAGATTCTTCTTCTGCGTCGCTTAGAGCCTAGAGCGCCCTCTTGTGGTCGTCAGTGTGAAAATAATATCACATATAAGTTATTCTTGAGTGTAAGTCTCACCCCGGCCAAAACTATGAAAAAAGGTGCGACTTATAGTACGAAAAATATGGTATTATGAACCCTCGTCAGCGCTCGCCAAGCTAGAATGATATTGAGTCAGCGGCTGTGTTTATGTGCACTCCAGAAATCTGATTACAATTCTGTAATCTGATTTATTTCTGACTGAACCATCTATAAACACATCATGACAAAAACGAATGTGGCAAAATAACAACAATTGAAGAGAAAATGTTAAAGATTTACTGAATTACTTTAACATTCTTGATACTTTATCTCCCAAATATCTTCCAGCTACTATTCGTTACCTGGGAAACGTCACCAGCTTTTATTTGTGATGATCAGATTTCTGTTGGGCACGTAAACACACACCAGAGATCAGATTTAGATAAGATAACAGAACCTTTGTTTGTCACACAAGGGGGAAATGCACAGAGCACAAAAACACAGCAGGAGAATAACATTATGAGCCTATTAAATTAATTCAGATTGTTTTTCTGGTCATTTGAATCATTTCCAAGTTTTAAAATGTGAACTCATCTGGCCCAGTGGACTAATAATGTTCAACCCTTTCTCCGTAAGTAATGCAATAGTTGTCAAGCGTCCTTGCAGCTGGGATGTATATATTTATTATATTATATACCATTATTTAAGTATTTAAGTTATAATGTTATGTATAATGTTTTTTTTTAATAGAGTACATTTTGAAGCCTGTGTATGAACGTAAACACACTCCTTTTGCTTTGTTATTATATACTTCTTTGTACAATCTATTTTGAGTTCAGTTGCTAGGCGCGTCCGTTAGCTGTAATTAACGTTTCTTGTTTAGCTGTAATTACGTGTAAATGCTTTTCTCGTGCGTAGAAGTTTGAATCTTTTTGTACAGCCGTCCCATTCATTTTTAATAGCATTTGCAGAGTTCAAACGCCGATGCTTGTGTTTCATTACCTTTTCACACATTTCATTTCCACTTCAGGAAACAAGTGTGACCTGGAAGAGGAGAGACAGGTCCGGTTTCAAGAGGCCTGCGAGCTGGCGAAAGACAAAGGATTATTAGCAGCTTTAGAGACATCTGCAAAGGTAAACTAACCAATAACACGTCATCGGTTCACGTCGTACAGGTTTATAATGATACACGTTTGTCAGCTGGTTGGTTTGGGTTTTATAATGGGAAAATATGCCATGTTTTTCATTAATTTACAGTGTTGAGCGTTGATCCGTGGCTTTGTCTTTGTTTTAATAAGTGGCCCTTGATTAAATACGTTTGGAAAATCACTTTTTATGCAAAACATTCAGTGGAAAAAGAAATGGCTCCGCCCTCACACCGAGCGCCTGACATCTACATCGCTTGCCTGACCAGCCATTCCCAACACGTTTTGGCAAACTACTTATCAAAACTGTGTGTGGGTCTGGGGCTCGACCGCTGCGTTTCAATTTCTAGGGCGGAGTTTAGAGCAGAGACAGAACCAATCACATAAACCCAGGAGTGATGCAAAAAAAACGGATATTACGTAGCCCATGTCAACAAGGCGTGTTCCGCGTTATCCGTCCCCGAACGCAGAAAATGTCTCCTGAATCGCGATGACGCCCTTCGTACAACCGCATCTAACGCACGTTCATCACGGCGAGTAGAGCGGACTTTCCTGATTGTTCAAACCGAAGCGAGAGCAGAAGTAAACACTGGGTCACGAGCCGGGTCACAAGCCGGGTCACGAGCCAGGTCACGAGCCGGATCCGCCATCTTGAATGTTTTGAAACGGGGGTGAAGAGCTTCTTCCGTATCTCAGTGTGACGCGTTAAAACCTCCGACTGGGATTGGAGAGGTAAATGGATGGCTGACGATTTCATTGGCTCTGACTCCGATTCCAGACCCTTACACATTCGAACAGAATGTGGGCGGGGCTGGCGGGTCAGGCAACTACATCGCCACATTTAATCCATAATGTGTTTTTGCTTTAGCTATTCATCCATTCATCCGTCTTCCTCTCTCCAACAATAGATAATGTTTTGCCTTTTGTCATGTGTGTTTCGCTGAAGGAGAGCCAGAACGTAGACGAAGCCTTCATGATGATCGCCAAGGAGCTGATGTCCCGCAATGGCCTGAACGTCCAGCAGGGGGACGGCACCGGCGCGCCCCACTCCCTGCTCAGAACCAACTCCACGGCTGTAGACATTGGATCATCGTCGGCCTTCTCAGCGCACGAGAAGAAGTCCTGCTGCTGAGAAACAGGGACGCGAGAGATGAAGCGAGACATTCAATTGTGTCCGGGCGTGGACTAAACAGGATGCACAACCCGGCCCAGGGAACTAACGTGTGAGAGGACGAGAACGTGTTGAGCAGAGGCTACCAAAATACTACGATTTCATAGTCACAAAACGTCCCATTTCAAAGTCAATACTGAGGAAAAGGCTTGAGCAACACAATCGATTTCGATGCCATCAAAATGAATGAATAGTGCCTGATAGTAAAGAGTATATACTAGTTCTGTTATAGAGCGATCATTCTAAAGCAACTCAGGAAATATCCAGTTTTGTTCTGTTAAAGGTTTTTGTTTCTATAGTAGTTTTAATATTGATGAGTATCTGGGTAGATCTGACTATAAAGAAAGAAGAACGTTATTCAGGTTTAGTTCAGGTACAGGTTTAGTTCAGGTACAGGTTTGGTTCAGGTACAGGTTCAGGTTTAGTTCAGGTTCAGGTTCAGGTTTAGTTCAGGTACAGGTTTAGTTCAGGGACAGGTTTGGTTCAGGTACAGGTTCAGGTTTAGTTCAGGTACAGGTTTAGTTCAGGGACAGGTTTGGTTCAGGTTCAGGTTTAGTTCTGGTTCAGGTTTAGTTCTGGTACACGTTCAGGTTCAAGTTTAGTTCTGGTACAGGTTTAGTTCTGGTACACGTTCAGGTTCAGGTTTAGTTCTGGTTCAAGTTTAGTTCTGGTACACGTTCAGGTTTAGTTCTGGTTCAGGTTTAGTTCTGGTACACGTTCAGGTTTAGTTCTGGTACACGTTCAGGTTCAGGTTTAGTTCTGGTTCAGGTATTGGTAGAAGATCAGCCTTTAAAGTGCCTATGGCAGGTTTTTACAATTTTCTAATTTTGACTTTATTTGGTGTATTTATACCTGTCGTACATATAAATGATTGATGAGTTTTACACCAATCGAGCAGCTATTTGTGGTGAAAACATAAAAAAAATCATCTGTAGAAAATGACATCACTCTAGTGACACACGTTCCAGTCAACGTTTATGCATAATTTACACTAAGAAACAACTTTTTTGACGCTCTAAACATTAATTCAACAAAATAAAGTCGCTCTCATTAATTTTTATTTGTCAAATTCAAAAAATTGTGATGTTAGATGAGTTTTGCCCAGTGTTTGCTGGTAATTTCCTAGTGTGATGTCATCAATTACAAACAGGAAGTGAAATTCTAAAACTAAAAAATGTGCTATTCTGTGATGACATTTTAAAATATGTTTTTAGCAAAATTCAAAATATATTTATGTTAACTGCATTTTAATTCAATGACTCATCCAAATTATCAGAGGCACTTTAAATGTACATAGTTTTTACATAAACATACAACAACTTATACTATCTCTTAAAAATGACACTTGATTAAAGCTAAAGATTGCTGGCATGAAAACAATCAACTTCTACTACTACTACTACTACTACTACTACTTATACTGCTGTTTGAGTATTTCCATGGTACTCTCCGCCCCTGTCGTCGAGCAGCAAATACAAAGTGACTGATGACGTACCTGGCACCGTGAAGGATTGTTTTGTTTGTGCTCCTGCCGCTGCTACAAGGACTTTGAACGAGACCTTGAGCTCCTCGAGTCCGCTTACCCATCAGGCCTTTGGAGAGATCGCCGAGCGGTGACGGCTGCGCCATCGTCAACGTTTATTTATCGTACGAATCTGAAGCTCCTGCGTGATTACGTCTGATTGAAAACGCAAAGAAACTAGACATCAGACTGGAACACGAGACTCACAACACTAAAAATTTGACTTGAAATAACTAATAAGTCGTGTTTTTTTTTCTTGAAAGTTGCACTGTGTAATGTTTCTGTGTGCTTGACCTGGAATGTTCCACAGTGTAGCATTAAACTGTCGAATTGTGTTGAATTGTATCCGTTGTTTAGTAAAAAAAAAAACTTGAAAGCGTTCTACTGTGAGCGGAGCCGCCTCTCCCCAGATCTGACCTGTCACTTAGCTTGGTGGTGTAGATGAGTTTAAAGGTCCTGCAGTGGAACATTCCAGGCAAAGCAATAACATGTCCATGGAAACAAGACAGTGCCAGACCAACCACCAGAGATGTAGTAGATCACTTATAATTAAATGGAAAAATACAAGAAAATATAAGTACCATTGTAGTGTTCTTCCTTTAAAGCTGGAGTACCTGACTTTTTTGTGTAAATTAGTGAATTTTATGTTTTTAAGTAATTTTTTATGTCTTGTCAGCCAGAAAATAAGCAGCGCTCTGATTGGCTGCACTTGAGCTGCAGATAATTTATAATTTAATGGAAAAATACAAAAAATATTGTTCACATTTTAGTTTTCTTAGTTTAAAGCTGGAGTACCTGACTTTAAAAAAAAAAAGTAAATTAGTATATTTTGTGTTTTTAAGTCATTTATCTCTTGTTAGCCAGAATGTAAGAACCAAAAGCAGCGCTCTGATTGGCTGCGTTTGAGCGGTCCACCCCAGCTTAACTCTGCCGTCTGGAAAAAGCAGCTCTAAAGCCGCACACGTGCTTGAAAATAAATATATGTGATTGTAAAAATGTGTGTGCGAGCTACAGACGAGTTTGATTGATTAAAATCCCTCATTCCGCCGTTTGAAAAGCAGATTCCACAGCTTTAATCTCACACTTGCTCTTTCAGTAGAGGTGTTTCCTGTCCAAGTAAATGCACACACACTACATTATTTTATCTGTGTCCAAACCATCTTGTTTTGACCTTTTGCACACTATCTACATAAATCTGTACTGGACAAATTGCACCTCAACATCTTCAGCTCCAGCCTCTAAATAAAATACGCTACGACACCAACACAAACGCGCCATCAAAGACTATTGACACTCCACGGCTCATGAATCTTGAATGTCACATATTGCCCAAAAACTGTGAATTATTGGCTAATGACACCACGTTGTATTGTTCGAGTTAATGTGAAGAGGCTGCAGGGCCCAGCTTCCACCAGCAGAGGGCGGTGTGCTATTAGATTTGCTCTGTACTAGCTTTTCTCTGTCTGACATTAAAGATACTGTTATTTCAAAAATGCCTAAAGGTGAGTTGGCTTTGCTTGAATAGTAAACACACTTTTATCAAACAAAATGCACGGATATTGTGGAGGAAACGGTAAAAGCCCAGTTTTCTCTTGAAACAATCTGGTTGTTATTAAATTAATCCCAGGCCATAGAGACAGTTGATCCATTTTTGTATTTATTTTGTTATTGCTGGCGGCGGTTTCGGGCTCCTGCTGCCAATATATCGAAATAGATCCTGGCATCAGAGACCAACTGACTCCATGCCACAAAACTAATTCAATAAAAAAGGACCTTGATTTCCTTGTGAGGCGGAATACCGTTGCAAACTGGCTTCAAACGCGCCGCGCCTCGCCAACATTTGTAGTCTTGTTGTGAAATGTAACTTGCTGTAAGAGCCAGTTAAGATGTTTTATATTTCATAGCTCTTTGCCTCATCAATTTAAGTTTCTGCATGACATTATGTGAAAAAGAATAAGCGTTTGGGAGATTTAATATGAAGTAGCAACAACAAACTTTCAGAAAAAATAGACGCCATTTTATTTCCCAGAAAATGAGCGGTAACAATATTAGAACATACATTAACAAAAAGGACAAACTACTGTACCTTATCAGTAAAAAAAAAAAAAAAAAAAAAACGCTATCTCAAAATGATCCTGAATTCAATAATAATTTCGCTGTAGCAAAAGCAGCACCTGCAGTTCACAAAGTAAAGAAAATAAAGAGAATTCAAAAATCTGATACAGACTCAAATGAGAAAGGTCTACAGTGGGGAAAAAAAAGGAACTTGGACATTAATTTGGCGTGGCTTTTCAAACTGTGCCGTGGACAGAGGTTGTTTTGTTTTATTGTGTAGGTCCTGGTTGCACTTAGACATCATTTATTCTGGGTTAGTCCCGGTTAAGAGTTGATTTGGTCTTTATTTAATTTGTGAATGAACCGTGAAGATCATTTACGGTGGCACTTGCTTTGAAAAAACATTGTCCAGATGAACGTTTGGGTGAAATGAGGCCGGCCCGGGTCTACAGGGGTGCAAAAGGGTGCAAAAGGGTGCTAAAAGGTGCATTGCAACCTCATTTAAAAGCATTCGCACCCTCATTTCAGATGTATTAACAATGACACTTAATGGAAGAGTATCATCTTTATCATCTTTTGTACCCCTTTGAAATTCAGACGCACCCTCAGTCAGTTGGGTCTCGACACGGGCCTGAAATGAGGTCAAAGTGAAACCCAAATACAAAACGTTGTGTCTGGAGTTGTTGTCCTGGTTACTCTGGAGTTCGGGAAAACCCTGTCACCGCCGTCCACGATGACTAAGAAGGATTGGAAGATTGAAAGAGGCACATCTCGTTGCGTCTAATTGAGTCGAATGATCTCGATCCGGTTGGGCTTCTCCTGGATGGGGCGCGGTAGCCTGCCTTGCCCCTCCGTCTCGCCCACCACCTCCTGCGCCTCGTTCTCCCCCTGCCCCTGCGTGCCGGGGCCCGCCTCCAAGTCGACCTGCTTGTCTTTGGGGCACTCCCCGTTGTAGGTCTTGACGTAGTCCTCCACCCTCCAGCCCCTGAACTCGGCGGGCTCGGCGCAGACCAGGCCGGAGTAGGCCACGCCCGGGTGGTGCTTGAGCCAGTAGACCAGGTAGTGGATGTTGTAGTCGCAGGTCCAGGGGTTGCGGTCCAGGGAGAGTTTCCGGAGGAAGTAGAGGTCCTCCAGAACGCCGTACTGGAAATACTGCAGGCTGTTGTTGGACATGTCCAGCTCGCGAAGGTAAAGCAGACCAGCGAAAGCAGCTGTGAAGAGGAGAAGAGGCGGGGTTAGATGTTTATGTCCCATTTGCTCCATTAGATCTGTATTTGTTTGATTTGGGGAGGCTATGTTTTTGCTTTGCTCCACAGTACGGCGTGATTAACCTGATTTATTTTGCATTTATTCAGATCCAAATTCATTGAAAAGCATGTTTTCTGTGAACGGAGTCACCTCTCTGACCTTTGGCTGCCTCACCTGTCTCCATGGAGATAGATAGAGTTAAATGCCATTCTGTGGAACATTTTTTGCAACAAATTGTTCAAAAACTCACCACCACCCAGGCATTACCAACAATATCTACAGTTTGTACAACATAAATCAAATTGTTATCTGCTGGTGTGTGTCTAACTGGAAGAAACACTATTTTAAGAAAGTTATTTTGATACACACAGTCTTATCTTAGCCCAACAATGCACTAAAATTAACTTAAAATCCATGTGAAATACCTGTAAAGTCGATATGTTCTTAAAGAATGGAAATGTAGCCTTTTTACTGAAACATTTATTGAAGTTGTTCCTAAAGAATGGAAATGGTTATGTCTAATGCATGACTTGGATCAGCAGTTCCCAAACTGTGGTAGGGCCCCCATAGATACGCAGAATAATGACTTAAGTAACAATAATACATACATACATACATACATACATACATACATACATACATACATATCCAGAATACACATTTTGAGTGACTGTACTCCAATACAGTTACTCATTTATTCGGCGGTATTCAGAATATTGGGTATTGAGTATTTTCTAAAATCAAAGAAATACCTGTGTGCAACATGTCTTTAGTTGATCAGAAGGCATATGATTTGGATATTCCAGTCTTGCCTTTGTTTTAAATGAATTACTCTGTACAAACTACACCATGTTGTTCAAGTTTGTCGGAGCAGGGGACACGCAACTCCCCATCCAAAGTCTTAGGGGGTACGCGATCACAACCACCATCACAGATGAATATTTTATAGACCACAGACCACAGTAAAATCATGCGTATGACCCAGTTACTCAAGAATGTACTCATTAGCTCTCCTCTTGCAGGTAAACGTGCAGTATTACCTGTACATTTACAGCGCGTACAGTAAACCAGCAGGAGGCATTATTCACGAGCAGCACAGTCCACGTTTAACGGCACCTGCACCCGGTCGGACGCCTTTTTGTGCAACAAAATAAGACCCAATGATGACAAGCAGCTGTTTTCGGAGCGTCTTTACGGCCCCGTGTGTCTTTATAATCACCTGGACAGACACGCGTTCGCCTAGAGCCTAATCAGTCGCAGGCATTAGCGGATCTGTGCGCGAGCATGAGGAGGACTTCATGCTGTCCACTGGCCTTGGGCTCGGCTTTGATCTTGAAAGGGAGGAGGCGAGAGGAAGTGGGAGGAGGAGCCGGTGGACAGAGCGTCGGGACGGACAAATGTTTGGACAAATTACAGGAAGGACAGAGAGTGCTCCGGAGATTCGGCGCTGTCCCATTTGGAGTAATCGCGGTGGTGAAATTACGTCGATAGCATCGGAAGGAAACGTGACTTGGAAAGAGCTACTCTAGAGTTCAGAAACGACTTTTCTTTTACAGTCAGTTTGTTTCCTTTGTCATATTCATATCGAGGTGATTTGTTTTTCGTATCCACGTGAGGCCAAGCACCAGGGGAATGTCATCATTCTGAAACTGGCAGAGCAGAGACAGCGTTTTAGTGAAAAATGAAGAGAGCAGCACTGAGCCGCGAGTCTCTTTGTCTCCTATACTGTCTCTTACTGCTTTGCCCGGAATGTTCCACAGTGAGGCATTTAGTTCATTATTGTTTTAACTTTAACACAGGTTCAGTGTCGTGCCGGGGGTTCCTGTGTAGGCCTTACAGATGACAAACGGTTGAGTCATTTGGGGAGGTGGAGAATCCATGGGTGAAATCTGTTTCAACATTGTCAAAACATTCAAACTAAACAAAGCTGATCAAAATTTCACACCAAACAGTACAGACTCAAGATTTAAAGTCTGGACGACGAAAGGTATAAAGGTCTTTTATCAGATTGTAAAGGAGAATCATCTGAAGAGCTTTGATGGTAGAGAATCCTTTGGCAGGACTTTTATAGGTATTTACAAATAAGGAGTTATTACAACCAAAAAATTGACCTTCATAGCCTTTTGACTGAAACGTTTCTTAAAGTTTCAGTTAAAAAGAAAAAGAAAGAAAGCTTGAAATAGTTATTTTAAATATGATTGTATAGTTTCTCTAAAAATCTACTGGATAGCTGCCATGTCACCATTTGTTTGTGATCCTCACAAAACACACACAAAAACACAAATCTGATTATTGTAGGATTCCAGACAATTTACAGAGCGAACCGTTAAAGATAAAAAGAAGACAGTATTTTGCCAGTGACTAATTAATTACTTCAATCAATTACATATAGTTTTATTCAAGCAGACAACAACACAATAAAAATCTATTTTCTCATTTAATTAATTACTGTTTCACAAAACCACAGCTAGCCATAACTTTTTCTGGTATGTTTTGTATTGGACTACAGCACAAGTTGATCATTATTTTACATTTTGTTCATTGTAAACGGCAATATTCATCTAAAACGACTTAGCAAAAGAAACGGGTCCATTGACTTCCTGTTCCAAACCGCGGAACTGACAAGCCCCGCCTCTTAATCGTGACATTTCACTCATTTCACGAGCGGCAGATTGCCACTTCCGTGATTTTATATCTGAACGGTGGTTAAGTGACATTTCAGAACTCACGGTGCGCGGCCCGTGCGCACGGTGCGTTGTGATCACGGCGCGCAGTGGCCCGTGTGAGGGAGAACCCGCCCCGAGAATTCATAACTTCTACTGATAAACTTACCAAAGGATGTTCAGGGACTAAAGGTGAGCAGGGTCTATCAAGCTACTATCGTTTTATCAACGCGTTAACCTTTTATGTGAAGCCAGACTTTCGTCTTTTGAGGGGGGGAGGGGGTCCAGAGAGAGACGGAAAAAATTACATCTTATTTTGAGAAGACCCCTAAGCACAGAGATGTGGGCGGGGATAGGGGGTATGTGAAAACAGGACTTTTTTTGAGCACTCAATCTTCAGTTGCAGGACAATACAGGATCACACAAACACGCAGGAAGCAATCAAAATACAACTAATGACGAGGAAACACCGTCGCGACAAAGTTTAAAAGCTCAATAAAGCAGATTTTACCCTTTAAAAACCTTATTTCACAAAAACGCACATCTCAAACCGTAAGACAGCGCCACAAGTCGACCCTCCTTTGTCAGTTTTGTTTCGTTCCAAGGCATGTTCTTAATCTCTCGCAGCGGTAGTAGCGTAATAAACCCCAAACACTGACTCAGCTCAACGCTTTAAAGCCGCTCATCAGTTTTTCCAGCCCTTTTCATCGCTCCAGATTTGCTCTCGTTCCTTCAGCGGAGGTGATAAACGACGCAGCCACCTCGCGCCGTGTGGATTTTGGCCGCTCGTCTCCACAACAAGTAAACAGTGAGAACGTGGCAGTCGCCGTAACAACACTAAAGAAGGCTTCGGCTGCACAAGCTGCTAACACGGGCGGGCGAAAGTGTCTCGATCATGATGCACAGACAACGCTATATCAATAAAACTGTCTTTAAATGTGTCGGTTGGGGTTTAAGTATCGGTAAGTATGAAATTGCTGTAATATCACACACGAAAATGGCAGAAACTTCCCTTTATAGCCTCATTCCGTTGAGTTATTTTTCAAGGTTTTCGGGAAAATAGAAAAGAACAAAATGACGCACGGACGGGAAGTGTTTTTGGCTGTAAAAACATTTATGATCAGCCTCCTATAGACGGAGCAGCACAAATGTATAGGCCCTTCGAGGCGAGTTTACATTTACACTTTCCATTTCCCATCAGCTCCTTTTGCCAAATGTTCTGTCATATACAATATACAGTACACACTATTTAAATTGAGCATAATCTTCAAAATAACATTCACAGTATTCACAGTACACAGTATGTTTATAGTCTGGTCTACTTACTGAGTAGAAGCATATTCAACAGATTACAAAAACAATACTCGTGGACTGTCACAATATTTAAAATCGTAAGCGTCTTTGTTTGTTTTGTTGCAGCAGCAGCTAAGAAACAGGGAGCTTTAGACCATGATGCTTTGCTCCGTTTGCAGTGTAGAGAACATGAACTGTTATAAGAGCTTTTATATCTTAAGTCTTTGGAATATGACCGTAATTATTCGTACCAAAGGCTTGTCAAGGTACCGTATTTTCCGAACTATAAGGCGCACCAAGCGAAACAAAATGTGTACAACACAAAATTGCTTCGAGGTCACTAAAAACAACCAGAATTAATCCATATATAAGGTGCACTGGATTATAAGGCGCCATTTTTTGAGAAAATGAAAGGCTTTTAAGTGCGCCTTATAGTGTGGAAAATACGGTACTTTAAATAGAAGAAAGTCATTTCTACTATTCTTTTTGCCTCTTCACAACACAGCAATATATATTAATGAGACAGTGTTACATCCCTACAAACGCAAGAACACGAACAAAACAGAGAGAGCAAGAGTTTGTTAATTGATGTATTTTTTAAAAGATCTATTAATTAATCCTCTGAACCAAATGCTTTTAAATCCTAGGATAAAATAAAAGCACGGCTCAGACAGATTCATTCATAACATTGTTTTTGACAGTTTCTCCCGTCTCTGTCATAGCTTTATCTTGAAAGTGTCGTTGATGAGTCGTCTTTGCAATAGTGTAAATTTGCCTTTAGCTTATTTATTTATTTATTTTCCGGAATATAAGTCGCACTAGCCAAAAAATGAAAGAAAAAAACATATATAAGTCGCACTGGAGTATAAGTTGCATTTTTGGGGGAAATGTATATGAAAAAATCCAAGACCAAGAACAGACATTTCATCTTGAAATGCAGTTTAAAATAATAACAGATGAGAGAACATGGTGAATAGGTGTACGTATGCTAACGCTAATACCTTCAGCTACATGAGGCACAGACAGAACTGTGGTAAGTGTCTGGTATGTTAACGTAACATATTAACAGTTATTCAGATAACTATAGCATAAAGAACATGCTAACAAGTTTACCAAAGCATCAGTTTTACCCCAAATCACTAAATCCATTGAATTCTTCTTCCTCTGTGTCACTTCTAAACAACTCCACAAACTCCAGAGGTAGAGGAAGTGCAGGTTCTTCTTCTGCGTCGCTTAGAGCCTAGAGCGCCCTCTTGTGGTTGCCAGTGTGAAAATAACAAATAATATCACATATAAGTCGGCCAAAACTATGAAAAAAGGTGCGACTAATAGTCCTGAAAATACTGTATTTGTGTTGATGTTTTGTACATTTTCGTTCTAGCCAGGCCTTATGTTTTTGGTTGCTAAGCAGAAAGATGCTGGTATATATTTATAGCGTTTTATTTGTCCATCATGAGAGAACCATCTATTGAGCATATTTAAACACTCAAATTGAAATAGCTTTGTGTTCCGCTTCATAACGAGCGCCACTTTTCTTATTTCCAGCTTGTTTTCTCCCCCAATCACACGACTCATGGAGAAACCGCACAAACACTGAGTGGATAACGCTTCCTAATCGTGTACAATAATAAGCGGTAGTTATTATGGAGATTGAGCTTAATACCACTCATTTTAACACACACTTAGATGTTTAAAAATAGGAAAATTGCAGAAAAGTGTACGCAATTGAGCATCACTTAGTTACACGGGTCATTGTGGTAAAAAATAGAACCGTCTGGCTTGGATTCAAACGCTACCGCTACCGACTAATATTCCAAAGGTGTTATTTTTGTCTCCTTTCCCTGATTTTTTGTCTACGTAAAGACTCCCGACGTAAAAACGAGGCTAATTTCCGTTTAGCGTGATTAAAGGGATGTAACGTGATTGAGTCCACGTGTCGGCGGGCCTGACAAGCTTTAGGAAATACACAGAATCAGATCCTCTCTTTGCCGAAGCCGCAGAAGATTGTTTACACGTGTCCTGGGCCGTAATGAATACAACGACGAGGTTTTGCGAAAGGATTTCCCTCGTGGCCAGGGAGACATTAGCCCAGAGATCATTAGTCTGCGAGAGCAATGAGTCTGCAGTTTTCTGTAACGGGCCTGAGCAGGAACACGGGGGAAAGCGCCGGTTTACTGAACGCGGGATTAGCATGCGGGGGCGAGAAGGCGACTTGGGGGTAAAATTGATCTTTCGAACAGTGAATTCCCCGGCGTTTTGTGGATAAATGAAAGCCTGGCAGCTCCGTAATGGACGACTTTGTTTAGGCTTTGGTAATGTAAAGGGCGGCGTATTGGTTTAACTTCAAAGCGCAACGTTTTAGGTAACAAAAGAAGGCCAATAACCGCTGTATAAATATGAATAACTGCTGACGAGACTGACACGCTCAGCTCTTCCAATTTGGAAAGAGTGATTTGGTTTAGTGAAAGCGTTATAGCAGAGCAGCGGCTAGTCTAAATGTAGCAGTTTAGCACGTTTTTGCATAAATGTGGTCATGCGGATGAGGGCAGTTTAGTGAATATATGAGTCAAATTGGACTGAATGACCAAATGTTACAAGCGTTTGGACAATAGTGGCTGAAATGTGCAGCGCCACCTCTTTTGACATTTACAATACACAGTTTGTACAGTATAAAAGGATTATGAACACAACACAAGCCCATAAAACGCAGCTTATCGCAGTTTAAATGGAGGTAGAAAAAAATAAATAAAGGAGCGCTGATTAGCTTTGTTAACATTAGAGCTAATGTCAGCGAAAAAAAAGTTAAGAGTAGCTCAAGGCAGCCGTCCATAAACTAAAGTCTATTGCCAGTTGTTTCTCCAGGGGAAAAGTCATTTAATCTCTCATTTGAAGGTAATAATGAGTGGAGTTTGCACAATCAACATTTTAGAATTGTATTTAAATCTTATTGTGTTTAGATAAAGTGTGCATGCAGTCTGGTACTTATGAAAACACTCTATAAATGTGCATTTTAATGAGACAGCAAATAAAACATTGTTTGTAGAGCGCGCAGACACATGGTTGTTATGTACGGGTAATAACTATTAACATCTAAAGTCAACCTCTAGTTTCTAAAGTTCATCTATTACTGAAGGATTTGTGGCATTTGGTGAAACAAAGCAAACATTTCCATGTCCAACTGTTGTGACCTGTGATGTTTTTGGTGCATTACTGTCCGGAATAACCGTAGATTTAAGACATTTTTGTTGATTGTTTTTGTTTTATGATGATGTTAAATTGAATGCTTATTTTGGTGCTAATAACTAACAGTAATAATCTACATGAAAAAGTTCTACAGACTATGGTGTTACTCAAAAAAGACCCGGATTTTAATCATTTGCAATGTTTGAAGGCTCACGCTAACTCACAATGGGGAAATTTTGGTGTTGCAACGCGAGTAGATACAGGAGTAAAAGAACAGATAACTTATAGGAAGCTTTAAAAAACACTCTTAATAGAAAAACTCTTATAAACAAAACACTTAAAACAAAACCTCTCATATTCTTAATAAGAAATAGAAATATATATGTATATATATAATATATCTTTTTTTAATAATTAAAAATAAATAATAATAAAAATAAATATAAAATAAATAAATAATAAATAATAATAAATAAAAATAACAAAAAATAAATAAATAAAATTAAAAATAAAATTATAATACAAAGACATAGAAAACAGAAATATTGGCATCTATTATTATTATTATTATTATATCTGGAAGTATTAAAAGAGTGGTAAAGTAGCCATTTACACCACAAACCGTGATGGAGCTGCAGCGCCCTAACAAGCTGCTCAGGCTCCACTGCCTGCTCAGCGTATCCTCGCTTGTTGCTCATCACTTAAGACTCGAGCCAATTACCTGCCAGGCTCCCACCCATCAGCACTCAGGGCCGCTGCATGAGCGGGTGGCACTGAGGGACTTGAACTCAATCAATCCTTTGGGCGCTCCAGCTCAGCTCACGCAGCTCTCCTCCAACCCAGCACCACCTTTGCATAATTTTTCATCCGTTTTCAATTAATTTTCACCATTACCAGTGCCTAGGCCTCAGGGGAAGAGTCACACCCCACGCATCACTCGTCATTCCAGGCCAGAGTCTAAGCACCAAAGCGATGTTACTATCTTCCCAACGCGTTCCATTCGATTAACCTTTTGAGTTTTGTTCAGATAGAAACGGTAACATTCGACTGAACTCATGATTCTGTCGTTACCTGTGTCGATCTTCTGCAGGCTGTTGCTGCTGAGGTTGAGCAGTTTGAGGTCTTTGGACAGCAGGAATTGTTTGGGCCTGAGGTGTCGGATGGTGTTCCGGGACAGATCCATCTTTACTATGTCGGAGGGCAGGTCAGACGGGATGCTCTTCAGATCTGTGACACGAAAACACAATATAAACTATGATGGAAGTACAAAAATGCGCAGCGTAATCCTATGAAACAAAGCCAACGCAGTCTGGTGGTCGAGGCTGCAGGGCCAGGAATGTGCCGATTTGATAAATGTGACCGATTGTGACGCGTGTTGCAATCGACTGTTATTAAAAAAGAATTTGGGCCAAACGTAACAATCTTTTATGCATCAGCAGAGATAAATTCACCGTTGTTTGTGCCATAGCCCGCCTACATACTGATCACTGCACATGAAAGAGACACAAAAGCGTGACCTAAATACTGGCCAGCGTCAAACTTCCTTAAACAGATGCAGATACTTTTTAAAATTAATATTACTTTCCCAATTGTCCTGCTTTAAATTCGAGGACAGACCTACCCTTGACGAGAGCTGAGACGCAAACATATACGCGCTTTTCAAATACTTTACAAAGATGTTTAGTCTGGACACTGGATTTATCTCCTCGAGTTCAGATGGAGGTGATTGACAGGTGGATTAACTGATCAGAGACGCACATGGTCTGTATCGAAACATATGGCTGAGAAAGAAAGAAAGAAAGAAAAGCAATATCACAGATGACTAAAAAAAACACAGCAGCTTTCTGTAGCTGTACTGTGTAGAATGTACAGAGAAAACCAATCTTGACACCAGGCAAATAACCAAATAATAGCGGTTACCCTTACTTCATTTCAATGGATCCATTTTATTATAAATACACTTTTCCCTGAACAAGATTGTAACTTCACTTCCCTTCATGACATCCCTATTTATTTGCATTGAAATATGAATTCAAATATTAGACTGAATCTATGTTTAGAGCATGAAATGTTAAAGTAAGCTAAACTAACTTACAAGATAAAAGGTAATGTTTAAATTTGATACAGGGGTTTTTACAGGGCTGCAATGTGTTTTTTGGCTGTAAAAATCTCTCAAATTGGCTGAGGACGGAAACAATGACACATAAATACAACAGGGTCTGGAGAATAGAATGAGACACCAACAAAGTGGAAAAAACTGACTTAAGCAGTGATGCAGTGATGCGCTGAGGCTGGCAAAATCACGTTGTTAACAGAGAACAGGCAGAGACAGCCAGTCAAACAGCATTTGAACTGTAAATGTCCCACAGTCTGCAGGAGAGATGGAAATCAAATCATCCCTGCACACATTTTCAAGATGTTGTGAGTGGGTTGTGAAACATTTAACATTTTCAAGATGGAGACAAATGTGAGAGCCTGTTTTATAATATTTCAGCGGCGCATCTCCGGTGTCTCCCGAACCTTCAGACAGACAAACGAGTCCTCAAGGATTTTCCCACAGCGACGTGAGGGCACAGAAAACAGTCGCAGTCATACGGAGACTAAACATGCTAAAAAGAAAGAACTACCAGTAATAACACCAGGAACGCATCCATTTTACTTATTTAATTGACCATGTTGTATTATTTTGAATGGTGGTTGGCAGCCTGAACCGCCACCTACTGTATTTGGCACTAGTAATTCATACAATAAAGCGAAAAAGTGTAATCCCTGTAATAAAATTAGCAGGGTATTTTATGTGATCTTTCACCATTAAAAATAATATATTGTTATTAGCAGTGGAGATGGAGCCAATTTGACCTCACTCTGAAACACATGGATTGCTACTAAAAATGGCAGTAATTACAAAATGGGCTCTAGTTATTTGCACTGCAGCCTCAGATCTATTAAAATGTATGTATAGAGTATTGCTATCTTAAACCTCGTGAGTTGGACGGGTGGCCAGTCCATTAAACTGCATGGAAAAAAATCCTCCACAGTCCAGAAAGCGCAATGTAAAAACAAACTGCTCGTGACAATTTTTGCCAATTGTCAGATCATAAACAATTCTTTTCTCAGTTTTCTAAAAGGCCGTGGCTGGAGAGCCGCGGCGCGGTCAAATTGCCGCGCAGTTTCAGGGACCGCGGCATTTCCCTTATAGCCCGTTATAGCCTCATGGCTAACCCTAACCCTAACCCTAACCCTAACCCTAACCCTAACCCTAACCCTAACCCTAACCTTAACCTTAACCTTAACCTTAACCTTAACCTTAACCCTAACCCTAACCCTAACCTTAACCTTAACCTTAACCCTAACCCTAACCTTAACCCGGCGTGGTCTAACCTGGCGCGGTCTAACCCGGCTAGGGTTTCAGGAGCCGCGGCGCGCGGCCGGCACAAAAATAACATGGCCGTTTCGGCCGCGCGCCGCGGCTCTGCAGACACTCCCTTTCTAAAAAGCAGCTTTTTCACCTTTAGCTTGGCCTCGCTCTGCTCCGCTCTAGCAGCTCTCACTATGATCGGTCAGTGCGGTCCACTACTGTGCTTGTTCGGTGGACTATGGACTACCAGGTGTATGTAGCAAGTCGCTAGCGGCTAAACTGGTGCCACGTGCCAGTAAGTGCCAAAGAGCACCACTCATGAGCGCTCTTTCTTTCCACCACTCTTCCTTCCAGATCAGCGTTGCACACGATGCCTTATGGGAGTCATCCTGTCAGTTGTAAGCCATTTCACGTCAGGTCAACACTCTAATGGGTTTCCAATGTGTTTCCCACATGTTTCTGGACTTCTGTCACCCCTCAGCTTTGTGATGAAATGCAAAATTAATCTCTCAAATCTGCTGCGGCGATCAAGTCACAAACTGAGACGGAAAAGAAAATCTGAACAAACACCATTCACTCAGCGAGCCATAATGCTTTAGATTAACTGAATCAGATGTTTTAGTGACTAACAGCCATACAATCATGATGTTTACCAGCCTTTTCCTACTCAAAAACGTCCTTTTAGCATTGTGAACCGGGTTCTGATTGTGCTGGTATATTTTGACAAGCATGCACGGGCACTCATTTCCTCCTCAGCTTTATTTACCGTACTTAGCCTGTATATTTGGACAGAATTGCCACACCGACATGTTTATTGTGCACATGCAGCTCTCTATGCGAGTACAATAAAACACTTTGTCCACCCATTAACAAGACCAAATCCACCAACGGACCAAATAAACCGACGATAACGCCAGTTTATCCCGAGACAAATTCCCAGCATCCCTCGTGGCGCATCAGCCTTCTTCCGTTTGCTTTTCTGTCCAAGGGAAATACAGCTGCTCTTCTCCCCGTGCAATTCGAAGACTGTCATCGATTGTGAACCTCGCTGCCTTGATCTGGTAACGCCGGTGCCGCCGTTAGTCTGCTAACGTGAGACATTCAATGAGTTACGTGTTTTCGCGCACCTATAATGACCTATCTTCCCGTCGGGTTACCGTAAAGGGCCTTTTGTGATGCGAGCGCAGAGAACGAGAGAGAACACGCCGGAGATGATTCATTCATGTCTGCGATGGAGATTTGGGTGAATCTGCTGCGGCCATTATACGTCTGTGCGTGACTCAGGCTTAGCCCGATGATCCCCGACAATCCCATCCACGGGAAAAGTGTAGGCACAGTACGCAAGGGAGCAGTGAATACCTCCATCAAGACTCAGCCATATGGTTTGATGAGAAATACCTTGAAATTGATCGTATCTTCTAAACTGATTGAATTGCGGTGGTTTCCGTACCTGTAGGCTGCTACAATTCTATGCTTGACCAAAGAATAATACTGTGGAGAACCATATAACAGCTCTTATCGCTCTAATATACTTGATGTGGCCTTTGTGTGGGACGAAATGATCAAAAACATTCAAATAATGCATTGTAAAGTAGAAAAAGCTTCATCTGGACGTTTCGACTTCCCTACGAAAGCCATTTTCAATCTTGGTTGTTGGTCAGGTTGTTGCTGTATTTTCCGAGAGCAAACAAGCGACTGAGCCTTGGAAAAACAGTCCAAAACAAGCAAGCCCCACAACAATATGTAAATAAAATAAGCAATTAGTCAAACGAACGAATGCTAATGAGTGTCACATATTTGTAATAGCAGATTTAACACTGATAACAGCTTTAAAACAGTAATTAACATTAGCGAGAAGCTGTATTTCAGTTAAACAGACCAGCGAAAAGGCAACAATTCACCTATTTCATCATGTGAAAGTGCAGATCAGGAACGAGCCCACAAAACGCAACCTGCAACTGTCAAAATTGGTCTGAGAAGCTAGAATTTAGACAGAATCTACCCTGCTTTTGTGTTCTGTTTTTCTGACATTCCAATCCCATTGTGATCGGTCTGATTCTCTTCCTCCCTCTTGAGCACCTGATTAACATTTGATCGGCTTGCTCTTGACTAAGTTGTAAGGACAAAGGTAAATTATACATGAATCCACGTTTCTTGATTCTCTTTTCTCACAAAAACAGCCTCCTTCACACCTCTGCACCTCACGGCCTTCAAATGAGTGGTTTTGTGCATAATTTGAGTGCATAATTATGACAAATGCGTAACAATTTGCTACTCCACGAACCTTTCTTCTTGCTAAAGGGCACAACTTTATGAATGGAGCAGAGGACGTGACCAGCTGACTTCACAAACGGGGCCTACAGCTCCCGTCAGCGCTTTGGTTTCCTTTATCACGGGAACGAATCGGCTCGCTTAAACAGCTTGTGAAGATGAAACACGCTTGTTATTTTATCATTCATATCCGGGGATCAGCTCTGTAATATACCTTCTCTATTACGATGATTCAACACGAGTATGAAGAAGACAGATCCATATATTTGCTCATGTTTAGACAGTGGAAATGGGAGCTCTTCATCACATACAGTGCGTTTCACAGTTTTGGACTGAAGCCTGACAGGGGGAAATATTTTAACTTTTAATAGTTTGAGGTCTTGGTTTTAATATATGGGAACATTATAGCGCTGAAACCGGCTTTTCATTTGCTTCCTGGAGTCAAACCATAATTACTTTTCGGTGTGAAAAGCATTCAAATGAATTATATATAAACAGCGCGTCATGATTAAGCTCCGAACGTCACATTTATCGCTCGTCCTGTTTATAACGTTGATGCATTTGAGACATTTCGACATAACGTAAGCCTGTTTTAAACATAACGACATCACCGAATAAATCATATACTTGAGACGGAACGAAACACAGGAGCAGCTATTTGACATCAAGATAAAACACAGAATATGGTTTTGTGCAGAGAGGGGGAATATGGCTTTTCATTGGTTGCCAAGAGGAAATGAGGATTGATTGTCAGAGATAAAGTCAGAGATTCAGATGGCAAATGGAGAATGAAGTGTTGTTGACATGATTTTTAAAGTGAAATTCCGTTAGCCTCTTCAAAAAAAAAAATGTATGTATCGTTACCCAATAGGCATATCGTCCATCCTTGAAGCTAGTCAGACTCAAAAAAGAACAGAAAAGAAGGCCATTTTCACACACAGAGCAAGAAAGTGTGTTCCAAAATAGTTGCACGATATGTATGGTGAAATAATACGTTTGTGTGCTTGTGGCTATGGAAACAAAGCAACAAAGGGAAATACCTCTGATCTTAGTTTACTGTAAATCCCGGATGACACAACTTGGAATGCCCACTTAGTCCTGTTTCGTAAAAAGAAGGTGTGGCCAAGTTTAAATCTGGCAACGGCCCCGACTTGTATCAAGCTCTCGCAAACCAGACACTGGATCGTTAAAGGTATTTAGTGTAGGCTCGTTAGGTCTTCAGATATATGTAATTATCGACTAGTTTCTTTTGAACAGACTCAAAATTCGAAATTCGAGAACAAAGACTGTTCGTTGACACTTCTGTATTTTAAAAGATGTTTATTATTACATTTGCCTAGGGAGCTCCTCTAAGGTCTGATCTTTTACATCCGTCTTTAGAGTTTGTATCAACCTCTTTCACAAAAGGCAGATCCCCCCCTTTCCCTGCCCTTTGACCTCTCCTAACATTGACCAGACGCTCAGACCTCAGAGTATCAGGATACCGGTAGAAAAGCTAATTCCTTCTGGACAGAACTGCTCTGCAATTTTCTACACAAAATAATGCCAATTTCTTTGTTCTTCCATTTGGTCTCGTGCAAGTTCTAATCAAGCTCAAGACGATCCTTCAACAGTTCACGAAAAGACACGCTTTATTCAGTTTTAGTATCTGAATGTATGTACTTTTGGCCCTATTCGACCCAAAATTGTGACTTTCTTCCTGGTTATGGCAATGTTTTTACGTCTTTGCCGATGTTTTTGGTTTCCCTGGAATGCGCCACAGTGTAGTATTAAACCTGTCCATCTTACATTTATTCAAAATAGACCAGAAATAAGAAAGAACAGTTGTGTATTGCAGTTTGTAACACAATGGTTGTTTTTCTTCCTTCTCCCACAGTGCGTCTCATCTGCTCTACCCAGCGCTACCAATAAACAATGCCTGGTGGGAAAATCCATTTTGGTTTGCACTACTGTTGGAAAACATCTTGGCAAATGCAGTTACTATTCTGCCCGCCGTCTCCTTGTTCCCCACCTCGGATGATACCATGGAAGAGTCATTATTTCTGCTGACTCGATGCCCATGCTCCGGGAACCGTGGAGTCCAAGGAGGGAATTTGCCAAAACAACTGCAAACATGAGTCAGATCTGGCGCGCTGGCAAGTTTACGATGCATGTTCGATCTTTCTCGGCCCGGAGCGTATTTTGAAACCTGGAGGACTGAATAAATCTATAACGCAACTTGCCAACTCGAAACAAAGATGAAGGAGGATGAAAATCTTTAGTTTGGCATGATTTTGTTAGCATATTTGATTGATACTGTATCATGCGCGTTAAGCTTTTGCAGAATTGCGTTTTGTTAGAGCCAAGAAGTATTACAAAGAACATTAAAAGTAAAGTAAAGCAATTGCATTTATTGTTACATTGAACCTGGTATATTTGTGTATACCTTAATAGCAAATAGATATGACACTAGACAATAAGATGATACACAATTATTTTACAAATATTCACAGTAAAATCCCTATGATCATGCCTCTAAAATGTGATCAGCTTCATGAAATCTGAACTATACAGAAACGTCAGATAAAAAAAACACTTTACATTAACGTTTTTGTGTTTTGATGTTCAAAATTTAAAAGAAAATTAAACCAAAATTACCTGTTTTGTTTCTAAAATTCCTGCAACATTTTTTTTTATTGTTGTTTTGTCATCTAAACAATCCCAATTACAGCTTAAAGTGCATATTAGAACACAATTTCACTAACACGTAGTGAACAGAACTATATTTAAAATGCGCCAAATAATGTTGCTTATTTAAGTTTGACAATTTTGGTGACATTTATTGTATTATTGAGCATAGGCAGAGGTAATTTTTCTAGCAACCATACTATAAACAAGGCACAAAATCCATACAAAATTGACAATAATAATAATACATCACACCTTTATTTTGTTAAAGGATTGTTTAAACTTTCAGAAAAACGTGTCGTAAATAGTTTCTGCATTCACATAAGAAAAGGGATTCCATTTTTCAGCTCTACTTCCTGAAAATAAACCTTTATTTTAAATCTTTTCCCCACAAACTATGACTTGACTGATCCAAAACTCATTTACTTGACACATATTTACCACAGGGACTATTTCCCCAAAGAAAACACGAGAACCTGTCATTTTAACGGATTAACTTTGAAATGTTCTAGTCAAACATATTGATACTGCACATTAACTGACAGATACTTTAACCCAGCGTTCTATGTTTGATAAAAACCTTAGTAAGAGCTTCCACTTCATCTCTAAGCAGTCGGGACAGTATTAGCGTCAGTGTGGAGCCTGGGATCTGAGTGGTAAGACCTCAGGGTAACAGCCTTTAAACCAGAGCACTCAAATATATCGTGTGGAGACGGAGAGATTAGAAAATGTTTCCACTCAGATACTTCACTTTTGTCTCTTTTTGTTTTTCTCTGTTTTGGGCCGCACCAACTGCACCGCCGTTTTAACAGCTTTTAATCGTCCATCTGAGCATATTAAACTTATATAGGCCACGTAACCAACATTTCATATGCCAGTTGAGAGGCAAAAGATTGAGTGTTTTATGTATCAGTCATGTATCAGTTTTATATGAGTCACTGGTTTGAAAAGTGTAAATCCTGCAGGTTTCAAAGACGCACAATTACATTCAGTCAGATTAATCTTAATTAAAGGGCCTGTTCCTCACTTTTATTATCTTCTATAGTTCAGGGGAAACTGATTTTACTCCATATAGTATATTTCTGGGAAATAAAAACAGAATAATATCGCCTGTACAGTTCAAAAGGAAGTTTGTTCTGTGACGATCATAAAGAAGCAAATGCAGAGACAATTTTATCCAATAAGGGACATTGTTGTTGTTGTGGTTGTATTTGTTGGTGTTTTTTGTTGTGGTTGTTGTTGTTGTTGTTTTGAATCTTCTTTGGTTGTTCTTATTTGTTGATGTTGTTTGATGGTGTTGTGTGTTGGTGGTGTTGTTGTTATGCATTGTTGTTGTTGTTATTATGTGGTGGTGGTGGTAGTGGTGGTGGTGGTGGTGGTGTTGGTATGCATTGTTGTTGTTGTTGTTGTTGTTGTGTGTTGTTGTTATGTGGTGGTGGTGGTGGTGGTGGTGGTGGTGGTGGTGGTGGTGTTGTTGTTTTTGGTATGTATTGTTGTTGTGTGTGTTGTTGTTGTTGTTGTTGTTGTTGTTGTTGACAACCATGCGTGACAGCACTCTGAGCTTAGACCACCCCACACAGTTGTTTCTCTGTCATGGTTCAACATCCATGTGGGCCTCGGTCGCTAACAAATCATTCTGAAACAAGTACAGGTCCTTTAAGTTTAAAAAATGTTTTGGTTTCGCTCTAGTTATCGATTCATAGTTTGGGCTCAATCAAGACAGAGAAAGTCTTGATTTAAAATAGCTCTTGTAAACTTAAATGCTAGAACTGCCAGACTTCAATACGACCTAGCTAGCACATTATCAGCGAGCTAGCATAGTGCAGAGTGCATGGTGCAGAGTGCAGAGTAAGAACTTAATTAAAGGCAAGTATAATCCTGCAGCTTGGTTCACTTTGTCACCCTCACACATCACACATTATGTTTTATGCTGTGGTGAGGTCTAGGATTTCAAGACTCAAACGCTGCATGATGGATGGCAGAGACAAGAGCCAGCTTTATAGCATTTCAGATAAAGAATCGATTCAGCTTCGGAGCGAGAAAATAATTAGGAAAGTATGCAAAAGGTTTCCACCGACAGCCACAGATGGTGCTTTGTGACGCTTTGGCATATTGACACGACATGAAAGATTGCTCCCTTTGCTGGGCTCGGCATTTATGACAGCAATTAAATATGGGAAATCATTTGATGCAAACCAGGCACACATAGATCTTTCATTTGGGGGGTGCTGACATGTTCATTTGATGTGCTGCGGTGTACAAAATGGGCTTCCTCGAATAAAACGATGCCAGTGGAGGATTTGTGAGCCATCCAGACGGGAAAAGTCCCACAAAAAAAGAGTCAAAAATCAAAAATGTAGTTCCTTCTCAAGCTCTGTTACAACTTTTATGGTGAACTGGAGAAGTTGCAATAGCAGCTTCATAATGGCATTTTTACACAGACCGAACCAGATGTGAACTTGGGGGGGAAAAAAGTCTGCCCTTCTTCCTCAGCTCGGCAGCTCCTACACAACCTCCCTACTTAATCCTTTTTATTCTGACTGACGTCTAGAATGATTCCTCACCGTCTGAATGACCAGGCGGTTCTTCAGGCAACAAACAAAGGAAAAGACGTCTAATCGCTTGGAATTGAATGGAAACGATTATTTGGGAGGACTAAGAAAGACCACACAAGAGGCTCAGAGCGAACTGAGAATTATGATTGAGCATGCAGGGTTTTCCAGGGCATAAAGATAGGTATTGCATTGTTACTCATCAACGCTTAATATACCGTATTTTCCGGACTATAAGTCGCACCAGCCAAAAAATGCATAATAGAGAAGAAAAAAACATATATAAGTTGCACTGGAGTATGAAATGCGGTTGCAAGTGTGAAAATAACAAATAATATCACATGTAAGTCACTCTGGAGTATAAGTATAAGTATATAAGTACAAATATAAGTCGCACCCCGGCCAAAACTATGAAAAAAGGTGCAATTTAAATACGGTAGTAATCCCATTGTCAGTAGTAGTAGTAGTAGTAGTAGTAGCTTTTTAAATGGTATTACTGTGTCTTGTCTGGTCAGCTGATGTGGTTAGCTAGCTACAAGCCCACTACAACATCTTAAGTCTTCGATCTCAGACCAACAAAGGCAACAGCTGAAGGAGTAGATGCACAGCTCTTACAGCTGTTTACTCTTTAAATGTTTTGGCTACTGTTCACTCTATGGCCTTGCGGACCTGCTGGCAACAACAGTGCTGCACAGTGTCAATAATGTTCAATACTAATCTAACAGTTAATCCTAAATGGTTGACTCGATAAAACGACAATGCTCTGTACGGTAAATGTGAATTATTGCAAAACATTGTACCCTTTGATTACTAACCATTTCTACTCCCCATCATTCTCTTTCATGTCATTCTCTCAGTTTTTTGATCTGGCAACCATTTCAGGCAACCATTTCAAATCAACAGTACTTGAGTCTTGGTTTAAAAATACCAACTAACACACTTCTCTTTGCATCTATTTTGAAAGAGACGTGGCTCTTAAACTATTTTACAAACACTCACCCGACAAACGAAAAGCTTAAGCGAAGAAACTAAACAGAGAATACACATCTAACTACAATATATATCCAACAATTCTGCCATTTCTGGCCATATGTTCAGCAGCTTTTCAGGCGACGTTCATCCAAAGCATTTCCCTGTGGCTCAGACGCCGGAATTGCATTTTTGTGTCGTTACTCACCTTTAAGACCGCAGTCCAGCACCGGTCTGGGGAACATGTACGTGTGGCACATCGACGTAGCATCCATTTTGGGCCGAGTTGTGGGTTTAGGCCTCCCCCCTCCGCCCTGTTCGCCCTGTCCGCTCTGACCGCCTCCGCCCGGCCTGCTATCCACGCACAGCGAATCCACGTTGATCTTCTTCAGCTTCTGCCCCTTCAGTGACAGCGGCTCGGCACATTTGGCGTAGTTCCCCAGGTTGCGGCGGCTGGGCACTTGTATGGTCCTGATCAGACTGTCCAGGGAGCATTGACAGTGCCAGGGGTTGTCGTAGATGCGGAGGTAGGTGAGACGGGGCAGGGGCAGCAGGACTTCCTCCGAGGTGGTTTTGAGGCCGTTGTGTTGGAGCAGCAGAGAGGTGAGCTGGGACAGGCCGCTGAAGGCTCGCTCCTCCACCATCGAGATGTCGTTCTGCTGCAAGTCCAGGCTCTTGAGCTGCGTGAACTGGGAGAACATGTTGTCTCGCAAAACCTAAGCAGAGAAATACAACAATAGTAGCTGAAAAATGGGACAGATATCAAAAATAGTAGCCATAAAAGCATAAAAAGGCTGGTTATGAATGACCCCTTCAAGCTAAATTATTATTGACTTGTTACAGAAGATGGCTTTTAAAACATATATATTACAAAACAATACTTTCTTTCTCCTTATTACAATTGCACAACTTGAGTTATAAATATGTCAGTAGACTATTTCTAGTAGCCTTTAGGAGCTTCCTCATTCCTCATGTCCTAATTCTGAGAAAAAGATAGAATCATTTGTTTGGAATTGTTCATTGCTATGGCAACAGTGCTACTTTTTTTTTAAATCACTCTGAAACCCATGGATTTTGATCAAATGTCAAAATGTATTGCCAACATGAGCACATATTAGCCAAACATGTATATAAAAAGTGAATAAAAGAGCCATAGAACAACCCAAAAAAGCTGCTGGGTCACTACTGGTAAATACTTTTACAGCACTGAAACGTCAGAATACTTTTGAATGAAGTTTAGTATTTAGCATCTTGAGGAAAATTCATTGATGTGTAATTCCGACTCTGTCGTCTTTATTTATTGTCCAGCAGCAAAGAATTGTCAGTCAGAGGCAGAGGATTTCTCCTACATCACAGTGTCTTTGATGTGAGCCACATGTAAATGCTGCACAGATGTTAACGGATCAACAAAACAGAGATCATGCGGGCGGAGTGTCAGAAGTCTCAGACAGTAAAGAGCTAAACACTCTCCTCCTGTAGAACATTTGTCAAATACAACTGGACTTTTACAGAAACATTGCACTATTGTATTCATTCTTTTCAGTGCTGGGTTTGGAAAAGTGTGATAAGTATGGATGTTAATTAAAATGTCTCTCAATCATTTCTCACTCTCATGTTAATTACATTTGCGATTACATTACAAACATTACATTTGTTTTAATATGACTTTAGAGACACAATTTCCTACATTTATATATTACAATGGCTGTCTAAACACACAATATCACCTGAATATTTGTGGAAAACATTTCAATCTCTTCCACCTGACATTGATTAAATGCATTTGCTGGAACGTACGGGCAAACGTGAGCTAAACCGTGTTATTACTGCACGTTGACCTGTGTGAGGCTTCAGTATTGGCCACTCGTTCCTGTCGTTCATGTGTTATTTGCAGTACAAACCTGGATCTTGTTCCGGGCCAGCAGCAGGTGGTGTATGTCAGTGGGCCAGTCCTGCATGACAGTGGTGAGCTGTCGGTCCTGACAGTCCAGGTACTTCTCTCCGGCCTCTTCATACTCGTCACACTGTGGAGTCTGGCGCCTGTTCACTGCGGCTCTGCCTCGGCCCCGGACCCTGCCCCCCGCTGGCCCCTCACCTGCGCCCGAGCGTCTGCGGGGCTCAGCCAACCGCAGCAGCAGGATCAGCAGGAGGGCCAGAAGCACACGCATGGTGCTGCAGAGGCTTCTGGGTAAGCAGCACAGGAGAGGAGAAGTGAGATACCTACACTTTAAAGGGGACATATGATATATATGCACGGTATATAACTTATATCTTAACTCTAGGATTAATTTATCTTTATTTTTAATTGCATATGTCTTATTGTCACTGGCATAGGCTCCAGCCACCCTTAACGGGAATAAGCGGTAGAAAATGAATGAATGAATGTCCTATTCTCTCTGCTCTGTTGTTGTACTCTCATTTCCAACACTGGAATGTCTCTACTGTGGGACAGATAAAGGATCTCTTGTCTTATTTAAGACCGGGAGTATGTAATTGCACCATACCATACTTCAACGTGCTTCCTACTTTAGTCTGCACATCTCACAATACACACAATAATTAAATGTTGCCTATTCATTATGGTGTTTAATTGTTTTTTGCACATTCAACTCACCTCTGGTCCTCAGGTCAACCTCAGCTGTCAGACGATCAGTGTGACAGGCGCTGCAGGCCGGTCACAGCTATGGAAAGGAGACAAGAAAGCATTCGTTTAGAGGTTCTGGAAGTCCACTTCAGGGCCCGGTGGCAAGAATCCAAAATCAAATCTGCTGCTGACAAGAGGGAAAACAGCCCTGCACATGCTGAAAGTGTTAGAGGAGTAGGAGTAAGTGGAGAGGAAACAAGTCAAAGGTGTATGTCGAGGAGAGAGACATTTGTTAGGTGCGAACATGCTTACCCAAAGTCTAAACATGGTCAACACTTCCAACACTGTCGTCCACTTAATAACAACAGTTGCAGTATCACTCAACACAATATGTCTGTTGGAAGAAACTAAACGTTTATGTCCCAAACACTAAGTTAAAGGTGCAATATGGGACTTTTTTGGTGGAGGGCCAATGCTTTTCTATATGGAGATGTTATTGCTTTGCCTGGAATGGCATTAAATGTATCTATGGAGACAAGCAGATGGCACCAGCAGGCGAAGTTACAGGTCAGATTTGTGGAGGCAAGTATGTTCCCAGCTAGAATGCAAAACATTCTACTCTCCACGTGAGTTTGCTTCATTCATTCTGACCACTGTTTACATTCCACCGAGCACAAATGATCAGCGATCAGCATGCACAGTGGACACTCACTGACCAGATTCTGAAGGTGGACTTCTTGTTTATTATCCTGGAAAGGGAATCTGAGCCATGAACTACCAAAATACAGAGAGTTTATTATAGTCCTGAACATGCTGGATCACTATTACACAACTCAGTAATGCCTTTTATGCCGTGGCCCACGCTGCGGTGGGCTTTTCAGATCACCCCATGGTTCACATGATCCACACATACATACAGAGGCTGAAGCGCTCCAAACCTTTAGTGAGGACTTCTAAGAAGTTGACTAAGTGAGGCAGTGGAGGAGCTATGCACAGTTTTCAGAGCTATGACAGAAAGTTTGGATGGGTACACGGACACTGTGACGTCATACATTCAATTCTGTGAGAACAGCATTATACCATCACACACCAAAGTCACGTTCAATAATGACAAATCTGGTTCACACCAAAACTGAGGCAGTTAAGGCAGCAGAAGCAGGCAACGCACAAAGCTGGCGACAGAGAGTGCTACAAAGGTGTAAAGTATGGATTTAGTAGGGAGGTCCAGAGCAAAACAATACCTGTCTGGAGCAGCTCAGCCCCAGATCCCCCCACCTCCCCCACCACTCTCTCAGTTCAGAGACATCAGTTCAGAGACAGGATGTGAACAGGCTCTTTTGGAAATCCAACCCTCGAAAAGCTGTTGGACCAGACGGTGTCCCCCCCTCCACCCTGAGACACTGTGCAGAGGAGCTGAATCCCATCTTCAGACTTCTATCTCTGCAGAACCTGTACGTCTCCAGGACTCTGGGACGAACAGGTCGGATCACAGCCGACCCTTCTCACCCTGGACATGGACTATTTGAGCCACTGCCCTCCTGCAGGAGGCCACTCCCCTCAGGCAGGAGGCTACGGACCAGAACCTCCCGCCAAAAGAACAGTTTCTTTCCCCCTGTCGTTGCACACATGAACACACTTATTCACACCAATAACCATTCATTGCTTATTTTTTGCACTATTCTTACCATCTGTAAATGTTCTATAAAGTCAGAATCTATTTTATTTTATTTTATAAATTCAAAACTTTATGCATGCCCTTTTTTATATATTTGCTACAATTACTATTTATTGTTGTATGTAGCACCTTAATGCCAAAGCAAGTTCCTACTTTGTGAATTTTCTTCACTGACAATGGCAAGAAACACCTTACTGATTCAGATTTTCAGGGTTGTTTTAAAGTAATTAAAACATGTGATTGAATTATTTGTTTTTAGCTGTATTTTAAATGTTTCATAGAACATTTTGTGAATGACCTGCACAGTGTTAACCTGTTGTCACTTTATCTCAGCCCAGGGGAAAACAGATGGAAATTAACTTGTAGCTATCTCTGGTCTGTGCACTGTATTTATTGTGCAACGTCCCTGTCAAAAATGCAAGATAAGTTGTAATGTTTTATCGTGGAACATTTTAAAAGTCAATCATAATCTCTATGAAAACAGGAAGGTGGCGGACTGTGCTCCAGAAAAGTTACATAAACTAATTCTGACTCGAGCTAGAAAGAACATTTTGGCTGACTGACTGTAAAAATGACAACATGATTTACATTTCTTTACAGAAACAGCTAACAGTGTCTGTAAGTGGACACAATATCACAGTGTTCAAAGCCAAAGACTGTGACATTCATCTTGAAGAGGTGCAGTCGGATAAACAACATGACAACACTGCAGTTTGTCTTCTCTGTTAACAACACAATGTTCAGGGAGCGACATGTTAAAGGTTTGCCTATAGGTATCTTAAAAGACCCATTATTCCCTTGTAGTCAAAATGTTGTGAGCATTACCTTTGGCAAATCTTTACAAAAATACTCAACTTCCACAGGCACAAGGCAAAATTACCTCATAATACGCCAAGCTTGGTTGCAATGCACATAAGCAAAAATATAGGGGAAAAAACACTTTTCTGGTAGACTTTAAAACAAATTTAAATGCATATTTTAAATTTAAGATTGTGTCACCATTTAATTAGTAGTAGCATTCTGCACACCAAAGTAGACATTGTGAATGAATCTGGCATCTGCTCTGTCTGTCTGTCTGTGTTTTATGACAAAATAAATGAGTCATGAGTCTCGAGTCTCTGGTGTGAGCGAAGGCAGAAAACACCACACACACACAAACACACACACACACACACACAGTTGGGATCATGCATTTTGTGGGGACATTACATGAAGCTGAATTCAATTCACTTCTGCCTTAACTCTTCTAACCTTTAAAATGTGTGCAGTGTTGTAAACCTCCTGTAGAGTTCCATGATGACTTTCTTGATTTTGTATGGAAGTTTGCTCCCTATATTTGACCCATCCTTCCACTCCTGCCATAGAGTAACCTGTCAGGAGCAATGGGTGACTCCAGCACCCACACTTTCTTGCCATCTTGTATCAGGATCTTGACAGGAGAACCAGGTTGAGGCTTAGCATATTGACAATGTATTTTTTAAATGGATGGCGTAAATCAACTCAGACAGAAAGGGATCATGGCCCAAGATTCAGACTCAGGACATTTTGTGATGCAAACCACACATGGGGCCCAAGCCAAGTCCCCATAGTAAACATGTACGAATATATGTTTCCATGTTTTGTCCATAACTACTACAGGCCTAACCTTAACTTAAACCCGAACATTAACCAACCTATTTCCTTTTACATGTCATAAAGTAAAATCTCTTATGCCTCATATATAAACAGTAAAAGCAGCCCTGAGTGTGAAAATGAGACTGCTGTGCGTTGTCTGCATGACTCTAATTATAGAGCACTGTGTTCACTGCAGAGCAAAAAGTGCGCTGTTAGCATGCTGGTTGGTGTTAGCTTTACTGTGACGATAAACTGTGTTGTGAAAGGTGCTTATAAACCCATCGCGTGAATAAGTAAGTGAGAAATACAAACTGCTGCAAAGAGTTCAAAGTAAATTAGCCATGTTATTCACAATTTTAGACAGTAACAATCAGGTCCAGCGCCTTTAACCATGTCATTGATAGTACTGAAGGATCTACCTCATGCGGCATGATTTTTTGGGCTCCACAAACCAAGTCCTCATGAAGAGACTGTGTATGGAGTTCAGTCCCCGCAGCGTGATGTGCACCAGCCCACGCACACTAGCCCAGTCCAAGTGAACCAAACCGCAGCCTCCCGGTGTCTCTCCCACAGTGGAACAAGCCTGTCAATGCAGATGTTGCTGTTCCATTGTGCGTCTATAACACAGAGGGCATGTTAGCCGTGCAAGCAGATCGAAACAGCTGGGAATGTCTCAGCGTGGGAGGGCGTACTTTCCTGTCTGGTGAGAGCGGGCCAACTGTCTAACTATCAATCAAATCAAATAAAAAAAACATTTGCTCCACTGCTGCCGTTCCATCCAATAACACAATGAAATATGACTTGACCTAATGCATTATTAATGAGCCTTGAAGTTACAGCTTTCTATATTTATATTAAAGAACTGACCTGTAAATTGGCATCAACCTGCTTTTCCGTATTAAGATAAATAGGTTTAATACCATAGTATGTGGAATATTACAGGTTATATAATATACAATGGTCACCTTTAATAGAACCTTAATGTTTTGTCTACACAATTCTGAGTAGCTTATGCTGAGGGACCGTGGGGTGAAAAACAACTGAGTGGATCCGTCTGCACTTTCTTGTGATTGTATGTTTCGGTTTTCAAAAAGGAGCCCCACAACATTCTGAGCTAATGGTACTTTATAGGTGAGTTTATGGCCTCGACTCATGGTAAGCACTCTGTGAAGCCACATTCTTTTAAAAGCACCTAATTTAGTTAAATGTTAAGGCACAATGATTTAATACAATCTGGCACTGCATTTGCAAGTCCATTAATTTGTCGACAAAATTGTATTTTCAAAAACTAATTCCAGTTTATTAAGATTACGACTGCTATGCAATGTCTTTTGAAAAGTCACATACAGTGTTTCCGGACTATAAGTCGCACCGGAGTATAAGTCGCACCAGCCAAAAAATGCATAATAGAGTATAAGTCGCACCCCGGCCAAAACTATGAAAAAAGGTGCTTACAGTCTGGAAATACCAAAAATAGGCTTTCATATTATTATTTGTGTGATTAGTATGTAATTATTGTTGTATTAAATAATTATATCTCAATTTAATTGCAAGTTATTAGCACATTGTTCACATATTTTACTTTCCTTTAACAATTTAACAGTTCTTCAGACAGTGCACAGCTATTAATTTAGCACGTTTTAAATGCTAAGTATATTTATACTTTCCTCTACATTTATCTTTGCAGGGAAGTGGCATAAAATAGACTATAGCTTTGGTTTCTATAACGATCCCCAGCCAGGCTAAGGGTGCGCTCTCACTTGCACGTTCATGAAAACCTCATCATCAAACCTAGACTAGAGCAGGGCTAAACCAGGACTACAACAGGACCAAACCAAGTCCATACTGGGGCTAAACTAGGCTCGAACCAGGATAAGGCTTGAGCATTACTCACTCAACAACAGGGAACTTTATTGTGTTAACTAAAATAGATCAAAGCCAGATTCCCTGACTCACTTTCTGCATGCATTTTGGTCTCCTTATTTTCAATAGTTTGGACCACAGACTGCTGCTTAGATCCGGGCCACATCACAGCGCTGCAAAGACGGAAAAGTCCTTCGAAGAAAAAACATCCACGGTTCTTCCTGCTGTATCCAGACCAGCTGTGACCACAACAATCCCACTCAGGCTAAAGCTGTCCACACAGTGCCCCTCCGGCTCCATTAGAGCAACAGCAAGATACTATACCACCCATTCTGTCCAGTCCATGAAAGTCAAATAAAAACGGTTGTCCAATGTAAACATCCCGCTGAGTGCTCTTCCACGGTTTTTCCTGTGAGTTATATTTTAGAATACGAGGCAGACCGTGACATGCCATGAGCCCAAAGCCAGTTCAAAGTTTGGTCTAGTTATGAAATGTGGCAGCAGTATGTTTCAGTTTTGAGCTGGTGACATTTTTAAGGGAAAGTCATGTGGATTCCAGGAAAATGCCATCTCGCAGTAAAACAGACTAAATCACTATTACTAATTTCACAAAATGGTTATGGCAAACACAGACTTCCATAGGGTCCAGACCAAGACTCAACCTAACAATCATTGGCAATAATTGAGTTCAGGCATGTTATATATCTGAACCTACCCAACAATGATAACGGACCCTTCCAGATTAACACCAAAAATGATTGATTTTGTAATTGGAACTTGTGCCACAGAGCAATACAACACACATAACCATTGTATTCATCAAGACCACAAGATAAATGTAAATGCTTAATGTAGGTCTGTCACAATAACACATTTTGAAGGACAATACTTTGCTACAAAAATAATCACAATAAACTATAATATTGAACTACTTTATGCCACTGATGCAATAACCCTAAAGCTCCGTAAACTGTAATTTACAATAGAAGTTACCGTATTTTCCGGACTGTAAGTCGCACCAGCCAAAAAATGCAAGTGCTCAAGTGTGAAAATAACAAATAATATCACATATAAGTCGCTCCGGACTATAAGAATATAAGTATAAAATATAAGTATAAGTCGCACCCCGGCCAAAACTATGAAAACTTATAGTCCGGAAAATACGGTACTTATTCAACTGTCTATATCTCATTCCTTATGTACCGTAATTGAAAATAATCAAGAAAAATGTCCCATTTTTGCAATGGATATGTTCACACGAGGAATACTGAGCCTGCAAATGTACTGTACAATCTGTTTTTAATTGAAGAGCCTAAATTGATTGAGCCTAAATGTACTTTTTGTCTATTTACCCGAAGTATTCATTATACTGTACCTATACGGAACGTTAAAACTGCAGCAAAATAACTCTAAAACACCATTCCTGCCAACTTGCTTGGCCCTGCTGTCAGCTGCGATAAAAGTAAACAATAAGCTAAGCTGTGAACACAAATGACTCTGGCTGCAAGTGCTGAGCATGTGGAAAAAAGAATGACTCCACAATGTAAGATGTAAGTTAGATCCAAAACAGTTTATGCAGAATTTACTCAAAAGTCACCTCGAGACAAAGTGAATGCTTCTTTAAAACACTACATAACTTTTCCTTCACCACAATGTTACTGCTTTGGAATGTTCCACAGTACGACATTTATCAATTTAGCATGAATACAATTGGAGTTTTATTACTGCTAACAATGCTGTAAAAACTGAGCAGTGAGCCTTCTTGGATACTTCACTATTTACTTTGACCTGGTCTAGAAGGGGCAGTAAGGGGCAGTAAGTTATAGGTGTGCCCATGGAGAAAGTTCAGTAGCAACACTCAGGCAAAATCATTTATGCAACTCAGGGGAAAAGTATATTTCAAGTAGACATTTTGGCGTTACATCAGTGGAGCCATTTGCCCGAGGATGGAGAAGGTTGTATTGGTTTGCAAGAAAGCCGGAGGTCACAGCACAAACTGTATAAAAGCACACTACATTAACTGTAGCGTCAGAAGTGTAAAACTATTCTTCTGCCTTTATGGATCATTTGGCGTCGGCAGACCAAAACGTCAAACAGTATGGCATCTTAACACCACATCCAACCTACGCAAGAGTGGAATGGGACAAAGCTACAGTGAGGTGCAGGAACAGAGATGGATCAGCTTCCTTCAACAAGAAAGTGGGAAAAATGGACGCAAAATACAAGGGAAGTTAACCCAGAATAACTGCTGATTTGGTTTTAGGCGTTGTTGCTACTGTTAATGCACGATAACATCCGGACCAACGGGTAAAATTCCTGTGCACACGTTAATAACATCTCATCTTACACTTTTGGCACTGCACTCTAAACAATTAGAGAATTCAAGTCAAGTTTAAGTTCTGGTAATACGAATGAAATGACTCTTTGCTTTCTTTGTGCTTCTCGGGACGTTACGTAACGAGGTCGGGGGTTAGCACGCTTGCCTCAAAGTATTCTGAACTTCCTGGGTCTGATTCCCGGACTGGGTGGACCTCCATGCATATATACGGTATATGGCCAAAAGGCCTCTTCCACGTGCATTAATGAATCGTGCAAAAAAATAACAGCCGACGCACGCACTCGGCCTGATGAAACCACTGAAACATTTTCCTGGCCCAGACGAGACGGCTTTGACAATACTTCACGAAGACAACCACGTCCCGTCTCCCTGATTTCAAAATGGGCGTGATTCATCGACGGATTAACCAATCAGAGAAGCTAAAACAAACACGGCGAGGAACGACAAGGCTTTGAGCGAAGCACAGAGCTCTGTAAATCTGAGGTAGGTGTCTTACGTAGTAGCTATGGATTGGACCGTGCAGAGTTATGGGTTTTTTGACACCCTACGGTCCAATTCCAGAACCTTCTGCAGTCGAACAGAATGTAGGAGAGACTGGATGGTCAATCAACTGAAACATTTCATTAGATTGAGATTAGATTCCACTTTAGCTGTTCGAATGGCGCGCTCCCACTGAATGCAAATGAAAGGCCTGGCACAAGTGACTTAAATTGTTCCTCTCTATTAGATGTACAGCCGAAAATGGGGTCAAATTGAAAGGGACATTGACAGTTTGGGAATCAATCTGACAGTAAAATGCCCAAAAGTCAACATACAGACAATACAACACATTGCAGAAAGCGATATTGTATGAATAAGATGCAAAAAAAAAAAAGTTCTCTCTCCACAGATCGTTTCTAAAGCCTCTAACATAGACTCTGCACTGGTGGTTACTCACGGAGCGCCTGCATGCTCTAATTACACTGTACAGGGCAGTTCTGATGGAAACACCTGAAGAGGAAACACAAGGCCCACTCTGTTTCAGTAAAACAAGAACAAGAACTGAAAACATGTGTCCATTTCTGCTGACGAATGAAAAATCTCAAATATTCCCCTTCTCAGCGAGGATAAAGTAGCCGGGCAAGTCAGTCGGTCAGTTGGAAAGAGTACCATGATTATAAAGAGTTGTGGATGAAGTAGCCGGGCAAGTCAGTCGGTCAGTTGGAAAGAGTACCATTATTATAAAGAGTTGTGGATGAAGTAGCCGGGCAAGTCAGTCGGTCAGTTGGAAAGAGTACCATGATTATAAAGAGTTGTGGATGAAGTAGCCGGGCAAGTCAGTCGGTCAGTTGGAAAGAGTACCATTATTATAAAGAGTTGTGGATGAAGTAGCCGGGCAAGTCAGTCGGTCAGTTGGAAAGAGTACCATGATTATAAAGAGTTGTGGATGAAGTAGCCGGGCAAGTCAGTCGGTCAGTTGGAAAGAGTACCATTATTATAATATGTTGTGGATGAAGTAGCCGGGCAAGTCAGTCGGTCAGTTGGAAAGAGTACCATGATTACAAAGTGTTACCAAGGTGGGTTTTATTATATTCCTTGGGGCCAAACAGTCATCCATTTCACCGAGCATATGTTGTTTCCTTTGAGTGCGCGCCCAGTGCTCTGTGGCTCGTTCCCTTCCGACATGCAGCCTTAACGGGGCCGCGCAATAAGGAAAGACTGACACCGCGGCGGTTGTGGAGAGGCAACCGCCAGAGTCTGAAGATGCACAAGGGAGCGAGATAAACGTATTCTCGTGTAGCGGCGGGAGACACGAGGGGGGGACTCGCTCTGGCATTCCTCAGAGCCTAATTGAAACCAGACCTGGGGGGGGGGAATGAGCGTAAAGAGACAGACGGAGGAATAGTTCAGATTAAAGAAAGAAAGAAAAGGAACTCCACGCTGGAAGTGACTGCATTTGTGTGGATGTCTTTTTGGGGAATCGGTATCATCAGTTTCACACGATCCTGGGTCAAATGAGAAACTAAATGGTTCTAGTGCTACAAATATAGCTTTGGTAATGAACATTTTAATGAATTTTTGTGGCTTTTATTTTGTTCTGACATACAAACATAGTTACTCAAATGTGTATTCTAAATGCATGTTTTCTGTACATATATTTACTTCCCAACACTGCTTGCGAGTTTCCAAAACATGTGCAAATGTAATGTATATTTGTGTATGTGTGTATATATATTTACCTATTTTTTAGAAAACGTATATACCGTATTTTCCGGACTATAAGTCACACCAGAGTGTAAGTTTCATAGTTTTGGGCCTGTGGTGCGACTATACTTCTATACTTATACAACTAGACTGATACATGTTTTTTTGCTTTTCTATTAATGCATTTGTTGGCTGGTGCGACTTATACTTATATCCGCTCCGGAGTATAAGTATAGATATATAAATATAGATATAAGTATAAGTCGCACCAGCCAAAAAATGCATAATAGAAAAGAAAAAAACATGTATAAGTCTAGTTGTATAAGTATAGAAGTATAAGTCGCACCACGGCCAAAACTATGAAAAAAGGTGCGACTTATAGTCCGGAAAATACGGTATATATATGACATGTTGTAAGCATGAATATTCTACTAATTCATGGGGGTAATTGGAAGTATACAATAATATACTTACTTCTGCAAAGTCATTTAAAATATGCTCCAAACTGTTGAATCATTTAATACAATTTTGTTCTGGATTTTGAAATTGGAAACAGTTCTAGAATCTTCCTGAAACAGCTCGTGTCTGTGCTCCTCACTGATTGGGTTGGAACATCTGTGCTTCAAAAACATGCACTTTAAACATCACCCAAATCTTCCCCTTCACTCAGACCTTGTAACTGTGTCAAGGTGAACCAGCAGAAATGTAAGCTGAAGGGCTCTCCTGCTCACTCTAATCACAGTGGAGTTCTGCTCCACTGTTTAGTCGGTTCTTTTCAGGGAGAATTCCTCCGTGAAACTCCACTCCTCTCTCCGCGGAGACTGGAATTCTACTAAAACGTACAGCGAGGCCCGTCCCGCCGCTTATGGCCAAACACATGTGCGAGTGTGTACAGCTGGGGCACATAAAGTCGCGTGTAACTTAAAACCAATAGTTAATCTCCTCAAACCAAACATTACTTGAAAAAACATTTGGCGTTCGTGAGAAATTCTATCTTTAGTTAAATCTGATAAAATTCAACCAAAACCGACTTGAACTCAACAAAGGTTCAAAGGTTTAAGCAGCACATCCTAAACTAAACCAGGACTAAACCACAGAAATGTAAAGTTATGTGTTCAATACATTCAAACTAAGACTAAACAGGAACTCAACCTTGACTAGAAAAGGATTAGGGATGTCAAGACTATTCGGATAATTGATAATCGCAATCATTCAGGTAACAATATACCGTATTTTTTTTCATAGTTTTGGCCGGGGTGCGACTTATACTTATATTTATACTTATATACTTATACTCCGAAGTGACTTATATGTGATATTATTTGTTATTTTCACACTTGCAACTGCATTTCATACTCCAGTGCGACTTATATATGTTTTTTTCTTCTCTATTATACATTTTTTGGCTGGTGCGACTTGTACTTCGGTGCGACTTATAGTCCGGAAAATACGGTAATCGTAAGAACAAAAAAAAAAGAAGGATCCGATCATTAAAGTGCCAACAATCCTAAAATCCCAAACCAGGACTAAAAAACGTTAAGTGTGAACGCACCTTAAGCTTAAACCTGTACTAAACAAGGACTGAACTAGAACAAATCCAGCACTAGGTCTGTAACGAGGCCCAGAAACTTAATGAATCAGAGAGAAAGTTCTGGAATAAAACACCTCTCATCCGTGTTCATCCGTGTTCATCCATGTTTATCGATTGTGTGGACAAGACAGGAAACTCCATCTGTAAACACGGCAGTCTGTGTGCATGTAAGATTTTCAGGGTTTGATGAATGAGACGCTCAGCCAGTTATGCAACAATAACATTCGCAAAATGTACAGTATAGAGTTGATTGTTGTTCCTTTGGCTATTTTGAAGGCAAATTGAGATAAATGCAGCTTTAAGCACAAGCCCTCTACAAATAACCATGCAGGAGTGCGTGGTTATCGAGTGAGCCTGTAAGTTACTCCTTGGCCAAACAGAAAATGAATGAATTGTTATCTTAACGACCTGATTTCCCACAAACAACAGAACTGGAGCTGTCTTTATTGCAAGTAACTCTAAAAAAGACATGCTCCAGTTTCATCTAAGCATCTGCAAATGAAAAACTGATTCTTTCTAGATCCTCTATCAACGTTGCACATTTTTTATTGTTTCATATTGAGCTTCAAACTGTGCCTGACAATGTTATTCTTAAGTTGCATTGCCAGAATTGCTCTTGGCTGGTGTGCGTGGCAGCTGGATTGTGTGTGTGTGTGTGTGTGTGTGTGTGTGTGTGTCCCTGACTAAAATCCCCTTTGTTACCTTCAATTATGTGTTATGGTTTTTTTTTTTTCGTTCTCTTACCTGCACAGGAAGAGGATCTGGCTCGGAACCTGCAGATCTCCGGTCGGTCCCGCGTCCCCGACTCCTAATCCTGTCATGAGAGCTGTGTGCAAGCCAAGAAACTCTGCCTGGCTGCCTGTAAAGTAAAAGAGCCAGCCAGGACTGAGGGACGAACAACTGGCTTCTGCTCCAATCTCTCTCTCACACTCTCTCACTCCCTCTCTCTCTCTCTCTCTCTCTCTCGCTCTCTCTCTTCCTCCTCCTGCCTTCTTCTCTCCTTCCTTTCCTCCCAACTCCTTTGCTTCTCACACGCTCATCTGGACCACGCTGCCACCGGTGAGAAAAAGATAAAGGAAAGTATGAGCAAAGTAAAAGTGGATTCTCCAGAGAGCTTTAAGCCTGCTGTGTCTGGTTTAGAATTACAACACTCTTTTTTTCTTTTTTCTTTTTAAGACCTCTCCTCACATGCAGGAGGGAGGGAGGGAAGGAGGGAGAGCTGCAGCGTACCCCCCCCCCCACACTCGTCCCCTCTGCTTTAATAGATGAGTGGACTTCCTCTAATGGCTGACCGCTGCACTGGGAGGAAAGAATAAGATGTGTGGTGTTCAGGATCTGGGTGGCAAAGGCAAACGCAGGTCAGCTATGAACTAGAAAGAACAGGAAAGTGTAAGGGGGGGGGGGGGGGAGCATTAAAGCATTAAACTCACAGAACAGATAAAGACTGATAAAAGTCATTTCAGTTATATGCAGAGCTAAACAAAATTATTTTATCCTGGATTTGAAAATACTGCTTTCAGTGCATTCCCAACATCTGCCTGTGATCAGCTTTAAAGGGAACAGGAGCTATTATGCTAAATCAGCCTGAATGAGCTTTTATCCTTGTGACAACGTTGTTTCTTTATCATTAATTTGTTCAAAGTTGTATTTTGTAGTTTTTTTCCTGCAACCTATTGAGTGTCCAAACTTTTTTCACCGAGGGCCACATTTTTAGACTTATATAAAGCAGAGGGCTCGAACAACTTAACAATGTCAAATTTGTCAAATACAAAATGAATCATTCAAATTTTTGCATTTCTTTAGTAAGACTTGGAACATATATTAGATTGGTATAACATCATAATGCTTGAATTTTTCCAATTTCACAGGAAAAAGTATGACATTTTGTTGTTTGGACAAACTTAACAGGAAGCCGGAGGGCCAACAAAAATTGGTCTGAGGGCCGCATTTGGCCCCCGGGCCGTAGTTTGGACATGCCTGCCCTATCCCCTATCCCCGCCCACATCCCTGTGCTTAGTTATGATTATTGGAAAAATTAAGACTGCAAGTAGTTCCATAAATGTCATGTAGCCACTTTTCAAAAATAAAGACACGTACATGACAATCCGTTTGCTTGTTACAGTAAAATGTCACTATGAAGAGGGGCTTATCAGTTCTGCAGTTTGGAACAGGAAGTCAGAGGATTTGTTTCTGTTTCCAAGCAGTTTTAGATCAATATTGCTGTTTACAATGAACAAAATGTAAAATTAAGACCCACACATGTTATAGTTCAATACTAATTACCTGGGAAAAAAGCCTACCATGTCTCCTTTAACAAAGATGTATCAATAAACCACACTTAATGAAATCTGATGAATCTGATGAATCTGTTCAATCGAAAAACATACTTTTTAAATATGTCAGTGGGTCAGGGTTAGTCCAGCAAATACATATAAATCCATCTTCAGAATACATATTGGTATTTTGAATTAGTTTTATCTGTAGAACACTGTACAAACTAAATCAAAACATGAAATCCTCGTAATTGGCTCATTTGTTTCATTGTCCAGACTCCCGCCGTGTTATCAGTTGGTTCTGCAGCGCGTCCATTTATTTACACACTGCACATTCCCACTGGGACCAATGGATCCCTCACCACTTGTTACTGACACAAACCAGTCGCTCAGTTTAACTCTGAGCTACTCCCACAACAGTTAATTTTTATTGCCAATAAAACAAGCATTCGGTGTCACTTCACGAACAAAACGAAATACATCTAAACTTCCACACCCTCCCAAAGCGGCGTAACCGTTTTTCTTCTTCTCCAATGTTCTGTTTACCACCAAAATACTTCAAACTCCTGTCTTTTAACCAATATATAATAGCTATAATAGACACCCAGCAGCTTTAAAAGTCGCCAACGATAACAGACAAAACAGGAAAAACTCCAAAACAAACATTATAGTGATTTACTGAGCGTGTTTGGACTCAGACAGACCTTATTGCCGTTTTCAATAGAGCTTCCCCATTTAATAGCACCAATATGACTGTTTTTTGGTCAATATGAGAAGAAGAGAAGCTGCCTGGGTGGTAGAGGTTTATTGGCTCAAATGATAGGTCTTTGCAGCATGATATAATGTAAACTCAAAGACACTGCCCTGTAATTAGGAAGGATTTGCAACCAATGCTATTCTTCTGCTGTCATCCCATCAAAGTCTTCTGCAAACGGTGGCTGCTTTTCATGTTTTAAGAGGTTTAAGGTTAAAAGAAACTCCATAAATCTCTTTTGGAACCCTGTGTCTCCATTCTTGTACGGTTGTAGCTCTGAATACAGATGTGAGAGATCAGGTGTGCTTTCTGGCCATAGCAACCACTACAGTCCTGAACCGTTTCGCTCTAGTTTCACCAAAATATAACTGTGATTTGTTTCCATTGCCTTTAATGTTATGAATTCTCTGTCGCACCAAAAAATTTCAGATGATATACGATAAAATAAGATGAGAGAATGATTATTTGTCCCACGATGGTGAAATTTCAGTGCTGCAATGCGTGCAAAACACCAAGTAGAAACATTTGATAGAATATTTAAATATACTTTGAATGCAAAATGAACCAAATAATATATATCATAAAATAAATAAATGAAATTAAATACAACTCTGTGCAAGTAGTATAAACTCTAATACAATCTTTTGAAAATCTACTTCAAACAGCACAAGACAAAGGACGTATTTGGGTGTGACAGTGGCTTAGTGGTCTGAGGTTTGAGCCGTGCTTTTGGACCAAGTGCTACTGCTGTGTCGTTGGGCAAGACATTTTACCCGTCACGTCCAATGAGTGGCGGCGGTCAGCGGGGCAGATTGGCCTCTCTGCTCGTCAATCACAGCCACGTTTTCCCCGTTTGAACTGCTGTAAATGTTGCAATAAAAGAAATGAAAAGGGCAATTATAAATGAATTTCACTGGGGCAAATACTTTTCCTTGGGGTCTTGACTTGTAAGCACGTCACGGCAACGTACTTTTGCTCATCTTTAAATTAATCTGAGTTAGAAAGTGACACATTACGTTAAATTATGTGTGAAGTGAGTAAGTAAGTAAATAAGTAAATTGTATTTGTATGGCACCTTTCACAGACAAGTCACAAAGTGCTTCACAGAAACACAGAATAAAACAATAAAAACAGAAAAAACTTACAGTGAGCAATACACATACAACAATATACAGTCAAATCAGTCCCTGAAGCAAATGCAATTAAAAGGCTTGACTAAATAAAAAGTTTTTGACCTGACCCTAAAAAGCAACAACAGAATCCAGTGACGGGGGGAGCGGAAGATCATTCCAGAGTCTGGGGGCAACAGCCTGGAAGGATCTGTCTCCTCTGGTCCAAAAACGAGTGCGAGGAACCAACAGCAGGTTCAGATCCAAAGACCTCAGTGAGCGAGTGTACGGTGTGATCAGATCTGATGTACAGAGGGACCTGACCATGCAAAGCTCTAAAAGTCAGGACTAGAATTTTAAACTGTATCCGGTAGGAGCCAGTGAAGGGCTTTGAGAATGGGTGAAATGTGGGCCCTTCTATTTGTGCGAGTCAAGATCCTCGCTGCAGAGTTCTGGACCAGCTAGACAGGAAAACAAACTGATACAACAAAGTGCATAACCAAACCGTTGAAATCCCGGTAATAGTCCATCTTTAATGTGATACCGTTTTTAATTCCCACACAAAGAGAGTCTTTTATGGTTTATCTTGTGTAAAACGTTGTGCATTTATCAATGGTGCAAGAGGCTCTAAGCTAGTTAAAGAAAGTAATCTGAAATTAAAGGCTTTATACAGAATTGTAACTCAATCGTAAGAATAAAATCAATGCATTCAAGACCTGCAGGACAATTAAAATATCTCTGTATAATTGTTCAAACCAGAACTGAATCATTTTGCTTTCACATCCAAACATCGAGACACTCTAAAGTAAATATGTTTGTATGTCGACAGCTGTAAATGATACTTTTTGGCAGTGACGTAAACTTAACTCAAATGGACTAAAACGGAAAGACTAAACAGACGGATGTTAACGCATTTGTAAATCTCTTAAATGTATTTGAAGATTGTTTTATCGAGCCTTCAGCCATCGCCGCAGAACAACACAACAAAGACTTATTACTTATTTTTTTTTATACAGTTTTACTCCTCAGAACTGAATCTGCAGAATGTAATGAAGTCACCCCACAGGGCATTTTTCTGGAAACATTTGACTTCCTTGCTAAAGATGGGCCTGAGTTCACTCACAGAGGCAGTGGACCGTGTTCTGTGGAGGTATTAAGCCTGCGTGGACAACATCAGGGCTAATGCACCTTTAATTAAATTAGACCTGAAATAAAGGCGAGTTTAGTCATCTTCCGCAACTATTTAACTAATTTACTTTTTACTGAGCATGTTTGATAAACGTCAGCTGTGTCTGTGTTTCTAGTGAGTCACATGATGCTACTGCTGCTGATGATAAAACGCATCGTTTTATTCTCCGCATTCGGCTTCAGACGTTTCAAAATAGATCAGAAAATACTATCATTATTATTAGGTGGTGGACATATTGCAGCACAGTAAATATTTAGATATAGATATATTTTCCGGAGTATAAGTCGCATCAGCCAAAAAATGCATAATAGAGAAGAAAAAGACATATATAAGTGGCACTGGAGTATGAAATGCGGTTGCAAGTGTGAAAATAACAAATAATATCACATATAAGTCGCTCCGGAGTATAAGTATAAGTATATAAGTATAAATACAAGTATAAGTCGCACCCCGGCCAACACTATGAAAAAAGGTGCGACTTATAGTCCAGAAAATACGGTAAGTACATGGGAGGAAAGGTAAAACATCTGTGTAATTTAACCTGATTCATTTTGACCTGTTGTACATTTTTCAATTTATTTACAAAGCATTTACAACTTTAAGAGATATAATTTAAGAGTCACTTATTCATGTCTTTATAAACCATGAACAAAGACTCAATTCATAATGACCAAATACAGTAGTTTATTAAGAATGATTGGGGCTTATAATTAAACGGGTTACGGTATTGATAACGCTATGTTTAGTTATTAAGCCTGAATCATTCTTTAACTCTTTGTTCATTATGAATTAAGCCTGTGTTCATGTTTTATTAAGGCATGAAAAGGTGTAGTTATTAGAAAGTGGTACAAATCTTTTAAAAAATATATATATATACACGTTCATTCAACATTATATCAAGTGGGAATGAGCAACATACTGTATTTTTCACACTATAAGGCGCACTGGATTATAAGGCGCACTGTCAATGAATGGTCTATTTTTCGCACATTTTTCATATATAAAGTGCACTAGACTGTAAGGCGTATTAAACAAAATAAAACGTGTACCACACAAAATCCCTTCAAGGTCAGAAAGCACAACCAGAATTCATCCATATACAAGGCGCACTGGATTATAAGGCGCACAGTCGTTTTTTAAGAAAATTAAAGCTTTTAAGTGTGCCTTATAGTGCGGAAAATACGGTAATATGCCTATTTAGAGTGAATGTGCATTTACCGCCATCTACTGTAGTTGTATGTCTTCAAAGTATGTGTTTTATGCTATACCGTAAAAAAAAGGAGATAGAGAAAGAGAGAAAGGGAGAAAAATCCAGAAACTATTGCCTCTTTGTTTTGTGTGTGTTTCTTTGAATGTTGTCGAGAGTAAACTGTGACCTAATAAGACACAAGTGATTAATTGCTTCTGTTGGAACAAAAAAGTGTTATTTCATGTCTATCTTTTGCCTCCACTGATGGCTACGGCTGGAGAGCGCTGATAAATCACCGCTCTCGCATTGCCAGCCAAATGTCGCCTCCCGAAACGCCGGGATCGTTTGCACTTCCGCTCGTCTTCCTCTGTGTTCTCGAGACGGTTTCAATCCAAAGCGCGAGCCAAACGGTTGCATCACCGGCCTCCTCAGTTTCTCCGCCAGCGAAGCAAAAAAAGGGAGGAACGCAGGGAATAAAAACATGCCGTGTTGAAGTCACAATAAATATCAACCAGACGCTATAGTGTACATCGACTATACACACTTTATATAACGTCTGCACTGTTTTACTGGCTATTTCTGCCATACCGTTACGTCAACATGCACGGTAGAGTTCATAAGCTGTCCAGATGCTACAATTTACACAGTATAACGTGTAGAGAATGAGAAAAAGTGTATTTCCAGGTAAGGATCAAGCATATTTTTATATTATTTATTAAAAAATACACTAAACTGTGAAATTGCTTGCACAGACATGAATTCACGTTTTTGTTTGAATTGTTTTTACGTTCCAAGTTTATTTATTTTTTGATCCTGTCAATATATTTCACTATTTGTATCCTCAAAACAACAATATTACAGCATCCAATAACTTTTCACATGATTGACATTCTTTTGCCAGCATTTAGTTATTTGTGCAGGTGCTTGTGCGTTTTTATGTTTTTATACTTTTTTACTCAGTTTGGTGGACAAGTTCCTGTGGTAAATCATATTTTTACATCAATTTGTGTGGAAAATTTGAAAAACAAAAGTACATCTGAAACAGAATTAGTCTATGATGTCATAAATAAGCGACATCCCATTCAAAATGCAGGGACAATTTACATGGAATTGATTGGATCAAAATAAGATAAGATAAGATATTCCTTTATTGTCCCACATGGGGAAATTTCATTGGTGCAACGCAGGTAGATACAGAGGTAGATACAGAAGAACAGATCACTTATAGGAAGTCTGAAAGACACTTTCAGTAGAAGATCTCCTATAAATAAATAAAAACTCCCATAGACAAATAAATAAATACATAAATACCATTGCATGTGATCACGACAGTAATTGCACATGAATATGTGTCACGACAGCACATAGATTGCACATGAATTTCACAGTAATTGCACATGAATCACAACAGTAATTGCACATATGACGGAATTGCACATGGTTAGGTCAGTATTGCGAGTGTTCAGGACTAACAGTGTTTGTTATAAAGTCTGATAGCAGCAGGAAGAAAAGACCTGTGAAACCTTTCCTTCACACAGCGAGGGTGGATCAGTCTCTCACTGAAGCTGCTCTCCAGAGCGGAGAGAGTGTTACCAGATATTTGTCCAATCATAAATGTTGTGCAATTTACAGGGATTTTTACAATATACTTATAAATGTTAATATAATCATGTTCACTACATTTCTAGATGTGATATGTGTCGTCTAAACTCTTTTAACACACTTTCTTTTCACTTTCTAACTAATATCATCCCATCTCTGTACCTCATGAACCTTTACACTGTATCTGTTTTGGGCCATGTTATTTTAATTCACTTTTTTATACAGTGTGAAGCCGTTTAAAGAGGTTACAGCGTCATAAAGCCAGGCCGCTAATGGCAGTTCATAGAGGCTGTGCCGCTTTGATGCTGTTTATAGCGGCTGTCGCACTGTAATGGAACAAACACATTCATTGTCACTGCTGTGGCTCTCAGCCCGTGTCCCCTCTGGTTCATCGAGCTTTTTCAGATGAGCTTTGTGTTCTGGTATGTGAAAACAGGCGTCCTGCCGTGTGTATTGCAGAGAAAAAAGTTTGTATTCATTGTAAAAATAATAAAATAACTGTTTATCCCTGCATGGAATATTCAGCTTAACTAAACTGCATATTACAGCGAGGCCGTTCAGATGACAAAAGGAAGACAGATTTTTGTAAATATTTGTAATGCGTTTTATTTGGACTGTAAAGTGGTCGCATCGAGCCAAGTTTCAAGCGTTTATTATTCCAAGTAACTTAATTTTATCCCACCAATTCCGAGTTCCAGGGAATCAGTGCGAGGAAAAAAACTTTTATCCAAAAGGTAAAAATCTTAAATTAAAGAATATCAATTTTAAAGTTCTCCTGTAGTTTACCACATATGTACCACCAATGTATGTAAGAAAAATGTGTTACCAATTTTTCATCATGCAATATTTATGTGTAAAAATTGCCTAAAATGCAAATATTTAGAGCATTCAATTCTGAAAAATGGACAGAACCAAGTTTAAATGTTTTGGTTCATTTTGTTCACAAATAGTGTTGGAGTAAACTATAGATCTGACTAAAATTGGCCTAAAAAACTCTAATTTTGCAATTTGTTTATGATTTGGCCTTAGAGTTAGATCAACAAATCATTATTTACGTTCCGTCAAAAAAAAATCTGTCCAAGATTGTAAAGTAGGGGCTTCCTCAATGGCTGATCTGTATGTTTGGATGCGAGAAAAATAACGGCCTTCAAAGCAACAATGTCCCAGAGAACTTTATGGATGAAGTTAATCAAATTAAACATCTTCAGGAGCTGATAGGACAGTTTTTTTTCCACATGAAAGCATATACTGTATTCTCCAGTGTGATAAGTCGCACAAGCCAAAAAATGCATAATGGAGAAGAAAAAAACATATGTGACTCGCCACGGCAATTGTCGGACCATGTCGGCCTCGGTGAAACTGAGAAAAACAGCATTTTACTTTTTTCCCCCCAAATTTGTGATTTTCATTTTTTTGCAGAATGTGCTAGTTGAAGTTATGAATAAGCTGTGTGTGCTTCAGATAACACTATTGGTTGTCTTAAACGTATACATTAAGCTGTTAAAAATGTGGAGTTTTCGGGTCTTTTTCCTGCTCTCCTGGGGGCGTCACCTTTTTCTAGCCAACGTGTTGTTTACATTTTCCACCAATCAGCTGTGATCCGCATGGCTACAGCTGCGTGCTCTGTGTTTTCCTCTCATTACTCCAGACCGTCTTCAGAGCACAGTCTTCAGAGCTTACATTTCCTGGACTACATTGCAACGGAACTGTTTACTCAGGTACACTTTTACTTTACTAGTAAATTATTGCTTTAACGCTGTGTTTTAAGGCAGTCTCGTGATCACTTTAGAATCTTACTTGTCTGCTCCGGTGGAGCTAATGCTAAGCTAACATGTTGCTTCAGTGCACTCTGCAATACGGGCTTAATGTGATTACTTGCTGTTATCACCATGTTATCGGGTTATTTTTCGGCGTGGGTTGGCCCGTGGGTTGTGTGGGTCGTGCTTTGTGTCTGTTTTATGGTGCTAAACCGGCTGTTACCCCCACAGCCCGGAGCTAAACGCAGCTATTCGGAGCTAAGTTGTAAGCTAAACTTTGCTATGTTAGCGGGTTATTTTTCGGCGTTTTGTCTGTACAAATTATATACTTATGTAGTATTTCTTGACCCGTGGGTCGTGCTTTGTGTCTGTTTTATGGTGCTAAACCGGCTGTTAGCCCCACAGCCCGGAGCTAAACGCAGCTATTCGGAGCTAAGTTGTAAGCTAAACTTTGCTATGTTATCGGGTTATTTTTCGGCGAGGGAAGAGAAAAAAACTACAACTCCCGATACCACTTCTGGTCACGTGGCTTACGTACGTTGCACGTCACGCACGCACTGCGTCACTCGAACCAATCACGCGCTTGCCTGGCCATTATCAGCTTCCTGTGTGTCTCTCTGTGCACGGTGTTGGGAGAGACAACAGGACGGCTGAACCAGGTAAGCTTTGCGACTAAAACACCCGCTTTTAATCACGCGCCGGTTTTAAACTCGAGTGTATGTTTATGTTTTGGTGTGCTGTTCTGCAAGTGTTTTGCTTTTACGAGCAGTGTTATCTCAAGTGAGCTAGCTAGCCCCGCTAGCCGAGGGCAGATGTCCCAATATCTCCGCGTTTTGCAACTTAAATACACCGTTAACGTCACAATGTGAACTGTTATCTGTGAAGCGTGTTATTCCCATATTACTGTTAACCCTAATCCTTTTATCCCCCTTTTCAGAATTGGCAAAGACACCCTGACTGACATGACCTGTCTCTACGTGAAGTCTGCTAAGGAGCGTGGTAAGTGTAAAACGTTATTTTGGTGATTTTCGTGTTTTAATGATTAGAGTATAATTAACCATAAGCAACATCTGTTTTTCAGGTGAGCCTGCAGTTTGTACATCAAGCTTCAGATCACTGTGGAAACAGCTTCTCCCACACATCAGAAGCTGCAGGCCACGCACAGATCATCAGATTATCAAGCGAGCATACATGAAGACCAGGGTTGACACTTTGGAAGACATCGCTGAGGTTAGTTTATATTATTTGACTACTGTAATGTGTAAACATTAGCCTGGCAAAACTTCAGTGCTGCTCTCTGCTTAAGATATGTTTCTTCTGTTCTCATTTTTTTACATTGTCGCCCTTGTCATCAGGTGGTGGAAAACAGCTCTCCTGAGTCTCACCTCAATATCCCACAGCTTGTTGGAACGGTGGATGGCAAAGTGTTTGTCAAGAACTTGGACTGGCAGAAGCATCTGAGTCCCTTCTTCAGACGGCTTCCAAAGATCAAGAGTTATCAGCACTTCAGGTATTTATATTGAAACTCTCACATTGTGTTAAACAAAATAAATAGTTAATGAGTGTTTTATGTGAAATAGTTAGCCATTTCTTAAATGTACTGTTATTTGTTTACAGCTTTGATGCCAAGAGCCGAGAGTCACAGCACAGAAGAGTGCACAGATGAAGAAGAGGATGAGGATGTGATCTCTGATGTAATTGGACCCTGGTGGCGTACATATCATATATATTATCTCATATCTCATATATTCAAAGCCATGGACCCGTTGCAGTTCGTATACCTGGCCCTGGCATCTGTTTATAAGAGTTCTTCTATTAAGAGTGTTTTTTAAACTTCCTATATGTTACTGTCCTTTCCCCCTGTATCTACTGCGTTGTAACATTAAAGGCTATCTTATCTTATCTTATCTTATCTTTTGTTGTTTGTGTTGAATCATTCAGTGCACCATTGTTGGTGCACTGAATCACCTGTGAATTATGTTTATCGACAAATGCAATGAACCCTATTCTCATTCTGATTCTTTGATTCTATTCAGGGCCTTTTGTAATCCAAGTATTTCCATTTTAATATAGTAACTTCTAATCCTGATTCAAGTCCAGTTACCATCAATAACAACACTCCTCTTGAGTCTTCAGTGACAGCTGTAGGGGGAGGTGGTGTCAGTGTGACAGGGGGGAGGGCTTATCTCAATGAGATGCAAATGAGCCCCGCCCCCTGTGACTCTGGGCTCACTCAGGTGAGAAACTTTGGAAGCCGTTTTCTCAGTGAATGGGTTTGAGAGTTGTATACATTCAAATGACCACAACTTACTCAAATATTATCAGATCTACATGAGTGAGACATCATTGGAAAGCTTTGAATTCACACTTTCAGAATCTGTGAATAACTCAAAATGTCTCCGGGTAGACATGTAACTGGATTGGCCATGTTCAGTCACATATATAAGTTGCACTGGAGTATGAAATGCGGTTGCAAGTGTGAAAATAACAAATAATATCACATATAAGTTGCTCCGGAGTATAAGTATAAAAGTATAAATATAAGTATAAGTCGTACTCCGGCCAAAACAATGAAAAACGGTGCGACTTATATTCTGGAAAATACGGGTACTGTATCTTGAGAGAGCAAACAAACTGAAAAAAATTTAGCTTTTCTTGTATTGTCTCACCTTAGAATAAAATGGTTATGACGTCTGCTTGGTTTTGTCTCTCTTAAGTATCATGGAAAAATCTACCTTTCAGTTGGATTCAGTAACTGGTTTTGTCAAAAAAAAAATATTAATAGACCTATTCAACACAAAATCCAGCCTATACTGCCAATACTAACCGAGTTGTGCACTAAACAAAACAAATGATCTTATTTCATTTTGGAGCCAGAACATTATGATTGATGTCGCTCTGAAGAGACACGACGTTGTGCTTGAATTTAGACAATTTACTGCAGATCACAGCCAAATCAAACAGACTGTAGATGGTAAAGAACAGGGTTTAAAGGTGCACTGTCTAACTCTTGATTTGACCGAAATGTTCCGCAGTGTCGAATCCGTCTCGCCTTCATTCAATTACAGATGTTTTTATTGCCAATTCCTTCAGGGGCGTCGCCTCTTCAGATCTGACTTGTAACCCTGACCTGGTGATGTCAACTGCTGGTCTCCGTGGAGATGTTATTTCTGATGCGGGTCATTACCAGGGGCTATTTGAGCTGGCGTTGTTTGTTTTCATCCCCATTAATATGAATAACGTTAGCTCCCACCATAGATACCACCCTCCACACTATGGCACACTCGGGCAATACATAAATCTCATGGTTCAAAAGGGGGCATTTAGCGTTGAACTCGTATGATCTGGTCTCTTCTTTTACACTGGGTTTATAGTGTGTTAAATCTATACTGATTCCTCGGGGTCTCACTGCTCAGGACCGGGAAGAGCGTCTGGGGTCAGAGGGAAAATACAATCCCTCACAGTTCAGTCCTCACTACGGTTCATCAAAGATTCCAGACGAAAGAAGTCCCGTTAATGTTAACAGGTTTCCACATGTAACCCGTGTAACATATGTGAAAATACACACGCCAACAGCACTGCAGTGAAGCGAGCATAAGGACATGGGATACTGGCAGGTTTTCAACAATATGTCAGATTTATGGCAGACGTCCACATTCTGTGGCAACGATATTCTCAATGGGGAAATCCACATTAATATTGTAACGTGGAGTCTTTTCTTTTCCTCCGTGGAGTATATTGTAAAAGCATTTTGTGAAACAATTAGTCTACATCTAGTAATAAAACATTTAATCTTTCACAAACCCGGAAATAAGAGCCACAAGCAGTGCCAGATTTGACTGTGCTTTGGCGGCCCATCCGTTTCACTCTTCTATATGAAAAAAAGTTGTTCAAAAGCCATGCACACATCGGAAAATTCCTGCATACAGATATTAATGATGATGTTGCATGTCCACTTAGTGCAACTCTACACAGAAAGGTAGAGCCCATTTCGGTAATCGCACCCAAGAGCTTGTGGTGAGAAACACTTAAAACACGGGTATTCAATAGGTGGCCCGCGGGCAAATTCCAGTCCACTAAGCAATATGGTCCGGTCCATCACGGTAAAATGGGTCATTGGCCGGACCATATTGCAACGAAGCCGTGCAAACGTATCGTCTCTGGCCCACCGTGAACAGCAGAGAAGCCACAATTGGCGCCAAGCTAAATGGGCCATCCCATCATGGTGAAAAGAGCCACGGGTTGTACCATGTTGCTTGGTAATCGGAGTTTGTCCTCACTGCTCTTATTCTGTACCCTATTGTACTATGCACTTAAAGGTGGAATGGACGATTTTTTTTAGCAATTTTTTTATCATATTTCCTCGTGGCGTGGATAAATCATTTGTCCTGCCACTATAATTATAAAACGCACCTACCGCTCACCTGCAGCCGCGAACGGTTCGTCTCCATGTTTCCGCGTGCCTAAGCGCATGGATCTATCATAATATAGTTCCCTCAGTGTACGGGGCAAAATGAAGACGGAGAAAGACAGTTCGAGCTGACGCAGAAGTGGACAGAAATCTACGGGAGACGAGAGATGCGATGCGCTCCGTTGTGCTAATAAACAAACGCACGTGTGTGTTGTATCAGTCCGCACGGGGGAGTTCTCAAATCGCCGAAAAATCGTCCATTGGGCCTTTAACATTAATTGACTCATATGTTGTAATGACATTATATTGAAGAACTTCTAGTCCCGGTTCAGATTCTGTGGTCTAGTCCTGTTCAAGATGTTGTTCAAGCCTGATGTGACTTTCAATATGTTTAGTCTTGGTTCAGGACTAGGTCTCGTTCTATATCTACTGCTATGTTAAGCTTGGTTATGAATTATCACTGGGTTGGTCTTTGCTTTGTTCTGTTTTTGTCCTGTTTTTATGTGACAGAGCAACATTGTTTAATTGCATTCAGTGAAACAATAGATTTCTGTGGAATAGTACCATTGCGAGTTGTTTGTGGATATTAGGTATAAATAATACATTTGTGGTGCAGTTTTGTTGTCCAGCCCGCTGTCAATAGCCCTCTGAAAAATCTATCTGCATGGAAAGTATAATTGAATAGCCCTGTCTTTAACCTGTCACTGTGTGGTGATGTTGGTATGATATGTTGAAAATACATCCTGAATATTAAAACTGAAAGAAACATTGCCTGATGATTCAAAGCCAGACCAACGCCAATGCCTCATCTCGTCAGATCTTGGCAGCTAAGCAGGAACAGGCCTGGTTAGTACTTGCATGGGACACAGAGGGACACTGTTGTGTCCTTGAGCAAGACTCATCACCCACCTTTCCTCCAGTGTCCATGTGCTGTATGCTGGTGTATGAGAGAGAGCGTGTTTGTGAGAGTGAATGCAGAACAATGGATGGAGATCAGCCCATGGCAACACTCCAGCGTGTTTACAGCGTGTATCTCAGCATGTAATGATAAAGGAATCTAACTGTTTTACGATTAAAATCTCAATCTAAAAGCGATGTGTCCGTCTCGGAGACGCCTGTCACGCTGGCAATGTCAAATAAATATGGAAAAGAGTGTCTGGAGTGTCTGCCAGTCCAAATAGATTTGCTTTTCCATCTGGCGGATCACTAAATATGGACAAAATGTATGATTCATGTCAGTAACATTTTTTAAAAGAATGAATGGAAATGAAGGTTTTTGTGATTTCTGTCATGTCTGTGTGATTTTAATGCATCTTTTTCCTGTTGTGTGAAGCACTTTGAGTTGCCTTGTGTACGACTTGAGCTCGACAAATAAACTTGCACAGACGCAATCGGAAAATCGCAAAAGCTGCATTTTCTGAAGCACCATAATTTCCTCCGCAAACAACAAAAAATCATCTCTTACTCTGCTTAGAAACTACTAACCCTGTAGTTCAGAGCTGTACAAACGTGTTCTGAAATATATAGTTTGTCAGTTCATATTTCTGTCTTTTTATCAATTTTATCTTATATGTAGAGCACAATTCATACACAAAGTAATTCAAAGTGCTTTACATGACAGGGAAATATGTAATAAAGTCATAATACAAAACAGATGGAAACATAAATAATCATTACAACATTTACTTTTATAGAGAAGAATGCAGGTAAAATCTATTCTGTCATATTTTTTTCTAGGTGATCTGTTTTTATTATTATACTTTTGTTCTGAATCTGTCTAATCTGTGTTGCAACCCTGAAATTTCCCCATTGTGGGACAAATAAAGGTTTTCTTATATTTTTTATCCCAACAAAACACTTTTGGGCCTAAATTTCATCAGAATTCTATCAGAAAATTCGCAAATTTAAATTTTTCCCAACTCGTTCAGCTCTATTGCCTTGATACTGAACAGTCTTTAAACTAGAGGGTTCATTTCGCTTCCCGACGTGCTCAGACAATGGCCTGCCATCTCACTTACAGGGGTCAGAGGTCACACAGAAAGGTCACAAATCTCACTATGATCTCATCTCGTAATAATGCCGGCTTGTCGTCTCGGCCTTGTGTTAACTTGCTGGTTAAAATGAAACATGTCACATGTCCAGTGTTTTGAAATAACATACTTTTTACGCTTGACTTTTTACTTGTGTTACGCATTCTTGAAGCTGTAGGATGTTATTAAAAACGTGCAGCTGTTTAAGACTTCACTAGAATGTCACAAAGTTGTGCAGGGTTTGGGAATGCAGCAAATTACAGACGTTTTTTTGTGTGGTTTTTTTGGAGGGCCAATAGTCGAATTTTGCATTTTTATACACCATTTAGCTTTATTTTCTTCATCACTTTAATTCATGTTTGAATTTCTTTTCCTTCTTTGAAATTAATCCGGTCCACATTTTTGTATTGTACTATATTTTGTTCCCATCCATGACTTAATTCCCGGCTCAGAAGTCTATAATTTTGGTTTGGGGTTGTGCGGCGTTCTCAGGAAACTCAGCCCTGGCCACAGATGGGGAAAAAAAGATCGAATAAGTCTGGGGAGAGAATGTGCTTTGAAAATGAACTGCATTTTTAGGACGGTTGATGTACCAGTGGAATATTACAGTTTAAACTTGTGTTTTTTAACACTGAAAAACAAAACGTAACAAAAGAAAAGACGCAGTTTGTCATTTTTTTTTAGAATTGACTTTGTAAAAGAAATGTTTCCGGAGAATTTGTTGCATTATTGAGAGCTGGAATATTCTTTATTGACAAAGTATTTGGGACAGATATAGAGCAATGCAATTTAGAATACGTCTATTTCATTCGCTATTCTCACTGACATATCCTGAAGTGACAAACTGATTTATGAACTATGAATTATGAATGATGATGATTAAATTATTTCAAGACGTTTTAAGGTGCACGATGTAACTTTTCTGGACTGCATGTTATTGCTTTACCTGGAATGTTCCACAGATATGACATTTAACTTATATATATATTGAATTTATTGAATTACCCGTGTTTTTACCCCTGTCCCATCAGAATCCTATTAAAATCCAATAAAATGAAGAGGGAAAAAAACTACAGTATTCCTTTCAGAATCCTATCCTATGGTTTTCAACTTCCTGTAAAAAAAGCAACATTTTGTGGACTATTTTCACATTCAGAAGATCATATTTTCTTTTAAGTTGCTAATATCTAAAGCAACAGTCATAATTTCCCATCATCCTGAAACCCATGGACAGGACAATATCAGAATCCTCTTGGACACTTGTTGCATTCTTACTGTGAGCTGCATCGCCTCTCCACGGATTGGACCTGTAACTTTGCAGTGTGGTGTCGCCTGCTCGTCTCCGTGGAGTTTTATACTGTGTACATGCAAAACAGAAAGAAAGAAAGAAAGAAGGAAAGAAAAGTAGGTATTTAGCTATGGTTAATAATTAGTTATTCTTAGCCCAACTTAGATGCAAGACAAAAAATTCCACAGCTTAGAAAAACGTAACACATAAAATACCGTATTTTCCGGACTAAAAGTCACCTTTTTTCATAGTTTTGGCCGGGGTGCGACTTATACTTATATTTATACTTATATGTGATATCATTGGTTATTTTCACACTTGCAACCGCATTTCATACTCCAGTGCAACTTTTCTCTTCTCTATTATGCATTTTTTGGTTCGTGCGACTTATACTCCAGTGCGACTTATACTCCAGAAAATACGGTAGGCTTAAATTAGGACTGGAAATAAATTGTACGTTTGAGATCAAGTATCAATTAACTTATTTCCGTTTTTATCCATCTCGGTGGATTTTGCTGGTGCAGTTTATTTGGACAGGCTTCAGAGTAAGATGTCAACACTGTGGCTGAACTTTGCTCAAACTCAATACGCTGTTCATCTACATGCTGCCTTGATGTGTTACCCACCAGATTTCTAAAGTCTGTGCTGAACAGTTTGTTAGCACCATTCACTCACATAGTTAACATGTCGCTTCAATCTGGAACATTCCCAATGTCTTTGAAAACTGCGGTCATAAAGCCTCTCCTAAAGAAGAGCAGTCTTGATGCCGCAGTACTGAGTCATTACCGGCCCATCTCTAATATGCCATTTTGGGGCAAAGTCCTTGAAAAGGTTGTTTACCAACAGCTCACAGATTTCCTCTTAATAAACAACTCATTTGATGTTTTTCAGTCAGGTTTTAGACCTCATCACAGCACTGAGACTGCTCTTGTCAAGGTGACAAATGACATCCGCCTGAACACTGACACAGGCACAAAGCCTCAGTCTTAATTCTGTTAGATCTGAGTGCTGCTTTTGACACTGTCGATCATGGGATCCTCTTACAGAGACTAGAGGACTGGGTGGGCATCACTGGCACTGCCCTAAACTGGTTAAGGTCCTATCTGGAAGACAGGAAGTACTTTGTTGAAATTGGTAGCTGTGTCTCAGACCACATGACCCTGACCTGTGGAGTGCCCCAAGGGTCAGTCCTGGGTCCCCTTCTGTTCAACCTCTACATGCTGCCGTTAGGTCAGTTGATACGCAGTGAAAATGTGTCCTATCACAATTATGCAGACGACACTCAGATCCATGTTTCACTATCGGCAGGTGACTATGGACCAGTAGATTCACTCTGTCACTGCATCCAACAGATCAGTTTGTGGATGCAAAACAACTTTCTCCAGCTGAACTCAAGACAAGACTGAAATAATCGTTTTTGGCCCACAGAAACAAAGAGAAAGTGTTAGCGGTCACCTCCAGAGTCTCGCTCTAAAACCTACAAACCAAATTAGAAATCTGGGGGTAATAATGGACTCAGACTTGAACTTTAATAGCCACGTCAAATCAATAACATCAGCAGCTTTTTACCATCTAAAAAACATTGCCAAAATCAAAAATATAGTGTCAAAACCAGATTTAGAGAGACTTATCCATGCGTTTGTCTCCAGTAGATTAGACTACTGTAACGGCCAGCTCATTGGCCTCTCCAAACGAGCTGTAAAACAGCTGCAGTACATCCAGAACGCTGCTGCTCGGGTCCTGACTAGAACCAGGAAGTATGATCACATTAGTCCTGTTCTTAGGTCTCTGCACTGGCTCCCTGTGGCTCAGAGAATAGACTTTAAAGCAGCTCTGCTTGTGTACAAGTCTCTCCATGGCCTAGCACCAAAGTACATCTTGGATATGTTAGTGCCATATGAACCATCTCGGACTCTGAGGACCTCAGGGACCGGCCTCCTGCTGGTGCCAGAGTCAGGACTAAACATGGGGAATCTGCGTTTCAGTTTTATGCAGCTAAAATCTGGAACAGTCTTCCTGAAGATGTGAGACAGGCTTCTACTCTGACAATGTTCAAATCTAAGCTAAAAACAGTTTTGTTTAGCTGCGCATATGACTGAAAGGATTTTTTCTTTGCACTCTTCTCTTTTGTTTGTGATTTTATTAGTTTAGAAAATCAGTTGGATTGATAATTTTTAATTTAGTTAATTTTATTGTATTTCTGTTTCTGTAATTTCTTTGTGATTTGAATGCATTTTTCCTGCTGTGAAGCACTTTGAATTGCCTTGTGTATGAAATGTGCTCTACAAATAAACTTGCCTTGCCTTGCCTTGAACGTGTGATCTCGTATATTATGCATTCGACCGCGTTTCCAAGGCCGGGATTATTCTGGACACATGTTTCACTTTATTGCGAGTGGACTCTGGTCAGTGGAATGCAAGTACACAAATCCACTCTCTGATCATTAAATTCTAAACTGGAAAAGATACAACATCAGATTTAACTCAACTAAAGTAAACCCAAGGCCAAAAATATGAAAAGTCTGTTTTTCTCGTATAATCGATGCAATTATTGGTCATTAGTGGTGAAGGGTGAGTGTGTTTCACAGATGTCTTTCTGCGTTTGGACTAAACAGAGTGCAGAGAGAAACTGTACGGATAAGTCAGCGCTTGATAAATACTATAGCAGTCTGTTCACACACAGAAAAACAACTTGACTGACAGAAAAGACCAACACTTTTGAAAGGGAATATCCATTCATCCGTTACATATCTACGCAGAAAATAAATGAAAATATAAAAAGTGGGAGATACATTATAATATTGCAATTGTTGTTATGGAAAATGTTACTATCAAGATCATCATTGGCTGAAAACACATTTGTGGCAAAAAGAGCTTGTCAAAAATAAACAATTATCACCATAGCAATAGATTTTTAAGATACAGTATTTTCAGGACTATAAGTTGCACCAGCCAAAAAATGCATTATAGAGAAGAAAAAACATATATAAGTCGCACTGGAGAATAAGTTTTTGGGGAAATTTATTTGATGAAATCCAAGACCAAGAACAGACATTTCATCTTGAAATGCATTTTAAAATAATAATAGATTAGAGAACATGGTGAATAGGTGTACGTATGCTAACGCTAACACCTTCAGCTACATGAGGCACAGACAGAACTGTGGTAAGTGTCTGGTATGTTAACGTAACATATTAACAGTTATTCAGACAACTATAGCATAAAGAACATGTTAACACGTTTACCAAAGCATCAGTTTTACCCATCCATCCATCCATCCATCTTCTGCCGCTTTATCCGGGGCCGGGTCGCGGGGGCAGCAGTCTGAGCAGGGACTCCCAGACTTCCTTCTCCCCAGACACTTCCTCTAACTCCTCCGGGGGGATCCCGAGGCGTTCCCAGGCCAGCCGAGAGACATAGTCTCTCCAGCGTGTCCTGGGTCTTCCCCGGGGCCTCTTCCCGGTGGGACATGCCTGAAACACCTCCCGAGGGAGGCGCCCAGGAGGCATCCGGAACAGATGCCCGAGCCACCTCAGCTGGCTCCTCTCGACGTGGAGGAGCAGCGGCTCTACTCCGAGCTCCCCCCGTGTGGCCGAGCTCCTCACCTTATCTCTAAGGGAGCGCCCAGCCACCCGGCGGAGGAAACTCATTTCGACCGCTTGTATCCGCGATCTTGTTCTTTCGGTCACTACCCAAAGCTCATGACCATAGGTGAGGGTAGGAACGTAGACCGACCGGTAAATAGAGAGCTTTGCCTTTCGGCTCAGCTCCCCCTTTACCACAACAGTCCGATGCAGCGACTGCATCACTGCAGCCGCTGAACCGATCCGCCTGTCGATCTCACGCTCCATCCTTCCCTCACTCGTGAACAAGACCCCGAGATACTTGAACTCCTCCACTTGGGGCAAGGACACCCCACCCACCTGGAGAGGGCAAGCCACCTTTTTCCGGTCGAGAACCATGGCCTCGGATTTGGAGGTGCTGATTCTCATCCCAGCCGCTTCACACTCGGCTGCAAACCGTCCCAGTGCATGTTGCAGGTCCGGGTTTGATGGAGCCATCAGGACAACATCGTCTGCAAACAGCAGAGATGAGATCCTGTGGTCCCCAAACCGGACCCCCTCCGACCCCTGACTGCGCCTAGAAATTCTGTCCATAAAAATTATGAACAGAACCGGTGACACAGGGCAGCCCTGGCGGAGTCCAACATGCACTGGGAACAGGTCTGACTTACTGCCGGCAATGCGAACACAGCTCCTGCTCCGGTCATACAGGGACCGGACAGCCCTGAGCAAAGGGCCCCGGACCCCGTACTCCCGGAGCACCCCCCAAAGGACACCCCGAGGGACACGGTCAAAAGCCTTCTCCAGATCCACAAAGCACATGTGGACTGGTTGGGCAAACTCCCATGAACCCTCGAGCACCCGATGGAGGGTATAGAGCTGGTCCAGTGTTCCACGACCGGGACGAAAACCACTCTGCTCCTCCTGAATCCGAGGTTCGACTATCGGTCGGATTCTCCTCTCCAGTACCTTGGAATAGACCTTACCCGGGAGGCTGAGGAGTGTGATCCCTCTGTAGTTGGAACACACCCTCCGGTCCCCCTTCTTGAACAGAGGGACCACCACCCCGGTCTGCCAGTCCAGAGGCACGGTCCCCGAACGCCACGCGATGTTGCAGAGACGTGTCAACCAAGACAGTCCTACAACATCCAGATACTTTAGGTACTCAGGGCGGATCTCATCCACCCCCGGAGCCCTGCCACCGAGGAGTTTGCGGACAACCTCAGTGACTTCAGCTTGGGTGATGGATGAGCCAGCCTCCGAGTCCCCGGTCTCTACTTCCTCTTCAGAAGACGTGACTGAGGGATTAAGGAGATCCTCAAAGTATTCCTTCCACCGTCCGACGACATCCCCAGTCGAGGTCAGCAGGCCTCCACCCGCACCGTAAACGGTGTTTGTGAGACACTGCTTCCCCTTCCTGAGGCGCCGGACGGTTTGCCAGAATTTCTTTGGTGCCGACCGATAGTCCTCCTCCATGGCCTCCCCGAACTCCTCCCAGGCCCGGGTTTTTGCCTCTGCGACAGCACGAGCCGCGGCTCGCTTGGCCTGCCGATACCCGTCGATGACCTCCGGAGACCTACAAGCCAGAGTGGCCTGATAGGCCTCCTTCTTTAGTCTGACGGCATCCCTTACTTCCGGTGTCCACCACCGGGTTCGGGGGTTGCCGCCACGACAGGCACCGGAGACCTTGCGACCACAGCTCCGAGCAGCCGCATCAACAATGGAGGCGGAGAACATGGTCCACTCGGACTCAATGTCCCCAGCCTCCCCCGGGACATGGGAGAAGCTCTCCCGGAGGTGCGAGTTGAATACCCTACTGACAGAGGGCTCCACTAGACGTTCCCAACAGACCCTCACAATGCGCTTGGGTCTGCCAAGTCTGTCCGGCTTCCTCCTCCGCCAGCGGATCCAACTCACCACCAGGTGGTGATCGGTTGACAACTCTGCCCCTCTCTTCACCCGAGTGTCCAAGACACGCGGCCGGAGGTCTGATGACACGACAACTAAGTCGATCATTGACCTCCGGCCTAGGGTGTCCTGGTGCCACGTGCACTGATGGACACCCTTGTGCTTGAACATGGTGTTCGTTATGGACAATCCGTGGCTAGCACAGAAGTCCAATAACTGAACACCGCTCGGGTTCAGATCGGGGAAGCCGTTCTTCCCGATCACCCCTCTCCAGGTGTCACTGTCATTGCCCACGTGGGCGTTGAAGTCCCCCAGTAGAACAACGGAGTCCCCGGTCGGTGCACTGTCCAGTACCCCTCCCAAGGACTCCAAGAAGGCCGGGTACTCTGCACTGCTGTTCGGCCCGTAGGCCGCCACAACAGTGAGAGACCTGTCCCCCACCCGAAGGCGGAGGGACGCGACCCTCTCGTTCACCGGGGTAAACTCCAACACGTGGCGGCTGAGCTGAGGGGCTATCAGCAAGCCCACACCAGCCCGCCGCCTCTCCCCGCGGGCAACACCAGAGAAGTGGAGCGTCCAGCCCCTCTCGAGGAGATGGGTTCCAGAGCCCAAACTGTGCGTGGAGGTGAGGCCGACTATATCTAGTCGGTATCGCTCAACCTCCCGCACAAGCTCAGGCTCTTTCGCCCCCAGCGAGGTGACATTCCATGTCCCCAGAGTTAGTCTCTGTGTCCGGAGATCTGGTCGCCGAGGCCTCTGCCGTCGACTGCCGCCCAGATCTCTCTGCACCGGCCCCCTATGGATCCTCCTGCGGGTGGTGGGCCCACGGGAGGGCGGCCCCACGTCGCTCTTTCGGGCTGTGCCCGGCCGGGCCCCGTGGGGTAAGACCCGGCCACCAGGCGCTCGCCATGGAGCACCCATCCCAGGCCTGGCTCCAGGATGGGGCCCCGGTGACGCCGATCCGGGCGACGTGAACTGCCTTGATTGTGTCGTCGTCATAAGAGGCTTCTGAACCGATCTTTGTCTGACCCGTCACCTAGGACCTGTTTGCCTTGGGAGACCCTACCAGGGGCATGAAGCCCCCGACAACATAGCTCCCGGGATCATTCGGGCACTCAAACCCCTCCACCACGTTAAGGTGTCGGCTCAAGGAGGAGTCAGGAGTCAGTTTTACCCCAAATCACTAAATCCATTCAATTCTTCTTCCTCTGTGTCACTTCTAAACAACTCCACAAACTCCAGAGGTAGAGGAAGTGCAGATTCACTTAGAGCCTAGATCGCCCTCTTGTGGTTGTCAGGGTGAAAATAATCAGCATGTGAATGCGGTTGTCAGTGTGGAAATAACCAATGATATCACATACAAGTCACTCTGGAGTATAAGTTGTACCCCGGCCAAAACTATGAAAAAAGGTCTTATAGTCCAGGAAAAAAGGCCTCGTGGTGGCTGTTTTAGAAAGAAAGGGAAACGTTTGGTTGGAATGGGCATGAATAACACACGTACAAACTAGCCTCGCGTATGTACGAGTGTCTGGCGCGCAGATGAACAAAATTGCTTCCACATTTCTCTGTCAGCCCTTAACTTAAGTCAATATGCTGCCACATGTCACCCATCTTGTTTTTTTTTTATTCTCCATTCAGAATTCCCATAAAAGAAGTGGCTAATACCTTCAAAAGGACGAGTCATCAACATCTGAGTCGGTGATTAACGCTCTTGTGAGATGACACGTGCTACTTTTCCCCCCGTAAAGGTTTTTTTTACCTTCCACACAAAACAAAACCTCAAAAGCATGGCATAATTAATCGCTCGCAATGACGAGCTTTGATGTTTGATGCCCACTTTGTAGTAAAAAAAGATAAGAAGAAGAAGAAGAGAGCGGAGGGGATCAAGCTTTGATTTTGTCTGAACAAAACACAGACTTGGCCTCGACACAACAATGCGCTCAGACGCACCTGGACCCGACTTTAGTAAATAAAATCAAAGTTAGAGATGTTTACGTGGCACAAGCCGGTCTGCAACTCGGATCTGTGAGCACTGTGTCTGCTCTGACTGGTTTTGGCTGAGGAAAAGGATCAGGAAAAGCACACCGTGTCAGTTTGGATTTGCATCCGATCGTTAGCATGGACTGACCTTGTGACCCTTGGATTTAACGTCGAGCCCCAAAATCTTTGACCGTGAAATCCACATAAGGGCTCCGAGTTGCTTTTACCATATTACTGGAGTAGTGTTTGTTATTTTAGTTAAACCCGTAGGTCTTTTGTAGGTTTGTCCTTGGATAAATTAAGGTCAAACACAGTCACACAGCTGGAAGTGTTTCCCAGTGTCGTTACATCACAAACACATCTGCACCAACAAGCTTTTTCCCATTGATCTATAAAAAGGTCTGGAAGGTTCACTAAACTTTCACCTTGGCTGGGTATGCAAATTATTGATAACTTTTGAAATTCATATGATAGAAAATGTTATGTAAAAACAAGAAAATGACTGAGAAAAGAAATTGAGTAAAAAGGAATTTTTTTAAGTAATATGTAAAATTAAATGATACATGGCCTTACATTATCACGTTAAATAAAGTTATTTTTTTCTATAAAAATGAGAGTTTTTGTATTTTTTTTACATCTCAACTTTGTCCATGCTTTGCTGTATGGCGCTTAGTTACCGTATTTTCCGGAGTCGCACCGGAGTATAAGTTGCACCAGCCAAAAAATGCATAATAGAGAAGAAAAAAAACATAAATAAGTCGCACTGGAGTGTGAAATGTGGCTGAAAGTGTGAAAAAAAAACAAATAATATCACATATAAGTCTCTCCAGAGTATAAGTATAAGTATATAAGTATAAATATAAGTGTAAGTCGCACCCCGGCCAAAACTATGAAAAAAAGGTGCAACTTAAAGTCCAGAAAATACGGTACCTGCTACAAAAGAAATGCCAAGAATAATGTTCCCCAAAACGTGTGAATCCTTGAGAAATTGTGGCATCTGTTTTGCTTTTTAAACGGGCATTAGATCGACTTCAAACAACAGAGGTCTTTCATGATAACTCAACGACACAAAGAACTTAAAAGCATTCGACTCGTTAGAAAACTACGCCAACATTACATCGCTGCAAAGTCTTGGCTTATCGAGCGTGTCACAATTGATTATATGACGAAAGACTGAAGCTAACTTTAGCCTAACTTACTCTGCAGCTGTCAAGTGATGAAAGTTTGGTCCAGGCTAAATATTCTGGTCCAACAAATGTAAATACGAGTAATAAACTGTTCAAACCATCCATTGTATATTTTAATTTGCGTTCACTCTTTACATGGTTTTAAACTTTAGTCTAAACAAAAGTCCACCTCATCGAGCTAATCTTCTACCAGAATAGTTCATCTACTTTTCAAAATAAGTCTAAAGCTCTCACACGTGTTATCAATCAATCTGCTTTTAATCAAAAGCGTTCTTCTTCCCCCTCTCCTCCTCCTCCTTCTCCTCCTTCTCATTCTACTTCTCGTTCTCCTCCTTCTCCTCTTCCTTCCCCTTTTTCTTCTTCTTCTTCTTCTTCTTCTTCTTCTTCTTCTTCTTCTTCTTCTTCTTCTTCTTCTTCTTCTTCTTCTTCTTCTTCTTCTTCTTCTTCTTCTTCTTCTTCTTCTTCTCCTCCTCCTTCTCCTCCTCTTCTTCTCTGGCACGTGCACACTCAGTGGTTTAAGCTGCAGAGGAGCCTTTGCGCATATGGCAGTTTATTCCCTGGATGGCTCCGGTTTGTCCAATGATACTGTGTGTGTGTGTGTGTCTGTGTGTGTGTCTGTGTGTGTGTGTGTGTGTCTGTGTGTGTGTGTGTGTGTGTGTGTCTGTGTGTGTGTCTGTGTCTGTGTGTGTGTGTGTGTCTGTGTGTGTGTCTGTGTGTGTGTGTGTGTGTGTGTGTGTGTGTCTGTGTGTCTGTCTGTCTGTCTGTCTGTGTGTGTGTGTGTGTCTGTGTGTCTGTCTGTCTGTCTGTCTGTCTGTGTGTGTGTGTGTGTGTGTCTGTGTGTGTGTGTCTGTGTGTCTGTCTGTCTGTGTGTGTGTGTGTGTGTGTGTGTCTGTCTGTCTGTGTGCAATTGCTGTTGGAATTCATGTGCAATCTATGTGCTGTCGTGACACATATTCATGTGCAATTACTGTCGAGATCACATGCAATGGTATTTATGTATTTATGTATTTATTTGTCTATGGGAGTTTTTATTTATTTATAGGAGATCTTCTACTGAAAGTGTTTTTCAGACTTCCTATAAGTGATCTGTTCTTCTGGATCTACCTCTGTATCTACCTGCGTTGCACCAATGAAATTTCCCCATGTGGGACAATAAAGGAATATCTTATCTTATCTTATCTGTCTGTCTGTCTGTCTGTGTGTGTGTGTGTGTGTCTGTGTGTGTGTGCGTATGTGTGTGGAAATATGTCACAAATTTACGCCAAAATCTCCCGCGGCTCCAAGACAATGACGTCAGGCTCCCAGGATCCACGCGCTGTCACCAGATCTGCAACGATTTGTGACCTACAATCTCACAAAATAAAAGTTTATGGAGCAACTTCCACTGGTGAAGAGTGTCGCCAGTCGGGACGCGAGATGATTGGACGCTGACTTTTATAGACTTCAGTTTAATATCTGTAAAGCAAAAGAGTAGAAAGCTCTTGTCTTTTAAATCAATCAAATCAAATCAATTTATTTTTGTAAGGCCCAAAATCACAACAACAGTTGCCTCTGAGGGCCACAGGGAGAAATGAATCAACAATGTCTGTGGTGGCGATGAAGTCAGACAATGTCTGTGGTGGCGATGAAGTCAGACAATGTCTGTGGTGGCGAGGGACGATGTCCCAGGGTCCTCTGTCCTTAGACTCTCCTTCTCGGCCAGGAAAAACTACAAAAAAACCTCTTTGGGAAAAAAGCGTAGAAACCTGGAGGAGTTCCAGTGAAGGAGAGATCCGACTCTCACAGACGGACAGACGGACACAAGGAGACTGGAGCTGGACCCACTCTTCAGGCAGAAGAGGGACCGTCTGAGTCGAGCTGGACCCACTCTTCAGGCAGAAGAGGGACCGTCTGAGTCGAGCTGGACCCACTCTTCAGGCAGAAGAGGGACCGTCTGAGTCGAGCTGGACCCACTCTTCAGGCAGAAGAGGGACCGTCTGAGTCGAGCTGGACCCACTCTTCAGGCAGAAGAGGGACCGTCGGAGGCGAGCTGGACCCACTCTTCAGGCAGATGAGGGACCGTCGGAGGCGAGCTGGACCCACTCTTCAGGCAGATGAGGGACCGACTGAGGCGAACTGGAGCCACTCTTCAGGCAGATGAGGGACCGTCCACACAGGGCAGGGACCACTTCACCAGGGGAGGGGCATCTGGGTCCACAGGTCCTCAGGAGTGAGAGAAAGAAAAGAAGGCGGTGAACAGTTTGCAAGTGGAATCAAAAAATAAATATTGTTTGATAGCATAAGTAGTCAGAAGAAGAAGAGGATAGTGCTCAAGCTGTCATACTTCCCCCAGCATAGTTACTCCTAGGGCAGCGTAGCTGAAGCTGTGGGTTTATGTTTCTGTTCCTAACTACTCTGACCATAAGCGATTTCGAAGAGGAACGTTTTAAGCCTGGACTTAAATGAAGAGACTGTGTCAGCATATTTAACATGGGTCGGGAGCTGATTCCATAACACAGGAGCTTGGTAGCTAAACGCTCTACCTCCTACAGTACTTTTAGAGACTCTTGGCACCACCAGAAGGCCGGCATTCTGAGAGCGAAGAGCTCTGTTTGGATGCACGTTTGCTGTATAAAAACAAGGGCATTGCTGATTCAGTTTGATTTTTCACATAAAGGCTCAAAACATCTGTTCATAAAATGAGTCAGGATGTTTAAACCTAATTGTGTTGTTTACTCGATAGGCCGACAGATTAGCTTGTGTATTTATTTTTTTTATTGTGAATGAAACGTATTTCTGTTGTGTTTGTTTGTGCTGACAGAAGACATGTTGTTTCGTGTGGATAGGAATAATAAACCATCAAAAAATATGAAATCTGACAGTTGAACAGCAAATTCCTCCACAAAAATATTAGAGATTTTAGAATTTGATCATATCGACTGATTCAGAAAAAAATACCAAAGAAAGTCTGGTCATCTTCATTGTTTAGGAAGAATTGTGTAGCTGAAATATAAAAAAATAAAGAAAAATTTACTCATTTACTGCATTCAAAGCTAAAACATGATGTGATTTGCTGGAACTTCATCTTAAAATGATAAATTGCATTAAAAATCATTTTTATATGCCTTGAGAATAGAGCTTAAACAAAATAAAAGGGAAGATTAATGCATTTGGACAGCAATCAACAACAAATAACATCATAAAATGTTCAGTTAGCCTAAAGTTAAACCTTTAAGATGCTAATAACTAAACTTAGCGTTCATTAAAAAGCATTAGAACACCGTAGATTGATACATGTGTTTACCAGTAGTGGCTCTGTGGTTTATCAGGTTGTTTCATGGCTTTTTTGCTTACTTTTTGACATTGTTTTGGCTAATGTATCTCTAAACACCTTTAGCCTAGCACACAAGCAACAAACATGGCGGATTTCCATGGTAACGGACGCTTTTTTTTTTGTGACGTTCCATCATCCTGAGCTACGACAAGGACTTTGCACAAACATACAAGCCCAAATTAGCATGATATTTGTATTATATTGTGCTCAAGGACTTACCAACAACATGCTAATATAAATAATAAAAATATACCTGTGTTGTGGGAGATAAAAATGACTCATGCCAGCTCCAAGTGTAGATGTTACTGTGGGAAAGAGATGTTTTAAAAAGGGAAGAGCCGTGTTGCATCACTAGCACAGAGTTATCCTTGGATTCAGTGATTGAATCCAGTTTCTTTCTGTTTCTTTCGTGTTTCTTCCACCTGGACCGAAATGTCACAGGCAAAACACTGCCACCTGCTGGACAGTCACTGCAAAGTGTCAGTGTAACGACGACAGTAAAAAGTATAAAGATTAAGTTATAACATAGAATTAAGCATTGGGCCGAGGTTTGGCAAAACAAGCAACTTTTTTTTTTCAAGTGTCATTTTTTTTTTTTTTACAATTATAAGGAAAGTGCTAGATCTTTCACCTGAACGTGTGGCACCGTTGCTATAGTGACGACAACACTCTGGAAGTGAAAGAACAGACCGTGATTTTTCTACAACTTTATGCTTGAAAATCCATCATTGGGACGAAAACAGTTTAAGCCTTGTAAGTATAAGGTTTTGTTGTGCTGTTATAAGTAGTGTTTGAACAAGTTACCGTAAAAAAGTGAGTTAATTCGTGCAAAATTAATCAATGCTAACTTTTTTTTTTGGTCAGGGTGTTAACTTTCTGGGTTAGCGCTAGCTAGGCTTACTTTTGCTAACGCTATTTGGCTTAACGTTCCATTAGTTAAAGTTCTTATGGCAGGTTTGCGTGTTGTTCTAATTATAACTTTGTTTGGGCCTGTGGTAAACATTTATCACTGTTTTACATTGGAAAAGTGGCAATTTGTGAAGAACGACTGAAAAAAGGTACAGAAACTATTTATCTTAACCTAAAGAAGCAAAAAACTCCAAAATGCAAGGAAAACATTTCTGACAATATTTAAAAATGTGTTTAAGAAAATGAAGGCGATGCCATAAATGTGTATTTGGTATAATAACTATTTTGTTACTAGTTTGAATTAAATGACCTTTAGCCCTTTACAATATGGTTGCAAGGTAACTAACTGTTTTGGAAGTATAAGACATAATATTATTATGTCTCATCTGCTGCCAGTGTACAACAACCAGGAAGTGTAAACTGAACTACACCAACAATGGTAAAGCTTGAGAAAACTAAAAGGCATTATTGTTACTAAAATATAAAAAAAAGTGAAGTATGTTTTAGTGAGTGATGGGTTATGGGTAAAATAGTATTGTATTTTATTTTACAGTTAGAAAGGACAGGCTCTTGTTATATGGCGTTGAATGTGTCCACTTCTTTGTCTTGTCCCTGTTATTCTGCACCTGTGCCTACAGCAGGATGAATCTATTTGAGGACGAGCAGGGCAGCCGGCCGCTCAGCGTGGAGGAAGAGGAGGAAGAAGAGGAGGAAGAGGAACAGACAGAGCAGAGAATGGAGGACAGGCCTCTAGTGACCATCACACCTGATGCCTCTCCAGCAGCAGAGGAGGAGCAGGAGGAGGAGGAGGAGGAGGAGCAGCCCCCGACCTGCACCGATGTCTCCACTAGTCCTGCTCTACAATATCTGGAGGAGGTGAAGCCTATTATTTTACAGAAGCATAAAACATTTAGTACTTTAAAATACATTATGCATGCTCATCCCTCCAAACATGGTCTAAAATCCAGGGTTGACCTTTTTTTTTTTCTTGCCTGGTCATGATAAATGGGTTTTAGTGGGATAACAAGCTTATTTTTACAGACATTTGTAATTAAATGGCCTTTATTGTTGTGCTGTTTGGTGGAATAGATCGCTTTGGCCTTTCGTTCACCTATAGACTATGTTAATTGAAAATGTGAATCAAATCAGAGGCTTCTCAGCAAACTCTGGCAGACCCAATTTTTACCCCCCGAGGGCCAATAGTAGTCTAAAACGACACATCCGTACAATATTTGTTCTTATATGACATCGTAATTACATAAGGACGATAAGAGTATAGTATGTATTTACAAGTAACACCATATTCTCTGTGAAATCACTAGTATTTTCCAACAGTGATTGATACATTTTATTGAGTATCACTTACATTGACAGACAACATCACTGACAACAATTTCCATCTTTCACAGCTGTATCAAACAGAATCCACATGTCCTCTAAAGTAAGACTTCAGTGCACTGCAGACCACTTCATTTTTTAAATGTATTGTCATGCCTTATGTACACTTGATGTACGGTATACATTTTGTAAGGTGCCTAAAATACAAAAAAGCTTAAAAAATTAAGCAGGCATTATGATCTCTGAGCGCATTGCAATATACAGAGCTATGGTGGGACTGAGAACATTTTTGTATAAAAAGTGCATATTTTTTGGCATGATCTTGTTAATGGATGATAGAAAAGGTCAATGTTTTACAGAATCCTAAATACACATAATATCACTATATGAATGATATCAATATCAATAAAGCTCAAATATCAACACTCATAAGACCTTACGCATTTCATATTTATAAAAGCTTTCATGTCGCTCTGAAGAAAATAAATACTGTACACGTCCGTAAACATTCCGTTTCCCATTCACAGTGTGTACACTTGTTACGCGGTGCTATACATGTTTCTAACATTAGGCTGCAGTATTGTACAAGTGGGGAATCTGAGCTGCTGTTCTAAATGCAAAACTACAGTTGTGCAGTTATTCAGTGCTCCCAGTCTTGTGGAACAACCTGGCAAGACAAATGTATTCACTGTCAAGAGCAGTAAGCAAAATGTCAATAAAGTACAATGTTCCTGGCACTGTCCCCAAACTAATTTCATTTTTGGATCTATCGCGCAGGATAATGATGATGCATTTCATCAGCATCACAAAATCTACACAGATGCACTGTTGCCTTGTGGCTGCTGTGAATCGGGGCTTTGATTTTTAATAAAAGTGTGAAAACCAGATAAGCCCTGCATGTGGTCTGGTGCCATGAATTTCAGACTAATTGCTGGAAACGGTTTGATCAGCGCTCGTATGCCTCACACGAGTGCCTTCTTTTAATTAAGGAGCGTATTAGAGCAGGCAAAATGATAGCTCGTTAGTTTTTATGACCGTGTGCTGCTCTGTGTCTCTGGTTTATGACAGGACTGGAACATGGACAAATGTGAGAGACATTTCACATGGAAACCCTCCGTTTATTCTTATGGCTTCTAAACACTGCACTCTCAAATGCAAGTGGATTTTTTTAATGTTTTTCCTCAAATGTGTTTAGTCATAACATTCACATGGCCGCACTCTTGAATAGTGATTTATTGTTTTTAAATATAATCTTTGAGCTTTTACTGCATTCAAGCTGTCCAAGTGCATGTACAAATATACCTCAGCTTTTCTTCCCATCTGTTTAAGACTGAACCATTTTTATTTCTGGCAACTATATTTACGGAGCATAGTTTTTGGGCCTGATCATCATCCTGACAGTCTTGAAGGCCTGCCGGTAGTTGGTCGGGTAGAACTCCGACGACATGTTGTGCCAGGTGCCCCAGAAGATGCCGTTCCGGACGCCCTTGTATCGCTTGTGGTAGTACTTCCCGTTGAGGTTGGCGGACATGCAGGCGTCGAACCACCAGCCCGAGCTGTAGTAGGCGCCGCAGTTTCCGGACGGGTACATGTCATTGTCGCGGTCCGGAGTGGAGAAGAACTTCTGATCGTGGTTGAAGTGTTTGTTGAAGCTGACGGCGTTCCCGGCCGTCCCACTGCAATGAAAAATGTATCTTACGTTCAGAACCCCTCCGTGGTGTGACAGGGCCGGTGCGTATGAATATTTGATACCGCCACGCGTAACGGCTAACGCTACCTGTATCCGCTGATGGACAGGCGATATCGAAGGAACTCGTTGGCCACGTAGAACTCGTCAAACTTGGCGTACTCCCTCACGCCCTCGAAGTCCTCCAGGTCTATGCGCAGCACCATGTCTTTGGCTTTTGTCAGCAGATGGATGTGGTCGTTCCCCAGCCAGGACTCGCCCCTGCAGAAGTATCGATGTGAAATATTTATAGTGAATCAAGTGCGGGGCATGTCAGGCATCATGAGCAGCCGATGTAGAAGGCTCGGTGCATCTTAAAACGTGTTCGCCGGAGTGGTTTTTACTTTTAAACGAGAAGCTCTACAGCAGTCAAGATGGTCGCAAAGGAAAAAGAATGTTAATGATAAAGATGAATGCCAGGAAGAGCTCGTTTTTAGATCTACAAAGTTCTACATTATTGACCAGTCCTAATATCTGTTTCTTTTGTTGTTTTTTGTGAATCAAGTTTGCCATTTCTCACAATAATACAGTTTCTTTGGGCTTGTCTTTGGCTGCTGGGGACGATACAAATATGAATGAAGTAAAAATCACAACAGAATATGAAATGGAATGGAATATAGAATCATTTGCTGCATGATTGTGTAAACATACTTCTATTTCCATTTGTACTCAGTAGTCTGTTCTAAACCAGTCATTTGATGGGCAGAGGACAAGCTTAACACACGGGCACACACAGAAATGCCCCGAAAAATGACAAATATGGTTAAAATCAGTTGATGTCTCCTGATGACAATGTTGTAACCGTGATGGCCCATCCCAATTGCTTTAAAATCAGCTGGATTTCAATACAATCTCAACTGTAAAACCGAAAATGAAGTCTTTTTTTTTGTGCCCATCAGCGCAATCTCTCACTTAATATGTCTCCCGTGTCCTGCTGCAGTACGTGTGGGTTGCCTGCCGGCCAAAGACTTCACAGAGAGTGGAATTAAGAAACATAATTAATCCCTTAGTGCAATAAGCGACTCTCTGTTTCTATGTTGTAGATAGAGGGAGTTATGATATTATTATTTTTTCTGCACCAAGTGACATTTTGTTGTTGCCCCCATTAAAACGTACACTAACTCGTAATTGCATTTGGGCCATCAGCAAAATGGAAGCAAACATTTCTTTTTTATGCAATGTTTTTCAGTCTAGCCCGGTCCCAAACAGATGGCCGGTTCCAGTTTCCTGGTCCAGTGCTAAATTAGAAATGGGAGGCATGCGAGAACTTTTTTGTGTATATTATTCGCCATGTGCACACGCTAATGGGTTTCATCTTAATACACCATCAGGACGAATGCTATCGAATATGTATCAGCGCTACCTCAGATTCCCGAAGCCCTTTTTGTACTCGGCCCAGGTCCGGTTGAAGCTGACCGACCCGTCTAGTCTCTGCTGGATCACGGTCCAGCCCCCGCCGTAGGACTCCATCTCGCAGAGGACCTCGAACGTCCCGTTGCGAGGATCGGGAGTGACTCTGTACACGCCGCTCTTCCTCTCCTGCAGCACGTTGTAGTCGGAGCAGTCCCTCGGGGCCAGGATGACTGTTGGCAGGCAGACAGGGAGACAAAAAAAAAAGAGAGGCAGAGCAGTTTAAAGAGACTGCGCACTGAATGCGTTTTCATTTTTCTCTGGCGTTCTCCCGCCACTAAACCAAGGGACTGTAAAACCAACAATCCCTTAGGCGCTGACAGGAGAAAATATGAGAACGAGACAGTGATATCGTGGCGGGCTTGCCAAGTTTCCCTTTTCTGTTTCGTACAAATATTTCAGTGTAAATCTTTACAGTGGAGACTTTTGTGCAAATATATGTCAATTATGGCCAGGCAGAGATGAAATGTGGTTGAATTAAACCTTTTTTGATTGAAGGGAATTGGAATTTCCTAAGCTTGATACAACAACGATATGAAAACACTTTCTTTTTGTACAATACAATGCAATTTTCAACACAAAAATAGTACATTCTTCACATTTACTTTGTCTTTTTTATGGAATGGCTTAAAGATCATCTGTAGATTTGAGTTTATTTTGGATTGATGATGAGGTGCTCCCTCTGCTGGTGATTGACTGTTGGTGTTTGTTTTATGTTTTTTTTGCTGTGTTTTGAATGATACATGGGCAATTTTATGAAAGACCTGTGCACTTTTAGCCTGCATGAACTAGCATTTGTTGTGCTATCTCTGGTTTGTGCAATATTTATCATGCAACGTCCCTGTCAAATAAATAAATAAATACATTCAATAAAGGTCAAATAGCAGTTTATGTCAGTTTTCCCCCCCAGCAATATTGATGCTTCAAATGACAATGCAGTTTCTCGAAATTGAAACAGTATGAAACGGTGCATTATGGAACATTTCAGCAGAAAGAGAACATTTTGTGTTGTGAAGAACGAAGAGCTAGCGTCGATTGAAAGGTTTTCGCTATGGATTTTGACAGTGCCGGACGACCGCGCTCGAGCATCTTCAAAAGGGCGATTCCTGTGGGATGTTCTCTGTCTGCAATGGTCAGTCAAAAGTCGTCCGAGGAAGGAACGGACGCTGAACCAGTGACAGATGATTGACAGGTGTTCCTCTCCAGTCATCGAGTATTGCTCAAACTGTACGGAAAGTTTACGCTAACCCTGATGGAACGTTGTCAGAATGCACAGTATGCACGCAATTAGACAGGGATTCAGTTCACAATGCTATGCCTGATTAATATTGTAGAGAATGGCCAAGGCTTCTATTAATCCCTAAACGCACCTGTCTCTTGCTTTTTAAAATAGTGAGAAGGAAACGACTTCCACCTGCACAGTCCAAGGACAAAGGCCACTGTCGATCGATAGCAGTCTAATGCACTACGGTCTCATTTTATACAGTGCAGATCAAAATTCTCTCTTCACACTCCCTCCCCCCTGCTGTGCTGCGCTGCTTTAAACCGTCTCTCATGCCGCTGCATTGACCCAGGTGGAAGGATCTTTGTCAGTTTGTGTTTAAAATGCTAAAGGAGAGTACCCAAAAGACAAGAGGAAGGGTGACACTGGATTAAACGGGACTCGTCGTCATGACTTTGGCGCCCCCCTTCTCAAATCGTTCCGAGCGTGTGGACCCTCACGCTCTACATGTCCCACTGCTTAATCCCTTTTGGAAACTCTGCTTAAAGGGAATTGCAGCGATGCTCGGCGAAAGTAGAGCAGTCGTCATACTCAGGTTACCGGGCATCCACGTTTTTCTGTTCTAGCGCCACAGCCCAGTGGTGAATCAAATCAAAGAGGCTGGCCGATTAATTGCAAAGAAATCACAATTTGAGTGGTAACAATTTAGTTCCTTGAGGTAATAGAGGTCATGCAGATAATAGTGCATGATTTCGAATTTTAGGAGTGTAATGTTAATGGTGTCATCTCTTGTATCTCCTGTAAGAGCTTAAAACTAACTTGCTACAGTTATGAAAAGAATATACAAACATCTCTACTAAATATTTGGTTTGTACCTGACATCTAAAGGAAAAAAAAAGCAGTAATAGTAAACCAGATAAACAACAGGTCACATTTAGCACTGATACAGACTTTGAGATCTGATTTGACATTTCTTTCCTTTGATAACATGTTTCTGGGTTTGTTTGTTTGTTTGTTGAGGACATTTATTGTTGTCAAGTGAGTTGAAGTGTCCATTATCACCCCCTACCGTGAGTAAACTAGCTAGCTGAGCTCTGCACAGTCGAAGCAACACGGAGCAACTACTTGCAGAGTCCATTTTGTCAAGTCAATTTGAGCGTCATTTAGACATTACAGCGTCCGTTACAGATCAAAATTCCAGTCTTCTCTCAAATATTGTATGCGTCGTGCACTGTGAATTGAATTTTCATTTTAAAACAGACGGCTTATTCCAATAGCAACGCCTTTCAGACAAATCACAATTGCTTTTAGTTCGGCTTCAACCCGACTCTCGAGGTTTGACCCGTGAAATAGTTTTTATGTCTCCCGCACTTGAAGAAGATGACTACAGCTCTCCACTTTGGCACTGCTCCCTCTTTATTGTCATTCGTCTGTCTGGTGTGCCCCCCCCCCCCGGCCAGACAAGAAGAGCCATCACATCTCATTTACCTTGGGCTCGATGTCTGACCCATCTAACTTTAATATCAGCCACTTACGGATGCCCAGATGTTGGCTGATTGGCTGTCCCAGTGGTGAGGGTGTAGCCTGCCTGGATATGCCCTTGCCTAATAACTTCTCTGCTGGCGAAGACGGCAGACTGTGTGATGAGCTTTAATAAATGACTTCCCACACCCTGCCGGATTGCATGCTCATAACTTATAAGCAGGGCTGGGTCGCAATAATCATCACTTAGTTTTATACTCAATAACATTTACTCGAGTACCTTTTTGATCATTATTTTGTGACATCGAACTTTTACTTAAGCGTAATATTTTTTTATGAATTTCCTACCGCTTGTTCCCATTAGGGGTCGCAGGTTTATTTGTATTCTAAGTGTGAGTTAGCAATTAAGTGACAAAATCTCTCTGGAGATGATATAATAATATACAGTGTCCCGTATTTTCTGCACTATAAGGCGCACTTAACTTTACGACAGTGCTCTTTATAATCCAGTGTGCCTTACATAAGGATGAATTCTGGTTGTGCTTACTGACCTAGAAGCGAGTTTCGCTTAATGTGCCTTATACCGTAATTTCCCGACTATAAATGGCACCTTTTTCATCGTTTTGGCCGGGGTGCGATTTATACTCCAGAGCGACTTATATGTGATATTATTCGTTATTTTCACATGTTGATTATTTTCACTCTGACAACCACAAGAGGGCGCTCTAGGCTCTAAGCGACGCAGAAGAAGAATCTGCACTTCCTCTACCTCTGGAGTTTGTGGAGTTGTTTAGAAGTGACACAGAGGAAGAAGAATTGAATGGATTTAGTGATTTGGGGTAAAACTGATGCTTTGGTAAACTTGTTAGCATGTTCTTTATGCTATAGTTATCTGAATAACTGTTAATATGTTACGTTAACATACCAGACACTTACCACAGTTCTGTCTGTGCCTCATGTAACTGAAGGTGTTAGCGTTAGCATACGTACACCTATTCACCATGTTCTCTAATCTATTATTATTTTAAATTGTATTTCAAATTCATTTCCCCAAAAATGCGACTAATACTCCAGTGCAACTTATATGTGTTTTTTCTTCGCTATTATGCATTTTTGGGCTTATAGTCCGGAATATAGGGTATATGAAAAATTATCGAAAATAGACAATTTATTGACACTTGATCACCATTCATTATGATCAAGTGCGCCTTATAGTATGGCAATTACGGTAATATAATATAACATAACATGATATAATAATTAGACATTTCTTGCTCTTTACGTTCAGTGTATTACATTTTTTAGGGTAATATTCCTTAGAAATACCTGAATCTGCTCGTCAGGTCAACTTTTTTACTCCTACTTAAGTGACAGTTATTTACATGAGAGCAGTTTTTGGCCACGCTACACAACCCTTTCATAAATTTGATAGACATTAAAGGGAAATCAACTCTCCTATCTGCATCAACAGTTTGCAATGGGCTGGCACGTACAAGGATAAGCAACCATATGGGTACTCGGTGATAATCTGTAACTGGGCCACAATAAAGTTTCACGGTACAAAGAGAACTCATCAAAAGCTAGCAGACTTCCTCCTCCAGAAACTGCGCCTCGCCACCTCGCAGATAGACGTTTCCTGACGAGGCAGCACACAACTGCACATCCATTTTCTTTGGCTGAATTGAGTTAATGTAGCTGAACTGTAACATGAATTGCTGTCCGTTCACCTCAAGGCCCTCATATTTCTCGGGGGAGTGATGGAGAAGAATGGTGCGTGGAGCCGGGATGAGGGTTGACAATGGGGTGAAAATAAATGCAGGCAGCAGGCAGCGGCGAGAGCATCTTGACTGAGCCCGACAAGAGCTCCTCGTACTTCTGCCTGAAGGTGAAAGTCTCTTTTTACATCGGCACCAAAAGACAGTACTGGTCCAGCATATCCAAGCATTTACTCCCACACCCGGCTGCAGTTCTCATGGCCCTCTCATTTAGCGTTCAAGGATATCAGGCTATTCATTTACGACTCACTGTAAGCTAACTGTGATTCAAAGCTCACAAAATCCACAGGGATCACAGGGATGAAACTGTTTTTTTTTTTTTTTTTTAAACAAATGTACTTAACTGTTTACATACATGTAGATTTATTTGCAAGTGTAGAGTATTTTTTATTTGTTTGTTTGTTTGTTTGCTTTAAAACCTGAGTAAGTTAATAATTTAGTGTTGGTGTCGATGGTTCTTTCCTGTCTTTTTCATTGTTGACTAGGGAGGCTAGTGTGTGTTGGTCCAACTTCCTGTGCTGTGCTCTGTGGGACTCGATGACTGACAGGCTGTCAGCATCCCCCAAATACTCACATCTGATTTGGTCATGACATCTTCGAGGAAAGTAGAGCTGCTTCTACAATACACTCTTTGGGGGAAAACACAATACTACTAATTTAAATCAAACAATGTTGGGTACTTTAGCTTTAGGCTGGTGATTATTATTTAAATTATTTGGTTAGTTATCAAATACCCACATTAAACATGAGTTATTTTTTAGTGTAATTCTACTTTTGTCTGAGTCATAAAACAAAAGTTATGAATGTAACTTCGGTTCGATGAATCCCTACTGACTGCCAGAGGCGGTGCTTTAGCACTGAATGAATCCTATCATGTGCAAAGGATTCATTAGGTGCTTAAGCACCGCCTCTGGCGGTCAGTAGGGATGAAAAAGAACCTGTTCTCTCAGCTCATGGCCTGTTTTGGATTCTGGGTACAGCCCTACTGGATATACACATGATTCTACGCTTCAGTGTGTATTACATACAGTATGTCATAAACATACTGTATGCATAAACAGTTGAAGTGTTAAAGTAATGAAGGTGTATTTTTACTCAAGTTCAGACTTTGCAGTAGACTATTATCAGTAGTTTGTTTATTTCCTTGGAAACTGCTGCTGGTTCTTTTTGTTTGACTTCAGGCATCATCAGGAATAAATGATAACATGAAATGGAGTTTAGCAGGTCCAACTGTTTGAAAGTCATTAGTATACAAAGACACGCGTTGTTCCCCCTGAATGCCCCTGTGACTAAAGAAGAATAGAATACTGCCAAATTGTTTTGGTGAGAGATACTGGTTGTTTATCATGCAAGAATGAACACTCAAGAGCATGACCTACAGACAAAGGAACAGGAGGAGCGTGGAGCGAGGGAGACGCACCACCACGAGAAAGTGGATTATCTGCAGACGGGCAGAGAGGAGGTCGGAGATGATCCGGGACACAGCAGAGCTAAAGGGCCGTTTGTCGGGAAGTTTAGGGAGGAGAAGAAACACAACACTGGGATTCCCTTCACACCAATGCCCCCTCTAATCTACTTAGAAATAAGCTGTTCCCATCAGACATCCACCGCCACATTCTTCATTTATGCTGTATCAAAATAGTGTTCACGTTTCACAGCACTTGCCCAACTCTTCTGAGAAAAACATGTTGAGTTGAACCTTCTTTATGTTTAGTCAATTTGATGATGATAACATTTTTAAATAAGCCAAGACTCCCCTCCCTAAATTTGAGTATCTCCATATGGACAAGACAACTTTCACACTCAGGCCTCTTTGACTCGGTTATATAACATCTCATTTAAATGATTTGGAGTAGCACAAGTGGTTTCTGACTTTCACTTCTCACTTGACTCTCTGCCCTCCAAACATTAGTATCATTTACGCAAGGTGAAATTGCCTGTGCTTGCACGCATCACGCAATACCCGAAAATCCTTGTTTTGCCCATCTCCGAAAACTGAGTTTGCCTTGTCAATACTATTTTACTGACATTCAAGGTTGCCTCTTTACTCTCTCTTTCTCTTTTCTTTCTTTTTTTCATCAATAATACACTTTATTCGTGCATCTATAAGCCTTCAGTCACCATATGTCTTCACCCCTATTTATAATTTTTAAAACACACAGCAACAGAACTTGCATAACACAAACTAACCTATATAAAGAGAAGACAGAAATAAGATATCAGTACACATTCACATATATTCACAAAGTTCCTGATGTGACAATTTTTCTGAGAAGTTATATCTAGTCATGTATTATGTAGCCTCACAACACTGGGCAATCTTTGAAGAATTTTGAAACAGGGAGAGATTTATGGGGGGAGGGGAGTCGACAGATAAAGTCTTGAGAAAAATCAGTTAGATAATTAAACTATTATGACAAACGCTAGCCATGACGGATGTTAATAATGTGCGTGGTGAGTAATTGAAACCATGCTCACATTGAGGGCTGTTCTGCACGGCGCACTGAGTGTTGCACGAGGAGCTGAGCTTGTTGACCAGTCCGGTGATGTTCTCCACACGCCGGTCCACCATGGCCTGCACATTGTCCATGTTGAGCAGGTTGAGCCCCTCCAGGCGCCCCTGTAAAGCAGAGATCTGGCTCCTGGCGTTGCGCAGGCTGGCAGACATCCGATTCAGCTTCACCTGGAAAAGACCACAGCAAAAGGGAAGGAAATCATCTCTGCGCGCAGAATATAAAGCGGCTGGATTATCGCTCGAGCCGCCAGCCTCTTCATTGTTTCAATTAGGAATTTAGAAGAGAAACAAGGCTGAGTGATGCCTGGCTGCCGGCCAAAGTAGCGCCGAGAGTGGTCGCGCCTACCAACCAGAGTGACAATTTAGCGTGATTTGGCTGCTGTGCAATGCTCATTCCCACACTGTTTACAGAAGCAGGAATGTTCCCCAGAGGATCAGTGCCGTGCATGACTTTACAGCTCTTTGCATCTGCTCAGTGTACGTTCCAGCTGACTACCTCTGAATAGACACCGTGCAACTTTGTGCCATGTTTATAAAGCGCGTTTTATCTCTCTTTGTTTGAATAGTCCAGCCTCCACAGTTACAGGTATGACGCTAATGCAATTACACATGGCTTGAATCAAAGTAGAGACAGTTGTGCAATCCTTCCTTTGGCATGGTTACATGTACCATTGTCTTTGGTTGTTCATTTTTAAATGTATTTATTAGATGTGGTTTTATGAATTATTTATGTGAGTAATTATTCACTTTAAATTCCCCTTTAATGTGTCCATTGTCAAACAAATTATACTGAAAACATAATTTTTTTTTCAGATTTTTCTTTTTTCTTCTAATGTCAGAATAATTACATCTGTTTTTTTGTCATCATGCACCACATTTTCATCGCCGTATCATGAGACAAATCCTCTTACCTGCATTTCCAGCAGAGAGCTTGGGCTGGGAGTCAGTTTGCCATAAATTGGGACTTGTCCAGCCCCGGTTACATCCTGGGCTCCTGGGATGGTACCATCTCCCCGCTCCTCTTGGCTGAACCCTCCGAGCAGGTCCTGTCCTGACAAATCCACTCTGTGCACCTCCTCTGCGTCCCTCTGGACCTGCGCCGGCCCCTGTTCAGCTTGCTGATGTACCCGTGCGGCGCGGCACTCCTGGCAGCCACTCTTCAGCTTGTTCACCTGCTCTTTCAGGCTTTGCAGCTCCTTTATAGTTTTTTCCAGCAGTCTGAACTGCTTAGGCAGCTGGATGGTGAGAGGAGGCAAGGTGAGGTGATAGGGACAATCCTCTTGGTCCTCTGAGTTTCCACACTGACTCGAGGGTCGTAATTTAATCGGACAAGAGGCTGATGGTCCGGACTCAGTTCCCAAAGGGTACGATCCTCGACTGTCCCATCTCTGGTGCGCATTGACGGGGAAGTCTGCTGCCCAGCTGCTGCCTGGAACCAGAGCGGCTGTCACCAACACTGTGCCAAAGATGCAAACCCCAAGTGTCCCCATTTTCTCTTGAGTAAAAGTTAATCAACCTCCAATAAGGTCTCCGTTCAGTCCAGCGATGTAGTAAGAAGTGTGAGCTGCTGTGGATTATTGGAGTCTTAAAGATGTAAGTCCAGTGTCCGGATGTTTGAGAGCGAGTGTGCGCAGAGAGCAGTCTGCAGGAGGCAGAGCGCGCTGGGGAACTGCCGCTGCCTCACATAGTCGTGTCATTAATATCAGGACGGGAGAGAGAGGCAGGGAGGGAGCGAGGTATGGTGCTGTGGAAGGGAGGGGCACAACTATTGCGTAATGCAAAACACCATATCCCCAGAAAAAATGGAGATGCAGGCAGATTATGTGAGAGAGTAGAGGGGGGAGAGAGGTGCACCCGCTGCAGTCAGGTGCCTCGCTGCTCATTTCCCTGAAATGAGTCTGTTCATTGGAACTATCCACTCCACAGCGCTGGGGCAATGTGCTTCGTCTCTTTCCTGTTTTTGTGGTTTGGTGGCTCCCTGTTGTATGACCTTATCCAGATGAGCTATGAACTACTGAGCAACAGTAAGTTAGGCAAGTCCCTATAAATCAATGCCGTACAGTGCACTACAGCAGAGGAGAACGGATGTCACTTTGCAGTATTTTTGGTTGTTGTGAGAATATATTTAAGTAGGCTATTTCAACAGATATATAAACAATACAACAAATATTTATTAAATGACAGATCCAATTTCTAACTATATTAATCTATATTTGTACCAGATGCCCTGCCTATCTCAACCAGCCACATGCTGTGAGAAGAGTATAGACCATATATCTGAAGTTTCCCATCTTGCCCATGAACGCCTGCACTTTTCTCATAGATATAGATCAAACACTACTAAAGGAAAAAAAAATCTAATTAGACAGGAAACGAGATGATTACAACGCCTTAGTCAGTGTGCTTTTATGTAGATAAGCTTCGATTGAGATTTCAACATTTACTTTATATTATGTTTGTGTTGAAATAGATAATTAGTCATTTTAAGACTTGCAGTTTTAAAACGTGTTTACTCAGAGGCTTCCGGTGATTACGCCACACTTAATGCATAATACACATGTTGGGACGTTAGACAAAAACTCTGTACGTGTTACTCTTCTCACATTAATCGGAATCTGAGCTGTACTTTCATGCCGACCGCAGATGATTCATCTTTCACCGAGAGGCTTTCTCTGACGTCTCAAGTCAGAGAGGCAGCACAGTTTCAGATAATTGATCTCGTCCTCACAAGTGGCTCCATGACCTGATGGAGGGATCCGGCACAAAAGAAAATACAGAGACACAAAAAAACCTCCATAACAAAGCGATTCAATCTCGCTGTTGGCTCAACTTCAATTCCCGCAGTCAATATGAGGACATGAACACATACAAAGAGGAATGGCGGGCCCTCTCCATCACACAGTGCGGCGCCGCGTCCTGTACGGAGAGCCGGTCATTATTTTTCTCCCCGAGGTGCAGGGTATTAAAGTCTACAGCTGCTGCTCAGTCCACCCTTCACATATTTTATGCACAGGTCTGCAGTGCTAATATTTTACACGAGCGCTTGAGGCGGAGAGACAGGTGTGTATGTTCCCTCGGCTCCTGTTGTGGGTCCACACCTTTCAACCACTCTGTCTGCTCCACATATAAAATAGAGGCTGCACCTCGAGTGAAGTTTCTGCCTGAAATATTTCGGTGACGGTTCGGAGAGCTTTTGAGACGAAAGTTTGGACGACTTGAGCCGAATGAATTCTGGCCATTACACTGGTTTGGTTTGACGTCTGTGTTTGGGAGGAATAAAAAGTGCGGCGTACCGGAAAATACTGCATAGCTTCGATGTTGAATTGCATTTGTAATATAAAATACACCAGATAAATCCTGTTTTATTAGTTGATTATGAAAACGTATTTATTGTGGTGATATTGCTCCAAAAGCCTCTTATGATGACAACACGAACAAGGCAGTTTACGTCGCCCGGATCGGCGTCACCGGGGCCCCATCCTGGAGCCAGGCCTGGGATGGGTGCTCCATGGCGAGCGCCTGGTGGCCGGGTCTTACCCCACGGGGCCCGGCCGGGCACAGCCCGAAAGAGCGACGTGGGGCCGCCCTCCCGTGGGCCCACCACCCGCAGGAGGATCCATAAGGGGCCGGTGCAGAGAGATCTGGGCGGCAGTCGACGGCAGGGGCCTCGGCGACCAGATCTCCAGACACAGAGACTAACTCTGGGGACATGGAATGTCACCTCGCTGGGGGGGAAAGAGCCTGAGCTTGTGCGGGAGGTTGAGCGATACCGACTAGATATAGTCGGCCTCACCTCCACGCACAGTTTGGGCTCTGGAACCCATCTCCTCGAGAGGGGCTGGACGCTCCACTTCTCTGGTGTTGCCCGCGGGGAGAGGCGACGGGCTGGTGTGGGCTTGCTGATAGCCCCTCAGCTCAGCCGCCACGTGTTGGAGTTTACCCCGGTGAACGAGAGGGTCGCGTCCCTCCGCCTTCGGGTGGGGGACAGGTCTCTCACTGTTGTGGCGGCCTACGGGCCGAACAGCAGTGCAGAGTACCCGGCCTTCTTGGAGTCCTTGGGAGGGGTACTGGACAGTGCACCGACCGGGGACTCCGTTGTTCTACTGGGGGACTTCAACGCCCACGTGGGCAATGACAGTGACACCTGGAGAGGGGTGATCGGGAAGAACGGCTTCCCCGATCTGAACCCGAGCGGTGTTCAGTTATTGGACTTCTGTGCTAGTCACGGATTGTCCATAACGAACACCATGTTCAAGCACAAGGGTGTTCATCAGTGCACATGGCACCAGGACACCCTAGGCCGGAGGTCAATGATCGACTTTGTTGTCGTGTCATCAGACCTCCGGCCGCGTGTCTTGGACACTCGGGTGAAGAGAGGGGCAGAGTTGTCAACCGATCACCACCTGGTGGTGAGTTGGATCCGCTGGCGGAGGAGGAAGCCGGACAGACTTGGCAGACCCAAGCGCATTGTGAGGGTCTGTTGGGAACGTCTAGTGGAGCCCTCTGTCAGTAGGGTATTCAACTCGCACCTCCGGGAGAGCTTCTCCCATGTCCCGGGGGAGGCTGGGGACATTGAGTCCGAGTGGACCATGTTCTCCGCCTCCATTGTTGATGCGGCTGCGCGGAGCTGTGGTCGCAAGGTCTCCGGTGCCTGTCGTGGCGGCAACCCCCGAACCCGGTGGTGGACACCGGAAGTAAGGGATGCCGTCAGACTGAAGAAGGAGGCCTATCAGGCCACTCTGGCTTGTAGGTCTCCGGAGGTCATCGAGGGGTATCGGCAGGCCAAGCGAGCCGCGGCTCGTGCTGTCGCAGAGGCAAAAACCTGGGCCTGGGAGGAGTTCGGGGAGGCCATGGAGGAGGACTATCGGTCGGCACCAAAGAAATTCTGGCAAACCGTCCGGCGCCTCAGGAGGGGGAAGCAGTGTCTCACCAACACCGTTTACGGTGCGGGTGGAGGCCTGCTGACCTCGACTGGGGATGTCGTCGGACGGTGGAAGGAATACTTTGAGGATCTCCTTAATCCCTCAGTCACGTCTTCCGAAGAGGAAGTAGAGACCGGGGACTCGGAGGCTGGCTCATCCATCACCCAAGCTGAAGTCACTGAGGTTGTTCGCAAACTCCTCGGTGGCAGGGCTCCGGGGGTGGATGAGATCCGCCCTGAGTACCTAAAGTATCTGGATGTTGTAGGACTGTCTTGGTTGACACGTCTCTGCAACATCGCGTGGCGTTCGGGGACCGTGCCTCTGGACTGGCAGACCGGGGTGGTGGTCCCTCTGTTCAAGAAGGGGGACCGGAGGGTGTGTTCCAACTACAGAGGGATCACACTCCTCAGCCTCCCAGGTAAGGTCTATTCCAAGGTACTGGAGAGGAGAATCCGACCGATAGTCGAACCTCGGATTCAGGAGGAGCAGAGTGGTTTTCGTCCCGGTCGTGGAACACTGGACCAGCTCTATACCCTCCATCGGGTGCTCGAGGGTTCATGGGAGTTTGCCCAACCAGTCTACATGTGCTTTGTGGATCTGGAGAAGGCTTTCGACCGTGTCCCTCGGGGTGTCCTTTGGGGGGTGCTTCGGGAGTACGGGGTCCGGGGCCCTTTGCTCAGGGCTGTCCGGTCCCTGTATGACCGGAGCAGGAGCTGTGTTCGCATTGCCGGCAGTAAGTCAGACCTGTTCCTAGTGCATGTTGGACTCCGCCAGGGCTGCCCTTTGTCACCGGTTCTGTTCATAATTTTTATGGACAGAATTTCTAGGCGCAGTCAGGGGTCGGAGGGTGTCTGGTTTGGGGACCACAGGGTCTCATCTCTGCTGTTTGCAGACGATGTTGTCCTGATGGCTCCATCAAACCCGGACCTGCAACATGCACTGGGACGGTTTGCAGCCGAGTGTGAAGCGGCTGGGATGAAAATCAGCACCTCCAAATCCGAGGCCATGGTTCTCGACCGGAAAAAGGTGGCTTGCCCTCTCGAGGTGGGTGGGGTGTCCTTGCCCCAAGTGGAGGAGTTTAAGTATCTCGGGGTCTTGTTCACGAGTGAGGGAAGGATGGAGCGTGAGATCGACAGGCGGATCGGTGCAGCGGCTGCAGTGATGCAGTCGCTGCATCGGACCGTTGTGGTGAAGAGGGAGCTGAGCCGAAAGGCAAAGCTCTCGATTTACCGGTCGGTCTACGTTCCTACCCTCACCTATGGTCATGAGCTTTGGGTAGTGACCGAAAGAACAAGATCGCGGATACAAGCGGTCGAAATGAGTTTCCTCCGCCGTGTGGCCAGGCGCTCCCTTAGAGATAAGGTGAGGAGCTCGGCCACACGGAGGGAGCTCGGAGTAGAGCCGCTGCTCCTCCACGTCGAGAGGAGCCAGCTGAGGTGGCTCGGGCATCTGTTCCGGATGCCTCCTGGGCGCCTCCCTCGGGAGGTGTTTCAGGCATGTCCCACCGGGAAGAGGCCCCGGGGAAGACCCAGGACACGCTGGAGAGACTATGTCTCTCGGCTGGCCTGGGAACGCCTCGGGATCCCCCCGGAGGAGTTAGAGGAAGTGTCTGGGGAGAAGGAAGTCTGGGAGTCCCTGCTCAGACTGCTGCCCCCGCGACCCGGCCCCGGATAAAGCGGCAGAAGATGGATGGATGGATATTGCTCCAAAATACGTTGAAAATTCTTGTTGTGAGCGACGTGACCTCTCAACAGATCTGACCAGTAACTCGGGATTGCCAGACTAAGGGGCTCTTTTTCTTTTCTTCACCTAGCGCCACTTTACATTGGTCGCTATGTTAAGTTGGATCTAGGAACAGGTATTTTGGTTAAGTTCAGGGCTTTGGCACAGATTTAAGAACCGGGTTTTGGCAGAACTGTGTCGGTTTTCGGGCTGGGACTGTGAAACATTCCAGGCAAGGCAATCCCATCTCCACAGAGACGAGATCGGCATGTGAAACGTCAGTTATCTAATCAAGAATAGGTTACATTTGATAACACACTACTCACAGGGAAATGCTTGTTGGAGATACTTTGGCGGCCAAGTAGCACGTCATGATCATGAGTTAAATGTGAGTAATAAGTGAGATTGATGAGGCACTGCAGACTGTCTCCAACACCGACGTTCCATTTGACTTTAAAACAATGTATCAGGGACGTAAAACCCCAACAATGGAAATGATAGATAGATGGATAGATGGATAGATAGATAGATAGATGATGGATGGATAGATATATAGATGGATGGATAGATAGATAGATGGATGGATAGATGGATAGATGGATGGATGGATAGATGGATAGATGGATAGATAGATGGATAGATAGATAGATGATGGATGGATAGATATATAGATGGATGGATAGATGGATGGATGGATGGATAGATGGATAGATGGATGGATGGATGGATGGATGGATAGATGCATAGATATATAGATGGATAGATAGATGGATAGATATATAGATGGGTAGATGGATAGATAGATGGATAGATAGATAGATAGATGGATAGAAATATAGATGGATGGATAGATAGATGGATGGATAGATAGATGGATGGATAGATATATAGATGGATGGATAGATAGATAGATGGATGGATAGATAGATAGATGGATGGACAGATGGATAAATACCTAGAATGTGGAATGTGTAATAACAACGAGATGGAAGACAGAGACGAAAGACGACTGTCACATACTGGACTGAAGTAACTTTGGACATTTACAGTGTGGAAAAATTGACTTTTACTTTGAACTTGAATATGGACAAATTTACCAGACACTGAGACAGATGGATCAATAATGAGGAGGACATATGCCTGACTGACCTTTTTATTCTCCGGTTTATTCTTCTGACTTTGACTATTCGCTGTCTTGTTCTGTTTGTTAAAAAGTTAAAAATAAAAAAAAAACTATCGGTATCGATTAAACAAGGTGTTTCCGCTACTTCCTGCTGCCGTCCTCAGAATTGTTGCTAAATAGTTTAAAATAGTAGACAAAATGAATCTTCACCAAACACTGTTGCTAATTGTTACCTCATTGTTGCCAGTCTGAGCAAATTTTTTTTTTTTTTTTTTTATTAAACTCTGCCAATCACATCTCCAAGTACTTAACATCATTGGCTTATTTGAATGCACCAGTTCACCTCAAGTATTAATTATTTAGCCCTAAGTATTAATTATAGTTGACAAGGCTCTTCCAAGATAATCACACATTTTGTTGTTGCTGCGTGACCACGGGTGAATGCTAATGCACACTCTACTGAAAACATTAGAATAAATCACATTAACAGCCACTGTAATCTACATCATTCACCGCCGTCATATCTCCGTCCCTTTCAGCCCTTGGGACGTGCCGGGGTTGAGCATTTACTCGTGACAATGGCCAGATAAACAGTATAATGGGGGCGCATCTGAAAACTTAATCGGAGCAGAAAAAACACGTTTGAAGTCACAGTGGGTTACACCACAGCCGCCGTATGCGTACAATCCATTGCTCTTGTGTGTGTTCGGCGCCGTTAGATTAGCCGCAACACAACGTGACCCCAGATATCCCGAAAGGCTGCAGCTGGCGATACAGACAAGCCCATTCCTCATTACTTCTCCCACACTCCAGTGCCCTGCCTCTGAAGATAAGAAGGGAACAACACCTGTCCTCTACTTCTATCACCGACACAAAGCCACAAACTAAACCACTCGCTCGGCCCAAGAAGGATCAGAAAACAAGTCGGGAGACGTCATTTCGCCCGTTTCGAAAGTCGCCCGGCCTGCCCTGTCCGCTCTTCTTTCAACCGTGTTTCCATCGAGTTTATCTGCGTTCCCTAATCCCAATGTTATCTCGCTGTTGTTTCTCATTGGTTCATTTGCTTTCAGTTGTTTTTTTTATACCGTTTTTATTATAGATCCGTGGATAAGATGTTCTGATATGAGGCAGTCACTTTGGATGGATTCCCCTGGTACTCGGAGTTCAGAATACGCGCTCGCAAGCACTCTTTACAGTTGGTGGCAATTGCAGTCCAAAAGTATATTGCGGTAAAAGAAAGCTATTATTTTGTCAGAAAGTTTGGGTTTGTAATAATCTCCAACTCCTTTTTTTTGGGTCTCTGATGATTTAGTTTTCAACTGCTGGAACTTAATTTTGACTGAACAATATTGCACTAAAATGCTTACTGGTCACAATCAGGCAGAGTTGAACCTGTATGTGCTTATTGGATAGTTGTATTTTCCAAAAACAAAAAAGGAGCTTCTCAGGCCTTATCTTGTATTATTTCTGTTCCTTTACCTGGGGAACTGTAGGAAGAGAAACATTGTCCAAAATGTGTTGAAAATGTATTTAAATAGAAGAAATATGTCTAAAAAACTTGAACGGCAGCTGACGAATAGTGGGAAATGTGGATAATTGAGTGCATTTGTCAGTAATATATTGATAATCTTTTATAATTGTTGGCTGAGCGCTATTCGATTGTATTTGCTCTTTCCAAAAACAAGGTAAAAATGGCTTTTAGTAATGATTTCATGCACATAAACTACACAGACTTTGAATCTGTGCCATTTAACACAAATTATATTCAAATTTCTTCCTCCAAAGTCTGACTTCTCGTCAAAACCACATGTTTTTACTGACAGGGATCAGTAAAAACCCGATTTAAAAACTCTCCCAAATAATTGATCATCTTATGCATATCGGGGGCCATATTTTTCCTCATTCTTTCTGATATACTGTCACAAAGAGGTCAAAAGTTGTTCTCTTGCACATGTAATGATGAGATTTTTTTTGCTTCCCAGCTGTTGGCGTCAGGAAAAATCAACAAGAATGAAGTGTCAAAAATAGCAAACACGTTCAAGCGGCTTCGAGACGCTCTTAAAAGGTAATGCTTCCTCTTATCACCTCTGCTACCACACAAATACATCCTGGCAACCTGTCCAAGTCACTTACTGTTGAACTAGATCTGGAACCACTTCCATGGAAACACATTTACATGACATTAATCACACCTTATCATCATGGCATTGTATTTCTTTTTTCAATTTCAGTTTTTCATATTTCCTTTTCAATGTAATATCATCTTTGTGTATTTTGTGCTGTAGCTGGTGCCCTATAGTTTATATTACCGTATTTTCCGCACTATAAGACACACTTAATTATAAAGTGCACTGTCAATTAAAGTCGATTTTTAATCCTTTTTCATGTATAAGGCGCACCGGACTATAAGGTGCATTAAGCGAAACAAAATGTGTACCACACAAAATCGCTTCGAGGTCAGTAAGTACAACTAGAGCTAATCTATATATAAGACGCACTGTCAATGAATGGTCTATTTTCAATCATTTTTCATATATAAGAATATTTTTCATATATAAGAATCATTTTTCATACATAGGAATCATTTTTCTTATATAAGGCGCACTGGATTATAAGGCGCATTAAAGGTGGAATGGACGATTTTTTCCAGCAATTTTTTTATCATATTTCCTCGTGGCGTGGATAAATCATTTGTCCTGCCACGTATCAATCATAAAGTGCACCTATCGCTCACCTGCAGCCGCGTGCGGTTCGTCCCTACGTTTCCGCGTGCCTAAGCAAATGGATCTATCATAATATAGTTCCCTCAGTGTACGGGGCAAAATGAAGACGGAGAAAGACAGTTCGAGCTGACGCAGAAATGGACAGAAATCTACGGGAGACGAGAGATGCGATGCGCTCCGTTGCGCTAATAAACAAACGCACGTGTGTGTTGTATCAGTCCGCACGGGGGAGTGCGCATGCGCACTTCCGCCTGCGTTCTCAAATCGCCGAAAAATCGTCCATTGCGCCTTTAAGCGAAACAAAATGCGTGCCACACAAAATCGCTTCGAGCTCAGTAAGCACACCCAGAATTAATCCATATATAAGGCACACTAGATTATAAAGGGCACTGGATTATAAGTCGTTTTTTGAGAAAATGAAAGGCTTTTAAATGTGCCTTATAATGTGAAAAATACGGTAGTACTTCAATCTCCACCAGCTCTTCACATAAACCTTAATCATGAAGAAATGATTCACCTGAAACCTATTTACAGTAGTTGTACTTGATCTCACCCCACATCTGTTGTATATAGTACGCAGGAAGCCAAGGTGCGGCTCATTGGACAGGCCAAGTGCTCTCGTGCTGAGCTGGAGCGACTGCAGGTCGAGCTGGAGAGCACCGAGGAGCAGAGCGCCACCGAGGAGCCGGACAGTGAGGTCATCAAGCTGAGACGAGAGATTCTTCAAGCGTGCAGCGACGTGAAAGCGGCCGAGGACAGAGATTACCGCACCCAATGTGATCTGCAGTGGTGAGAAAGATACACTGTGTTCAATTCCTCAGTTCTGTTCAATTAACTGATAGCATTATCGCCATCACTCAACTTTTTCCAGGCAGACAATGGTTAAGGGGAATTCGCTTTTTTGACTTTTTTAAGATCTGCATTTCCTACTCGTATTGTTCCCATATTATGCACAATTTACTTGGAAAAACATGTCCAATGTGGTGTGTTGTTCTTTCACACATGTGAAAGAACAACACAAAAAAATCAGATTAATGGCCCAGCCCCATATACACTTACATCCACCAGAAAGAAGCCCTGGGGACAGAGGTGAGCAAGACTTCTATACACTTCTGTCTAAGCAAGACAGAAGTGTATAGAAAAGAGAGAAGGCGTGCAGTGTATTATAGTGATGTAAGCAGGGAAAGGAGAGGTGTGCTGGTAAACAGTCACATCCAGGGACCTAATGCTGAGCCGTGAGCTGAGTAAGGCAGCATTTTTTGCAGAGATGGTATCGACTTCGGAGGGCATTTGGGAAAAGGGTGAAGGTGAAGGAGCATAAGACACAAACACAGTATTCTCCACTGTGGTTTAAGAGGCAGTAGCCCGTTCGAACTGTGTTGTTTTTATGCCAGAAATTCAATGAAAATACAGAACTGATGAAAACTCATGCATAAGGAATGAAACATCTTAAAGCTAGAAAGCTAAGCACTATTTTCTGCTGGCTAACTCTGTATCATTAAATACAAATAACATTTAAATGAGTGGCCTAAACGTAAAATGCTACAAAAAAGAGTCCAGAGCATATTTTATTTACCACACTAAAGCTAACTAAAGTAAAATAAGGTGGTCAAAAGAGAGTCTACGGTCTAGATACAGGTTTGTTTGTCTCAACCTCCTGATGAATAAACTGCTTCACACTTAATAATATGGTGGATTTACATATTTTTCTATTAAATTGTATTATTTATGCTTTTTTATTTCAATAATTCAAACTAGTATTGCTATATATATCACTGTAACTAATTAAATCCAAACAATTTAAATAAGACACATTTCCCAGTGTTGCCTTGTTGATAGGGCAACACTGTAAAAAGGGCATAACTGGTTTTCCCTGGAAAAATAAAGCAAACATTTTTGGTTAGCAAAAATATTTGGCATCCTCAGTTTCAACAGGGCTGGGAAAATAGCCCTAAACCTGGACTAAATCTCATCTGATTGTCCTTAGGTCTTCTTAGCTTCTTCTTGTGTATGAAATCTACTAACCAGAGTGCAGAGCAGTTCCCAGCACTTTTTGGCTCTTGTGTCCTAAACTGAAACACGCCCTGCAGAACGGAAAGTACACTGCACTGTTTCCCTTCTCACTTTACACAACACATTCTGAAAGGTCACGGGGAGGTCAGAGGAGGACTGCAGAGCAACACCACAACACATGCCAATATGATATTACAAAATCTAATTCAAAATACTTGAAACGGTATCCCAAAGATATGGATGGCACAGAACGAAGTAATTGTCAAAGATTAGACTCAAAATGGAACAAATCACTTTGGCAGTCAATTTGCAGAGGTGACAAGTTTAACAGTCAGTGATACAAATGGGACAAATATGCCAAGCTACATATGTCACACGTGAAATGATCCTTGTGAATCATGCTTCCGGCACAGTGAAGTGTGAACTCTCAGCAGCAGCAGCAGCACAAAGCTATAGTTGCCTCTTAAAGGGAGGATGAAGTGAGTAATGCACATGAATCGAAAGTCCATTTCTGTATGGCGTCATGCCAAGTGATGGGATTACTACATAGCCTCGTGCTATCTCCAGGACTAGATGACCCACAGGCGTCTGTAGAACGCCTCCGCCTCCCTCCACAACATGGAAAAGAGTTTGTGTGTCGTGTTTGTGTGTCGCGTGTGTTTGTGTATGTGTTTTGTTTTGTGTTTAAAAAATAAACAGTAAAAAAAAGCATGTTTTTGAACCTGCTTTGAGGGTGGCACAAAGGTACACACTTTAAATATCTAATGAATTTTGAGGGTTGTTTGATTGAGCTGAATTCCCACAAATGCGCCCAGACTTCAGAAAACAATCAGAATGGAAGAGGAAGTCAATCGGCTGATAATTTGACAGTCTGGAGGGACCGGCGCCGCACAAAGCATCAGAAGAGCGATGGAAAAGCGTGTAAACAGCTTTAATGTTCCTATTAGTTTCCATTTACTCTTACTTCAATAGTCTTTAAAGCGCCCGCTCCATCTTTGCCGGCCTGCATCGCATCTGGCTCTGAACTGCCTCTGCAATACTCAGCTGATAAAGCCACCACTGTACACCAGCGATACGATCTGTAGGACACAGTTGTTTTCCACCGCACACAACAGCGAACAGCGGCAGTAATTTAAATGTTACACTCAGCTCTCTCGGGGGTTGCAGTATGGACATTTTTTCGGAAAGTGAGCTCTCATTTTTAGACATGACAACTCTCTACTCTTCACACTGTAAGGCTTTCTAACGCACGCCTTTACGCTCCTACTACGCCGCTCCATTTCTTGTCTTAGATTAATTGAGGCTCGCACATGACAGGCAAACGCTCGACTGCAAATATGCTGTTTGAAATCTGCGCCTCCTTTTAGCTGTGCGCAAATACATACAGAGGAATTCAGCACTTTTGGCCACCCAAGGATTCTAGCGTTCGAGCAGTTTCGCTGTTCTATTACTTAATATCCAATGCATCAACATGTCAAGAAGATTAATATCACTTACTGTACAGAGTTGTATGCAGCTCGGCGGGTCTGATGCCATTTTTCACCTTGACGAAGCAAACGGGAAATTGTTTCATGCATGTTTTAATGGGCTGTAAGAAAATGTTTGCTACAGCAGTTTTACATATTCATGAAATTGTTGATACACTTACATAGCATCACTGGAATATTGTGTATATGCCATTGTATGTTTTTTTTCCCACCATTTCTTCCTCCATTTGTGAATTATACATATTTAAAAGTGAATGCAGGTTTTTAAGGTATTTTGGGGTAGTAAAAACAAGACTATTGAATTAAGTGCTTGAATGCCACGCTGCAAAACATTACAGGGAAAAGCGACAACGTATCCATGGAGACGATGGAGATCAAAACGTTACACTGCATCATGTATATTCCAAAAATCATCATAAATTAACATCAAACAAATAGATGCAGTTGCAAGGGGTCATAGTGAGGGGGTGTGGTCACTCTCCGTTGATCCAATAAGAAACACTACTTTTTCCCTCTTTTAAGACATTTCCTGTTGGGTTATGTGTATTTTAAGCACAACTAATTCAAATTAAGTCACAATCTAGTCTTAATGGCATTCAGAATAGTAGACAGATGTTAAAATGCAGCAGGCGGCACCGGAATTGCAGTAGCATTTAGCCCGCAGCTGCCGTCAACAATCTTAGATATTTATACAAACTTTGTGTCTATATTTAGTGCAATACAACTCGTAAAGTTTTGGTTTGCTTCTGCAGTGGGTGAATGATGAGCCTAGAGCAGCTCTTCTACATTAAAATGAATGGATTACCCGGCCGGCTGTATTTGTATTGGTCATCGGCATATGTACGATTGACTTTGTTGAGTTTTGGGGCAGAAAAAGCCACACGTAATATATTCTTGGATCAATTGTTCTCTCATAAAAACATGTCTACTCTCTTTTTTTTTACAGCCTGCCTGCCATTAAGTCCGCGTAGATATGTTTTGTCTTCCTCTCTCTAACCTCACCTCACCTCATCCGCAGGCTCCTGGAAGAGAAGCGCAGTTTGCAGCGAGAGAGCCAGCTTCAGTCCAAACCCGGGGTAAGTTCATCACCGCTGCACCATCCAGGTCTGGTTTCAGAGGCGCCGATTAAAACTGCAGCACCCGCCTTGAAAGAGGATAAATATGAGCTCCACTTTTAAGCCTTCGGGTCAAATCCACCAAGACTTGCAGTTTGCAGTGCGATGGCCGTAAAATGTAACATGAAAAACACCCAAGCTCACAGCAATGGCTTCAATACTTTCAATCATCTTCTGGTTATGAGGGCCAAGGACTATGGGCCTGAGGAGGAGATGAATGACATAGTTTAAATGACTGTAATTCAAGATGAAATGTAAGCAGTGTTACTACAAGGACTATGGGCCTGAGGAGGAGATGAATGACATAGTTTAAATGACTGTAATTCAAGATGAAATGTAAGCAGTGTTACTACAAGGACTATGGGCCTGAGGAGGAGACAAATGTCATAGTTTAAATGACTGTAATTCAAGATAAAATGTAAACAGTGTTACTACAATGACTAACTATGATTAAAAGTGCAAATTATTTAATTTGATACAATTTAAAGGCACCATATGTAACTTTCTGGGGGGGAAAGTCACCTAGATAATTCAATGGAAATCGAAAGTTAAATAGTGCTCGGTGGTTGAGTGGTTAAGGCTGCAGCACACATGCCAGACTCCACGTGCAGCCAGTCAGTGTTGTGACTGTTGTGACGGTTTACTGCATGTCCTCCCTTCTCTCTCTCCTCCTTTTCACGCTAAACCGTCCCGTCTAATAAAGCCTACGGGCCAAAAAATCCTTTTAAAAAAAGGAAATAGAAAGTTAAAACCATTCTTCGGAACATTCTCCATGCAGACAGATATGTTTTATGGCATACTGTGGAATATAATAGCCAAAGGAGACACATTTCCATAGAAACAAGCAGGAGGAGGCTCCTTCTAGAGTAAGTGTATATTTTGTCGAGAGCTCAGTCAGGAAAGAGTTCTATGATTTTTTTTTGCAATAAAACCACCAAAAAAACCAACATGCTCTAGTTTTAGTCTTATTTTTTGGTAAGAAAAAATTAGGTCCGGTGCATTTAATTGTGATGTAATTGCAAACAACACACAAGGAATGATTCTTTGGACCATAGAGCAGGCAAGACATGGCAAGTTTATTTGTAGAGCACAATTCATGCACAAGGCAATTCAAAGTGCTACACACAGCATGAAAAACGCATTAAAATCATAAAGAAATTAAAGAAATCACAAATCAATTCAAGATATAAAAGAGAAGAGTGCAAAGAAAAATCCTTTCAGTCATATGCACAGAACACTAAACAAAACTGTTTTTAGCTTGGATTTGAACATAGTCAGAGTAGAAGCCTGTCTCACATCTTCAGGAAGACTGTTCCAGATTTTAGCAGCACACTAATTGTTATAATTTGAATAAAATTATACTTTTGCTGAGTTGTTGTTGTCAAAAAATACTTTTGTTCTAAATATTAAGACAAAAACTAAATTGAAACAGTTAGGTGCTTGAAGTGGCTATAGCTGACACAGAAAGAGACACAGGCCAAAGATTCCCAGAATGCTTTGGTTTCTCCGTGCGGTGGGTGAAGCTGGAATTGCCGGCAGAAAAGAGTAATGATCCCAAATCAGCGGGGAAGCAATGGGTAATACCAGATCAAAGCTGCTAATGAAAAACGCGCTTTTTCATACTTTACGACGACGTCCAAATTACCTCCTAAATTATTAACCTAATTGTGATTAAAAATTGGAACATTTGAATCCACTCATAGTCTAATCGTGCACCGTAGGCGAGCCTCTCCAGCCAGACCATGGTTAAGGCACTAATACATGTATAGCCACCGTAATAAAGTTGATGAATGTCGCTTTGAAACGACATTTTAATGCTGTAAATAAATCTGCAGGGCATTTTTTAAATTGAGTAAGTTTTATAATCACCCTGTCAGGAGTTTGCCACAACACGGTAAAGCTTGAGCAGTCAACAGTTACATGAGCAAAAAGCAATAAGCAAGTAATTAGAAGTTGGACATTTCGAGGCATAAAAGTCTGTCCTCGGCTATAAATCAGCACCAAACGACAATCCTCCGGAGCAATGCATTTAGCGGTGACCAAATGAACAGAATTAGAGTTGTGCTATAATTACTGCTCTGGAGCGGAAGTTCAACTGTTTAAAATTCACGCTATTACTCACCGTTTTGTCCCCGTTCTTTAATTAGCGCCACACAACACATGTTCTCGCCACTGTCATTCCTGTGGCATTTTAACAGCATTACAACAAGTATATAAGGAATACAATTGTGCACTATGAAGGCAACAGCAGGCGGGAGTGCATTTTTAATCCTCCGCGCAGATTGTGTAGCTGAAGTATCCATATGCACATTGATAATAGTGGCGACACAGTTCAAATCCAAGACTGCAAGTAAAACGTCTATAACACAGATACTGTAAGTGGACTTATCTTCCAATAGATGTTTAAAAAAATAAACTAAATATGGTCCATGTCTTGATAAATTAAAAAGACACCACCATAAAACCTATATTGTTCTGTTTATTTATTTGGATCACCATTAGCTGTCACTAATATACTCTTCCTGAAGTCCTATGTATATATTTGTATGTAATCTAAGGGCCTGGTTACATACTGTAATTCTAGGATTAAAGATTCTACCCCAGGGCAGCTGTGGCTTCAAAGCAAGACAAAGCAAGTTTATTTGTAGAGCACACTTCGTATACAAGGCAATTCAAAAGTGCTTCACTCAACAGGGGAAAAAATGCATTAAAATCCCAAAGACATGACAGAAATCACAAAACAATTTCAGACATAAAAGAGAAGTGTGCAAAGGAAATTTCAGTTTCAATTTCATTTCGGTCACACCCACAGCTAAACAAAACCATTTTTATCTTAGAACATCACATTTATCTTTGAACAATAGTAGATTCCCAGTGTGGAGTGAAGAACGAGTTATTCTCAAAAGTGTAAAGCGAATTTTAGCATCTGAAACAGCACTATGTATGAATAATGCATTATTATATTTTATTGCACTGGTGGTGTAGTTCTATATTCAATCACTTTAATATCTTATCATTTATTGTTGAATCGCTCATATTTATTTGTACTTTTCTTGAAGTTTGTTTGCTGGACGAATGAGGGATTACACCGACATTTGTACTTTTGATAAGATAAGATAGCCTTTATTTGTCCACACAATTGGGAAATTCCAGTGTTGCAATGCAAGTAGGTGCAGAAGTATAAGAAGTAAAAGAACAGATAACTTATAGAAAGCTTTAAGAAAAACTCTTAATAGAAAAACTCTTATAAACAAAACTCCTAAAGACAGAACCTCTCATGTTCTTAATAAGGAATAGAGAGAAAAAATAAAATAAGACAAAAATAATAATAATAATAATAGTGGGAAAGTAAACACTCTTATTTACAGTAGTTATATTGCACATGGATATGACATTATTGCACATGATAAGTCAGTATTGCACATGATTAAGTCAGTATTGCACATGATTAAGTCAGTATTGCACATGATTATGTCAGTATTGTACATAATTAAGTCAGTATTGCACATGAACATGACAGTATTGCACATGGGTATGACAGTATACATGTGTTCATTGCTAACAGTGATTGTTGTAGAGGTATATTTAAAAGTAACAATATTTAAAAGTAACAATACAATATATGAGAGACTTTCTTGGCTCGGTTTCTGTATTAAAAATTCACCCTCCACCTGATTAAGCAAACATAAAACAGCATACTTGATTTTATGCAGAAGTCACAGGTAAGAATTCTTTACCAAGTGTTTACAAAGCTTTAAAAGGAACAAAAGCTCTCTGCCTGGTGGGAGGAAACGAAATCCAATTGTTCTTTCGAGAAACAAAAAGATCAAAACAACAACACCGAGCGGAGCCACAACTTTGAACGGCAACTTAAATTAAAAACGAGGCAAAACAGTCTGAGATAGTGACAAAAATAACAGCCCACGCGCAGCCAAAGCTAAACAATGACTTACTGTGCCTATATTTCATCTCGTCTGTTCCGTTGCAGGAGATCGAAGAACGAACCAAAACCCTCCAGGATAAAACTGACAATCTGAGAAAAGAGCTGACTGAAAGACAGCTTGAAATCAGGTATTGTGTTGTCCTTGGATGTGCACAACGTCGGGCTGGTTTCATATGACTTTTTACTCCGGCAGAAACATTTTGTAACGTCAATCATGTGCCGAGTGAATATGTCTGTGTTGCCGCTCTTCACAGAAGTCTGATGGAGGATGTGTCTCACCATGAAATGCAGATAGCGAAAGAACAGAAAGAGCTGGCGGACACAGAGGAGATCTTAGCGCTCACAGAGGTTTGTACGCGTGCACGGGCTCACAGCGTATCGTCAATAAAGTAACAAATCATCTGGTTATGCCATTTATGTCAGCTGTGTCTCGCCAGGCTGAGAGAGCACAACTCATCGGCGTACCTGACCGGGTTTTTAAAGAGATGGCAAGAAAACGGGAGAAAAAGGAGTGAGTGTATTCATATACTTGACTGATGTAAAACTAAACTGATCAATATTTACCACAGGTTCTATCCCACTAAGCCAAGTACCGTATTTTCCGGGGTATAAGTCGCACCAGCCAAAAAATGCTTAACAGAGAAGAAAAAAAACATATTATGTCGCACTGGAGTATAAGTCGCATTTTTGGGGGAAATTTATTTGATTAAATCCAAGACCAAGAACAGACATTTCATCTTGAAATGCAATTTAAAATAATAACAGATTAGAGAACATGGTGAATAGGTGTACGTATGCTAACGCTAACACCTTCAGCTACATGAGGCACAGACAGAACTGTGGTAAGTGTCTGGTATGTTAACGTAACATATTAACAGTTATTCAGATAACTATAGCATAAAGAACATGCTAACAAGTTTACCAAAGCATCAGTTTTACCCCAAATCACTAAATCCATTGAATTATTCTTCCTCTGTGTCACTTCTAAACAACTCCACAAACTCCAGAGGTAGAGGAAGTGCAGATTCTTCTTCTGCGTCACTTGCCATGTTAAAATTACCTGTAATATCACATATAAGTCGCACCCCGGCCAAAACTATGAAAAAGGTGCGACTTAATGTCCGGAAAATACGGTAATATTAGAAAAACATAAAAACCTGTCATATGCTCTTTAAATTATAAGTTGGTTTTATTTACTCTGTGTTTATTTTTTACTGCTCAACAAACAACTTTAAGTTTAGTGCCACACAAGCAAAGCAGTAACATCTCTATGGAAACAAACTTCAAACACTAAAGATATTTAGTGTGACTTTAAGCAAGGAAGTAGCTGCAGCTTTTTAAATTTACAGCACTCTATGATTTGCAAATTTGTTCTCATATATTAGTTAAATCTTGCTGTGATCTTTCATGTGGAGTTGTGAATTTAAGGGAATATGGTCCGATTTATAATAGAATCTGTTTCATAAGACTTTGCAATAGCAGCTACCTTCTTTAATTCAGCTCAGGGGAAACCTTGGTTACAGCTCAGCGATTAGCAACAAAAATGAGCAAGAAACCAAGAGGTAGGCTAATTATAATCTTTTTTCACTCATTGTTAAAAACATATTTCCACTTGTTGCCAGGTTTTTGTGTCTGCTAGTTACGGTTCCGGTCCACTTCTCCTTCTTATTTACAGCAGACTTTCTGGCGCCTGAGAAAATCAAACTTTTTAGCTCCAAAAAGGGAACAGAAAGTTTATTGAAATGCCACTGTTCTCACGAAATGACTGCACAAATAAATCTTTCCACACAGATGATGACCGCATAACAGCTCCGCACTACAACCACCATTATTCATATATTCAAATGCTCCTTGTCACCACGGGAATATCTTGCTTTGGGCTTCACTGCAGTCTCTTTAATGTTTATTTCAAATTAATATTTGACGGAGGAGCAATGTTGCGGAAATCGTCTGTAGCCACGAGAGCAAGGAGGACTGCTAATTTGGAATTCACAAAGCGGAGGGATACTGCCGGCTGTGTGTAAAAGATAGATGCTTGTGCTGATTTGCCCCGCTGCTGTGCAAGGTTACAGCTATAAGCCTCTCTTGTCTTGGTCATATAATTACACTCTTTCTCCCTATGTCTCTTCTTGTTTTACCCCTCTCTTCCTCTTCAAACTTCCACTTGTTCCACCACAGAGCTGCACTGCAGAAGCTGGAGAGCCTAAACGCAGAGACATCCGTACTGGGGCAGCGAGCGAAAGAGGTGAACGAGCACAACGCTTCCCTTCTGGCGGAGAAGAAGAGGAAAATGAAAGAAGTAGAGCTCGTTAAAGAACAAGTCGAAGCCAGTCAAAAGAAGTACAGACAGCGGCTGAAGGAGCGAGAGGTCCTGATGGAGGAGCAAATGGAGCTCACCGGAAACAAGTAGAAAGGCCCTGTTTTTGTTATGAACGATAAAGTTATTCAGAATTTGAACCATTTTGCCACGTGCCGTTCGCAGAGGTGTCATGGAAATGAAGCTCCGAAACATCACGGCTGACAGAAAGCACCTGTACAAGCGCCAGTCTGCTCAGCGAAAAGAAATAAACGGGTACAAAGAGAATCCAATTGACTTTGAAGTGTGTTTGTGTGAATGTCTATTGATTTAAAAACCTTATTACGATCACGTCTTTACCTGCGATGCCATTAGCTGACATATATAAATGGATCGAAGTTGTTTTTTTTGGCAAGGAGCTCATTTAGTGTCGTGATTCTGCACAGCACAGGGAGATGCTCCGGGCTGAGGCGCACCAGATAACAATACACACTTTGCCACGGTTTGTTGTGGGCAGCGGGTGCAGTGGGTTTGAGTATTTATAGGTTATGATTTGTCAAAACCAACCCAAAGACAAACTGGCAAAGACACTGACAACCTCTCCTCAGTGTCAATGTATAGATTTGACACTATATTTTTACTGTAGTCTTTTATTGTACGTTTATCTGACTAAAGTTAGTCATGAGCCCTAAGTCATTAATTATTATAGTTTTCAGTCAAATACTATACACTATACATGCGTTTGCGGTGACGTCATACATCCGGGACTTCCCCATAGCGGCCATTTTGAAAGGGGCACGCGATATATATAAACCACCACGACCGCATCCTTTTCTATGGCATAATGAGCTACGACTACTTTGATTCTTTAGACAATAACGGCAAACTAAGGTACACGACAAAGCTATCATTTCTTGGTCTGTCAACAGAGCGATGTCCTAACGGAACGCAGGTTTTTGTCATTTTGGCCTCATATATCCTGGATTTCGTATGTAGTAGACGTGCTGTTGTGCCCCTTTCTAAATGGCGGACTCGGTTTCTACTGCACAAGTTCCTGGATGTGCGAACGCATGTACGCATGTATACTAGCTTAAATTAGCTTAATTAAAAGGTGCTGTTATGACTTTTCTGGTAGAGGGTCTGCCACCTGCTGTTTCCATGGAAATTCTATTAATTTAAAAACCTCGATCACGTCTTTACTGGAATGCTATTTGCTGCCATATAAGTAGATTGAGGACACATTTTTTTTGGCTCATTTAGCGCTCTGATTCTGACCAGAACCAAAGCAAAAGATGTAACATTAAACAACTTTGACAAGGGTAAAAAGGCTTGGGAATAGATCAATATTACTGTTATCATGGTGAATTCATATTATACTGCACACAGATGGGTTGTATATAATGGAAAACAGTCCTAGGCAAGGCGTCTGCTGTTAAAAATATTTGTCACAATGCAAATCTCTTGCTCGTTTTCTGTGAAGAAGGAAGGAAGTGCACAAAACCAGGCTTGCTGAACTTTATCAAATAAATAGTTACACTTCCTAAAATAATATATGCTCCCAAGCTTGCATAATTTGACAAGAACTGAGAAAATCTATAATTATCTCTGGCCAATACATTCCAGGAGCAGTGGAGTTGAAAAGTGTAATCCTGGCATGACCATGATAGTATAAATATTTAAAGGCTTTTCATATTTCTTTCCAGGCAGATGCAGTACCTCAAGAGGATGGAGCACGGATTGACCATAGCCACTGAAAAGCTCGAGCACACACGATCAATCTACAGCGAGCTAAAGACTCAGGTAGGAGACGAGAGGGAGAACGCACTCAAAAGTCTGCTCTATCAGTTAAAAGCTTTTTCTCCAAGAATCTGTGCTTTTTTTCTCCTCCAAGAATTCGTCAAACATTCTTTTTTAGGTTGGTCTAATTCTATCAAGTGTCATCACATTAAAACTTCCCTCATATTTTCGAAATCTTCTTTGAATGCTATTGATGTTTTTTAAGGAATAGCAGTGACACTAAACTTCCTCTTCTCTTTCGGGAAATGCGTCAGCAAATCTCTCAGCGACAGTACAATGGAAACGCCAATGACACACAAGGGAATTAGTGTGTTTCACAAATCAACAGCATTAGACAATTTTATTAATCGTGACCCAATAAAACACGGGGAAATAAAAAGCTGTTATTCATATCGACTTAAAAAGATTTGATTGATTGATGACCGCGGCGTTTAATTCTCGTTGTTGCGTTCAAACTTTCGCCAGTATGGAGCCTGACCAGGGTTTTAAAATGATAGAAGTTCGCATTGTTTGCAGTCGAAATCTGACTCACTTTAATCACGAGCTGTTATGATCATTATTGCTCACATCTAGTTCCAATTATAGGGTGCGACGTGACTTACGGCTGCACAGTTCATAGCTCTGGACTGGCAGGCCTGTGGAGACGGGGGATCCCAGTGCTTACAGCCATACATTTTTAATTAGTTTCACTGAACAGACCCAGCGTCACCCAGCGCCTCCATCCCCAGAGGAAAACCCTGATATATAGGATTAATTATTTTGCCATGAATGTTTAATAATATGAGATTCAAAGTGCACCCATTTTTATCCAAAGCTGGCTCATCTTTGTGCCAATTGTGCCCGTTTGTTTTCTTATTCATCCGCGAAATCTAAAGCACCACATTTGACAAAAAGGTGAAAGCACCGACGGCGCCGCATGAAAATTACACAATGTATAGGATTTTGACTTTGTTGTGTTTTGATTTTTATTTCAGTTGGACGCGGTGTCAAAGAGAGAAGCTCGTATTCAACAGCGGCTGGATCTTCAGACAGAAGTGGAGGCTCTGAACGCCGGCTTTGAAAAACGGGTGCGACTCTGAACTTTTGAAAGAGCTCCACTACAGAAGAAGTAGATGCGAGCCGCTCCTCATTGTATTTGTTTGTGTTGAAATACGTTCAAGCATATTTTTTCGTTTCCAGTGCGTCAGTCCTGAGGTGTTTAGCAAAACTTTTTTTTCCGCAGCAATTAGCCAGTGAGGAGGAGAGCCACAAGAGGCGGCAGTACGCGGCCATCGGAGACTCGGTGCGGAAATCAAACAGCCGGAGAAAGGAGCTGCACGAGCTGAGATGTCTGACCCAGATTAAAGCGGAGGAGAGGGGCCAAAAGCACAGGGAGATGCTCCGGGCCGAGGTGCATCAGATAACAATACACGCCTTTTGCCACGGTTTGTTGTGCGCGGCGGGTGCAGCGGGTTCGCGTATTTAGAAGATATAATTTATCAAAACCAACCACAGAGACACACGGACAAAGACCTCTCCTCGGTGTCGATGTGAAGATTTGACACTGCGATTTTCTTAGCAGTCTTTTTATTGCACGTTTATCAGACTGAAGTTTGCCATGAGCCCTAAGTCAAGCTTTATTATAGTTTTCAGTCAAATACTCTACGCTATACTTAATTAAATGGTGCAGTAATTACTTTTCTGGTAGAGGGTCTGCCTCCTGCTGTTTCCATGGAGATGTTTGTGGATTAAACTTGGGTTTCTTCTTGGAGACAAGCAAGTGGCCGAGTTAGCACATAAAACAACTGCACTTGTAGATTGTAAGATTGCGTAGTTTTATTGCCATATTATTGTATACCAGAAAAATCACATATTTTCAAAGACAGTTATGTCAATAAGCAGGTTTTCCATAATTTACATGAACGTTTTTCTATTCTCCAAATATCTTAAAGTTAATGCAAAGGCCAAGGATATTAGTTCGCCAGTCCCTCCTACATCCAAAGTGTAAGAAATCTCCTTTTAAATATTCTCATCTATTCTTTTATTCTCTATTTATTTTGTCTCTGATTGGTTAAATGCAGCTGTCAATCACGCCCATTTGAACTCTCCCTAACATATGGTTCCAAAACGTCTCTGTAAATTATGCTCAAAGTGTGTTGTACTGGCTGGCCCGAGCAAGGCCAAGCATATTAGTAACTCGCTCACTCCCGCCGCACTTCTAAGCACTTCAAGTATCCATATCAATTCAGTCGGTGCTTCTTATTAGCACCTGCACTCGTCATATTATTCACGGCACAACCACAATAACTAATGCAAAATCTATGCGCACTCCACAGCACAAGACGCACCACATAGAACAGGAACTGAAAGAGAAAGAGCTTATCATCATGGACCACCACAAGCTCGACGCCACGCTGCAGCGCAGGTGCCTTTTCTATTTCTGAACCCCCCGCATTTGCATACAATCCACCGCTCGACCATTTTGCAGCTTTGCTAATCATCGGTCCCCTTGTCGTTTCCTTTGGTCCCCGTCACATCTGTGCGCGAAACAGCAGGGGAAAACATTTAATCTGTGAATGTTGTCGAGGAAGGAAACCTTGTCTTGTTAATTGGTCATACTTCAGTGTTCAAATGTCGCCTAATGTGTCTGGCACCTCGCGAAAACAGAACATGGAATATATTATGTCATAGAGAGAAACAAACCTGAGGTAATGTGTTTGTATGAAAGTGCATGTAGTGTATGTCAATTATTAACAACTCAATGTCCCCCATGTTCCTTAGAAAGTTGTGAAAAAGAAGGATTTTACGCTCCCTGAGTCCTGTTTTCTCACATTATCCCCCATTAACCTGGCTCTGACCTTAACCATCATCTCTAACCATTGCTGTATCGTAAACCGTAGAACTATAAGATATGAAATGTGTAATATGATGCCTAGTTTTTAAATTTAGATTGAGCTGACCTCTCGACAGCTCTGATTATCGTTTTAACGGCTATAAGTACACGACAGGTGCTCAAGTGTTGTTTTCTCTGTCTAGAATTTCCCAATATAGTCATTTGTGCGCTACGATCATGGAGGAGAGACGAAAGTACATCAGACTGAAGCAGACGATGTCGCAAACGATCACAGAGCTGAAGGAACAGTTTAAAGTCCTGGAAAACGAGACGGAGATTCAGCGCACGATCGTCACCAGCAAAGACAGGTCTTCGATCACGCTTTTAATTCATTTCGAAAGGAGGCTGATGAAGAACTGAAGAGTCGCAAACAATCAAGGCTTGTCTTTGCTTTTAAACTTGTTTTGGTTTTGCTTTGTTTTGTTCTGTCAGATTGGTCACGAAAGCGTACATGAAGACCTCCCACAGCTGCAAAGTGAGAGACAAGTTACGCAACAATATCTCTAAGGTACACGTTCCAAATAACCAAATAACAGCTTTTGTCAGTACGTAAACAAAGAGGGTTGTGTGAGTAGTGGAGAGGTCATGCAGACAGTTTTAAGATAAGATAAGATAAGCCTTTATGTGTCCACACAATGGGGAAATTTTGGTGTTGCAACGCAAGTAGATACAAATGTAGGAGAACAGATAACTTATAGGAAGCTCTCTTAATAGAAAAACTCTTATAGACAAAATAATAATAATAATGGTGGCAAAGTGAACGCTCTTATTTACAGCAGTTATATGCACATGAATACAACATTATTGCGTATGAATATGACAGTATTGCACATTATTATGTCAGTATTACACATGATTATGTCAGTATTACACATGGTTAAGTCAGTATTACAAATGGTTAAGTCAGTATTGCACATGATTATGTCAGTATTGCACATGATTATGTCAGTATTACACATGATTATGTCAGTATTACACATGGTTAAGTCAGTATTGCACATGATTATGTCAGTATTACACATGGTTAAGTCAGTATTACACATGGTTAAGTCAGTATTGCACATGATTATGTCAGTATTGCACATGATTATGTCAGTATTACACATGGGTATGACAGTTACACGTGTTCAGGGCTAACAGTGTTTGTTGTAGATTTTAACAATAATAGTTGCTTTATTCTTCTATCGTTAATAGTTTAATATTTAACTGGGGGAAAAAGCAGCACAACAGCAAAAGCGATGTCATGCACAAATAAGGAAAATGCATTGCACTCTGAAAAATGTCCGTCAAATTGCCTGTGTATATTGATGACATTTTTAAAACACGTAAACTGCCATTTTTACTGTGAGAGGGAGAGAGGTTTTGGAGCGGCCGGTTGATGTAATGTGCAGCTCCAACTTGAATTAAGCCAAATAATCAATGCATTACATCACGATCCAATCAAAATCTCTATTTGAGTTGGCGTTATTATCAAAGTGCATTCAAAGTATGCAATGATTTTGATATTAGAATGTACTCTGCAAAGGCCAAAATATACTGTATTTTTAAAGAAATATCTTGCACCTGTAGTTTAAAGCTCTACAAACCTGTTCTGAAATGCATAGAATTCTTGTATTAGAGTATTAGTTCATATTTCATGTCTTTGCTCAAATGTTAACGCTTCAGGACGTGTTTATAATGCTCAATGCAACATATATTGCAAATTTAATCACAAATGCAATACTTCTTGTTTTCCAAAATTGTACAGCCCTAAGTGTCGTATTTAGAAGTACCGTATTTTCCGGACTATACGTCACACCAGAGTATAAGTCGCACCAGCCAAAAAATGCATAATAGAGAAGAAAAAACATATAAGTTGCACTGGAGTATGAAATGCTGTGTGAAAATAACAAATAATATCACATATAAGTCGCTCCGGAGTATAAGTATATGAGTATAAATATATGTAAAAGTTGCACCCCGGCCAAAACTATGAAAAAAGGTGCGACTTATAGTCGCACCTTTAAAAATACGGTAAGTAGTGCTCAACTCAAAAAATAAATCGCTATTTAGAGGTCGGCAATTTATATATCTAATAACATTGTAGATGTTGTTTTTTATGTGAATATTGAGCACGGTATATCGTTCATTATGACATGTTTCATATAGAGCTGTATAAAATGAAAGGGAATCAAACATTTCACACATTTCACTGTCACATTTTCACATTTTTCTTCTCCAAACTCCAAAAGAAATAATACATTTAAAGATATGTTTTAGCACATTTCAGTTGGATTTGCAAATGTTCCGTTGAGATCACTGTGACCATGACAAAGAATGTGATTTAAAAAGTAATAATAGCCTCAGAAAACCAAATGTTGTTTCTTTTTTAAAATATATTTCAGGTTGCTGCGAAGCTCCAGCAAATCAATCAGGAGTTTGAAGACAACAAAGTGGAATTGATGAAACTCACGCAATCAATCAGCCACCAGGAAAACGCTCTTCTGGCGCTGAGCAAGAGCCACGCTTTGGCCGTAGAGCGCCGCAATTCACTGTGTGTTAAATTACCCCCTGTAATTAGGTCTAATCGGAGCCTTGTTGATTGTTTTGTAATAAATATGGCTCCGTCCTCAGGGGCATCAAGCTGCTGGAGCATGACGAGGTGCTACTGGGCCACTATGAAAAGGTTAATGTGCAGGAGGCGAACATTAACAAAGGGAACACGGCCCTTGAGATCCTGGAGAAGGAGATGATGGACTTACAGCTCCAAATTAAGGAGGAGGAACGTTTAGTGACGCTGAGGCTGAAGGAGATGCCTCTCGGGAAACAGCTGGAGGAGGAGATTACCACGCTGCAGATACAGGTGGGAGCATCCCGCGGTAAATATTCACATCACATACTATGCCTCCTGTAACAGTCGCTACAAACTACACAGCGTCCAGGCCGGGGCGGTGATTACTTGTAAAAGTTGTGGGCGTAACGATGTGTCTGCACTTTAGGTAATGATTTTCTTTAACTCCAGCCCGTGTGAGACAAGTTGGGTGTAAAGCTTTCATTAAAATGTGTTCAGTTGTGCCGGATAAACAGTGACACAGCAGCGGGCTGGGTAACACCCACGTCTCTTAACGCATTCTCACTTTCTTGGCAAAGACAAAATCTCAACATTATCGTGTGAATAAATTAGTTCCCCAGAGGCACATATTCAGGTTACAACATACACATGTCGGTATCAAATATAAATGTAGAGGATAAAACTCACCGTATTAACCAGCTTTTTTTTTCTTGCAAGGTTAACTTATTTAAGTGTTGATTTGTGCTGTTTTATATAGAATACATGAGAACACTTCTGTGGTCTGCCACTTTAAGACAAGGTGAATGGGAAGAAATCTTAAATCTAAAGAGATCAATTTGAAACTTGTCCTGTCACATAAATGTAAGAAGATTTTTTACAAGGTTTTCATAAAGATATAAGGCATTTTATTTGAAAAAAAAATTGCCAATTTTATGATGGCCAAAATTGTACCTATTTAGATCTGAAAAATTGATACAGCAAGGTTTAAAATCCTTGGTTCATTTTGTTAAAACATTTACAGAGGGGATTTTGGGGGATCTTATTTAGTAAACTCGAGCTGACTGAAAATTGTCCATCTTTAGTCTCAAAGATGGGCTGCAACGTTTGTAAAGTGGAATATAGCTTTCATTTTTTCACAACGAAGTCTGGACGTGTTTGCCGGATCCACAGCGCGGCACCGGGCTGTGGATCCACACGGCGCTGTGTTCGCCGCACTGTGGATATTCTGGTGCAAGCGCGGACTCCATCATCCACATCGGTAAGCAGCAGCACATTCTCGTCTCCTCATCGTCATTCTCATCCGCTCTATTTTCATCGTCTGACGAGGCTCAGGCTCAAATATATGAGATGGCAGTTGTAGGACATGTTCTTCAACATATGCTGTTCATTGTCTGTTGAAATCCGCTCACTTGATGAGGATTTAGTTGTATTTTGCTCGCTCTCGCTGACCACATCAGTGTAAATATCCTCAGTGTTGGCTAGACAATGTCCCGCTGTGACGACACATTTCCGGGTTTGGTGAAGGCAAAAACACGGACACAGCAAAAGAGCGTAATTCTTTAAAATAGTAGTTTATTTTTTTAAGCAGAGTATCTGAATATATTAAGACTTGGATACTAACGGCCGACGACAACTTGAAAGCACAATTTCAAATAACTTTGCAGCCCATAATAATTCTAAATCTTTTAGTCAATTACTGCCAATCTTACAATTGTTTCAAACTGGAAGGCCTAATGATTTGACTTTCCACTTGAATAACTTGACAGATACTGTAACTAATAGGTTGCATTGGGCCTAATTATCCAGTAGAATTTACCCTTTGGATGGTAAAATGCAGTAGTTTTTATTGGTTTATGGTTATTATCTGTGTAAATACTTGACCTATTTATCCAAACTGGAAACAAAAACTGTCACAAAGTTAAATGTCTTCTATGTCAGCACAAATGAACTAACGTGACATTATTTTATTGTCTCTTTCATTCAAAAACAGTAAAACTCTCATAGCGTCACATAGAATCTGTTCTTCCATCTGTAAATCACATTTTTGAACGTCTACATCCTCAGCATCACGTCAGGGCCTGTCGGTGGGGAGGGGCTGTCATTTAGGACCACCCGCTGATCAGATGTAAATGGTACACATCTGGCCACGGCAAGTTAGACAAAGATGTCGAATATTTTTGGCAGATTGTGTGGATCTATCTTTCGTATGCACGGCAGCTAGCGCATTTGTCCAAAAGTGCTGCGGGCTATTGTCCAACTGCGGGCGTCCCTGTAGTTTTTCTGCTCTCATTTTAGACATTTATATGATTTATTATTTGAATTCACAGCATCGGTCTCAGTGTTCATCTTGATATCAGTCTTAGCCCCCAAAAGAAAGACGTTTTTGAATCATGAACGTTATTTTGCATAACCTAATATCACAGCAGTTGCCATTGCATTATGCATAAGACGGAACACTTTGCAAACAATTTGATTAGGTTTTCAGACATTTAATAAATTTCCTTATATTTTTTTCTTTGGCCATTTCACCCTCTGGGCAGCATAACAATAACAATGAGCAGACACAAACTGAACTTTAACTATATCATCTATTTTTTGTATTAATGCTCTCAATGCCCAATACTTTTATGTTACAGAGTGATCGGGAGTAGGTTATTGTTAACTTTCAAGCAAATGTCATCAATATTCCATGGTGGGGTAACGCTAACTGAAGGCACTGCTCTGTTTGAAGCTCTGTTACTCAAGTAAGAGCTTTGTTTTAACATAATCTGACCATGAAGAACAGACTTAGTTGCAGGTGAGCTGATGTGTGACGTTAAACAAGTCCATTTCAAGTGACATTATAGGATATTGTATGCGAAATGTACTTTTTTGAGCTTTTAACCATGTAATACCATTGTTCCCTCATCAAAAACATACCTGGAGTTGTATTTAGCTTCAGTCTAGTTTGATGAATCATATTTCCTCTCCCTCTGAGCCTCAGAAAACCTTTTTTTTTTCTAAAACAAAAATGCATGAGATGCATGCAAAGCAGGTTTTCAAGAACATGCTTAAAGGACAATAACAATACTATTAATGCAGGTGTCACAAGCTAGCATTTGCCAACAGTTTTTCAGTCCCACCCACCCATTTTTTTGAAATTCAAACACCTAAATCCGACCCTGAACTCCAGTAGCATCTAATTTCATAATTTTGACTATGAAGGCATGGGCTATAAGCTGTACACTCTGTTTACAAAGCTCTGTTTTTCCGCGATACAAAAGTTTCCCTCAGGCTAAAAGATTTGGCGTATACATAACATTCAGCCAAAGCTGCTAAATTTAAAGGGAATGTTGTTGCGGTTGCTACACCGTTATGTCTGTAAGCAAGCTTTGATCACTCATCAAAAGCAGCCTCTGTCTAAGCCTCATTCTGCACCACTTTCTTGAGGTGAACAGACGCTTTTCAAGGAGAAACACAAACTGCATCAACTATCCAAAGGGATAAATCAATAGGGACGAGCCCCAAACTAAACTCCACATGACACTCGCAAATGAATACAATGAAAATATAAACAGGCGCCGGCTTTGTATCGCAGAGAGAGAGTGACAGATGCAGGAAGAAAGTGAGAAATAGAGAGAAATGTGAACACATCGCGGGGTTGTCTGCCAGTGATGCTGTTCTGGGACTGGGTGTGGGGTTGTTTTGGAGCGGGCTGGCTGTGATGGACCACGGAAGTCTGCGGATACTCTCAATGTTGGGACTTTCTGCTCCGTGTGCTACTTTGAAAAGTTCCTCTCCCGCCATCTGTCTGTCTTCTGCTACAATGGGCCTAAGTGGTGCATGTTGTTCCCGACTAGAGTTACTGTGCGAGTGAGTGGTGCTTTAGTGTGGGCGGAGAGATTGGGCGGGCGGTCGTAAGTGGGAGTTTACAGTTTGTATGGATGTCAGGCCGGTAATTATATTATGCAAGACATGTTCTGGTCTTAAAGTAAGGCTAATTGCAAAATTCTCTGACAGATATTGCACTAGAAAATTAACTTAAGTACATTACATTGTGCATCATTTTAATTGTTGTTCACTGTAAACTGCATATTGATTATCTGAAGCAACTAACAGAAATGGGCGCATTGACTTTCTGATAAGCCCCGCCTCCTCGTGATGGCGTTTCACCGTAATAAGCATCAGATTGTCATTTGCCTGTTTTTATTTTTGTTTCTACGTGACTTTTTAGAACCTACATGTATCACTCAGAGTCCTCGTTTTTCATATAATCACAGCTGAGTACAGGGATATGGGCGGGGATAGGGGGTAGGTGAGTTCATTGAAGTTGATTCTGCATATAATTTCCACTTTAAAATGTACATTCAGTTTATGTGCACATTTTAGCATTGAGAGAAGACTGAAATATATGAACTATGCTTTGTACATTATAAGATCCAATTAAGTCACAGGAGTTTGATTTCCTAGAAGTTATTTTTCTAACAGTCAACTAATGAAAAGTAATAATGTCCTGGTTTTAATTAGGCTCGTTTAATTGGATTTGTGCTTTTATATTTATACTACAGATTACGTTGAACTGTGTAAGGGCAAAGAGTAATCACAGAATATCTAATGTTGATAGTGGTTTCACGCATCTTATATTATCATATTTATTAGTTAACTTTTAATTAAGTTATTTTAATTTCATAAAGGTGGAATGGACGATTTTTTTCAGCAATTTTTTTTATCATATTTCCTCGTGGCGTGGATAAATCATTTGTCTTGCCACGTATCAATCAGCACCTACCGCTCACCTGCAGCCGCGTGCGGTTCGTCGTTTCCGCGTGCCTAAGCGCATGGATCTATCATAATATAGTTCCCTCAGTGTACGGGGCAAAATTAAGACGGAGAAAGACAGTTCGAGCTGACGCAGAAGTGGACAGAAATCTACGGGAGACGAGAGATGTGATGCGCTCCGTTGCGCTAATAAACAAACGCACGTGTGTGTTGTTTCAGTCCGCCGCCTGAGTTCTCAAATCGCCTAAAAATTGTCCATTGCGCCTTTAAGTTTAAAGTTGTCGAACCCAAATACTCCCTTTTCTGACACACTTACATACATATAAAACATATACACCAGGGTTCAGAATAAGCGGTATTGCATCGGAAAATGCAATACCTAATAATATTTCTCAAATGCGATGATTCGTCAGAAAAAAGTGCTTTTGAATCGCAGCTTTTGCGATACAAAAATGTGTGTTCAATTGTATAACCAAAGCGTCTAAAAGTTCTGATCACTCGTCAATCGATCGTCAATAACGGCATGACACATGTAGGACGCTGTGTTGACATGACGAGTCCCGCTGCTGTCTCAGATCGAGTCTGAAAGTGGGAGCCACGTGTGGTAAAGTTAGCGTCAGATTCAGACTTCCGAGGTCAATAGGTCCTAAACGCAAAAGTCTTTGCAGATCATTCACATGCCAAAATACTCCTATTTACACTGCCAAGTGACTACAACCTGTTTTTTAACAATCAGATGCGTATTTTGGGCGCAGCGAATTACATTGAACCGAATGTGCTGCCAAGACGAGTGCTTAGAGACCGTCATCAAATGTGCAGCCGGGGCAGAGACGAGAGTACTTAGGGACCGTCATCAAGTAGAAAAACGAAAAATGGAATGGAACGTCAAATAGAGCGGTACAATTTGAATAACACAATAAATACACCATGGACGCCACAGCAACCTTTATTTATCCAGCAGAAGCTTAAAGGTCCCATTTAACCTTCTTACATTGCTATTTGTGCTTCATATGTACCCAGAGTGTTTTTTTGATTGATTCCCGCACTGTTTAGCTATATTACAGACTATCTCCTTTCCTCGAATCTCCAAACTGACGGGGGGTGTCTACAAGACCGCGTCATACCCACAGGCACGCGTCATCATCCCCCCTCACCCTCCCGCCTGTCGCCTGTCGCCTCCCGCCCCCTTCCCCCCGGCTCCGCGCTGCTCATGTCTCCCTACAAGCCCGGAGTTTTTCTGCTTCGATTTACGACGAAACACGGCTCAAAGAGGCCCAAAACTTAATTAATGATATCGCACTCTTTACTATTATCACAATGGTGAAGGTTGATGTGGCAGTTGATGCAGCAACCGGGACAATAAACGGAGAGAAGTTCTATCCGATACCGAAAAACCAGGAAATAAGAGCGCGATGGACATAAGACTTTTATATATAGATCTATAGATATATCTGTTCTGCGCACGCTGTAGAATAAACACCAGATTTATTTAGTCTCAAAGTAGTGTTGATCTGAAGTTCTATCGTTTCTCACTCACTGGTGCGGAGCTGCGCATCGCGGAGCAGACAGCTGTGGGGGACACACTACGTCACGGGTGGGCGGGGCACACACGCGCTCTCTGAGACTACGTCACGGGTGGGCGGGGCACACACGCGCTCTGAGACTACGTCACGGGTTGGGCGGGGGAGCCAGATCGCTCTTCACAAGGGTAGGGGCGAATATCAAACCAAGCTGTTTGCATTTCCGGGTTGGTGAGGGGGTCCAAGGTCTGGGTGATATTTCTTAACTATTATGTTAAGGGTGTTGCACAACCCTTATTATTATCAAATATACACTTAGGATAGACTACAAAATGTGAAAAAAGCATGTTATGGCACCTTTAACACATATGTATTAAGTGTGTGTAATGACAATTAATATGTAAATGAGACTCCTGCAAATAGTCATCTGATTGATGATGATATGGAAGAAAGTTGTAAATAAGGCCATCTGACTTTGTGTTGATTAATTTGTTCAACAACTAATTTTATTTGCAAGTTTTCTGTTTTATTTGAAAAAAAAAGTGTAAAAAGTGTTTAAAAGTTAATTTGTTAAGAGTTTTTTTTTTTTTTAAATAGAATGTTTACAAATACATTTTAAATAAATAATCGTGTTATATCAATGGAAAATATTGATTGTTAGTCACTTTCATGTTTTGCTATGCAATTATCAAATTGCCCTGCGACAAGTTGGCCACTGTCCAGGGTGTACCCCGCCTAAGGCCCGAAGTCACTGGGATAGGCTCCAGTCACCCGCGACCCCGAAAGGGAACAAGCGGTAGAAAATGGATGGATGGATTATCAAATTGCTGTACAAATTTGAAAAAATTAACGGATTGTTTAGCAGCGCCGCTATACAAGTGAAAATCCTTAATCTGAGCCCTGTACACATACACATATCCACATATACATATACATACACACAAACACTTTCTCTCATATGCATATATAAATATATAATAAGCATGATCATAATCATAATAAACTCAGAATAAGTAAAGAATAAGATCAGCTGATAATGTGGTAGCATCTTTCCAAAGGATAAAAGGGGTTTACGCTTCTTATGGCTAGAAGTATGAGTCCCATTTTGTCCGTTGTTGAATTTGTCTATTTTCAAGTTGAGTTATGATGTCCGTCCAGTCCTTAATCATCGGAGCAGTTTGTGGCATCCATTTTTTTGTGATTGCCTTCTTCCCGGTGGCCTAAAATATGCTCCAGAGATATCCATCCATTATGTCCATGGTGGGAATTTTGAAGCCTAAATACATTGTTCCAAAATTGAGTGGAATATTGGCGTCAAAAACAGTCTTCATTACCTTGTTCATTTGTACTCAATGTTTCAGTGCAACAGGACCATCCCAAAGGATTTGCCACCGTTTCTCCAGCATTCAGCTCCTCCCTGTGAATAATGTGCACTCTGACATGGTGGTATCGAAAAACGGGTCACATTCCTCTCCATTGTGATGTATTCTTCCCACTCCTCAGCCATCAAAACAAAATTACTTTCCTTTTCCCAATTAATTATTATTAGTAATATATTTAGTAGATTGGCAGTCCAAGTCATTGATACATCCATATACTTTAGATATTGTTCCCCTTTTAAAGTTCAGATCTGTATGCTTTTAGAAAGATTCCAGGGTTATAATTGTTGGTGCTTTGTTTCATTTCTTGGTATATAATACATTTCTAAATACCTATAAAAGTCCTGTTTCTCCAAGCCAAAGGATTCTTTCAACATATCAAAGCGTTTAATTTGATTTCCTTTAACGATCTCGTAAAATAAATCTAATGCCTTTTGTTATCCAAATCTTAAATGTCAGAACAGTGAGTTTTGGCTTAAAGCTTTGGTCATAAACCAACCAGCTTAATATTGTAATATCTTTGTTCAATGTATATGTTTTGATTAGCTTCTTCCATGTCATAAGCGTGGATTTTACCCATGGGTTCTCAACTTCCTTCCAAGTTATTCTGCTGTTTGTCCTCTGTCAGTAAGGCCTGTACAGGAACCCCTGGCACAACACGGCACTCAGTATTTTTCCATTGTGCCTCATATTCTGGGTCACATGAGTGTTGATAGTTGTAGGGTCTTAAATCGGATACAGGGTCTTTTACCTTGCCATATAAATCTAGAGATTGCTTCATTCCATTCATCAAGCAGCCGGTTTGGGTTAGGGATTGGCAGAGATTGGAAGAGGTAGAGAAATCTGGGACATTCATTTTGATTTATTCAATCCTTTGGCTGAGACTAAAATATGATATAAGGTTCCATTTTTCAAGGTCTTTCTTTGTATAGGAAAATAGGGGAGTATATTTTTTCTCTAACATTTTTGATGAGTCTTTATGGAAAAACATACCTAAATATTTGAGGGAGTCTGTTTGTATGGTCACTTGAAATGTCAGTGGGGGGTTTTATTTTATTTATTTATTTTTTATTTGATTTATTTATTTAAGGACATAGCATTTACATTGGACGAACCAGATGCAATGTTTTAAGTGTATGTAGCAGAATATGCAAATTTTCAACACCTGTCCATTGGGCCAATTTAGAGTTGCCAATTTTTACCTAACACATGTATGTCTTTGGACGGTGGGAGGAGCTGGAGAACCCGAAGAGAACCCACAGTAACACGGGAAGAACATGCAGACTCCACCCAGAGAGATCATGTGAGTCTGGTCCGGGAATTGAACCTATGATCTCCTTCTTGGGAGGCAAGAGCGCCAACCGCCTTTGCCACCGTGCACCAATACTAATAATTAATACTTTGAGTTGCTATGCCTAATTTGCTATTCCAAAATATTTGAAAGTGATAAATTTGAATAAATTTGTATTTAAACACTTAAAATAAAATAAAATAGGGGTTGCGACAGTACACCACAACCATTCTATTGTACATGTTTTAAGTGGAAGGGCAAACCTAGGCAGACACAGGGAGAACATGTAAAGTATACACAGAAAGGCACCACGCTACTTGGGAGTTGAACCCAGGACCTTCTTGCTGTGAAGCGAAGCATTGGTGGTCCCTTTGCCAGATGTCAAAAAAGGAATCCTTAAAGTTAAAACACTGAAAAACACACAAAAAATCCAGCCCATATTGTGTTACTGTGTTGATTTCAGATGTCACTTTTATATTACAGTTGCTTATAATTAGGTCAACATTCCTCTTCCTGTTAAAGTTCTTCATTTTGAGCTGCTTTTTCCATGTTCAAAGTTAATAATATACCAATATCAGTAGAGTGTGAATCATTGAATAGTCACTAGAACATAACAGAAAGCATTTCGTGGAATTTAATACACTGCGCTTTCTCCTCTGTCTGACATTTTTCTATCTTCCTTGGTAAAACATTCCTCTCATTTTTTTTTGTTACAGCAGCACTAACTTAATCTATTTCTTGGATGCCCCATTCAGCCTCTCTTTTTTTTTTTTTTTCATTTCCAATTTTCTGCTCGTGTCTGCGCTCACAGACCCCTCGCTCTCTCTCAGTGTGTGATTGACCGTACAATTGGCTGCAAATTCCGTACAGTCAATTCCTCCCTTATGCCCTCACTTTCTTTTTTTTCCCCCGCACTCGTCGGGACCCTTTGAGGAAACGCTACTTACATTTGCGATTAGCGCGTCGCGTTATCCATCCATCCGCCGTCCTCCCTCCCTCTATCCGCTCGTTCCCTCTATCCGCTCGTTTACCCCTGTCGTTCCAAATTCCTCTCTTTTTCCTCACTGCGCAAATTGCAAATCATCTGCCAAATGACTTGTTTTTATCCACGCGCTGCCACGTCGCTCCCCTGGGCGCCGACGGCGAATAGCGCCGGTCCGGCCCCCGTGCGCCAGGCTTGCCAACTTCATTCATTCCGCAAATTCATTCACTATGCAGGAATTCAATCTCCGCGCTACTGTCTCGCCGTCGATTTATCATATATATTGTGTATCTGTATTCATCTGTGACCGGTTTATCTGTTCATCGCAGACACGCCCCCCCCCCTTCCCCCTCCCTCGATGGGGAATTTTTTTTGACAAAGACTGATCGGGCCATCTGTGAGACTATTGAAGTTCAATATACTCCGAGGCGTTCATTTGCTCGGAGGAATTTTAATTGCTCACAAATAAACCGCAGTCGGATTCAGATTTTACGACCCGTTTACGAGCGGCTGGCACGTCGACACCTTGGGCACGCGAGCCGGCCGAGACCGTTATAATGTCGTTTGGAACGGCCCTCTAACGACCGCTCTCGCCAAAACGTTAGTGCCAGCTCGGTTATCGCCGGCGCACTCAGACAAACGTGTATATTTTTAGATGCTACACTTCGCGGCTTTTGAGATTTATAACCGGGCGGAGATGTTGATATTCGGCGCGGTCCCAAAGGCGGCGACTCGTATTGCGTGTCCGTCCGTATTGGAAAGCGTGGTCCAGTGTGTTTACGATGCGCAGGGAAAGCAAATCGCAGTAAATGGACTGAACGGCAGAGGTTATTTTGAGGCCGGTATCCCTGTAAAGGTCAGGAAATATCACATGGACCCCTGTATTGTCTTCTGCCACAACGTGACAGTAAATCAGATGTTCAAATTAAGATTACATTCTCATTGTGTTAATTGTATTGGTCTAGTTGTTTCAATCAAAATGTTAAATTCGAGCATATTTTAGTCATAGTTTGAGAATGGGCAGAAGATGTCTTAAGTCAGGCTTATGTACCGTATTTCCGGACTATAAGTCGCTCTGGAGTATAAGTCGCAGTGTGCAGCCTGTTCACAATATTTTTGATTAAATGTTGGCCAACTGCACAATAAAGTAAGGCAAGGCAAGGCAAGTTTATTTGTAGAGCACATTTCATACACAAGGCAATTCAAAGTGCTTCACACAGCAGGAAAAATGCATTCAAATCACAAAGAAATTACAGAAACAGAAATACAATAAAATTAACTAAATTAAAGATTATCAATCGACCTGATTGTCTAAACTAATAAAATCACAAACAAAAGAGAAGAGTGCAAAGAAAAATCCTTTCAGTCATATGCGCAGCTAAACAAAACTGTTTTTAGCTTAGATTTGAACATTGTCAGAGTAGAAGCCTGTCTCACATCTTCAGGAAGACTGTTCCAGATTTTAGCTGCATAAAACTGAAACGCAGATTCCCCATGTTTAGTCCTGACTCTGGGCACCAGAAGGAGGCCGGTCCCTGAGGTCCTCAGAGTCCGAGATGGTTCATATGGCACTAACATATCCAAGATGTACTTTGGTGCTAGGCCATGGAGAGACTTGAAACTTAAAGCAGAGCTGCTTTAAAGTCTATTCTCTGAGCCACAGGGAGCCAGTGCAGAGACCTGAGAACAGGATTAATGTGATCGTACTTCCTGGTTCTAGTCAGCTGCAGTACATCCAGAACGCTGCTGCTCGAGTCCTGTTTTACAGCTCGTTTGGAGAGGCCAGTGAGCAGGCCGTTACAGTAGTCTAATCTACTGGAGACAAACGCATGGATAAGTCTCTCTAAATCTGGTTTTGACACTATATTTTTGATTCTGGCAATGTTTTTTAGATGGTAAAAAGCTGCTGATGTTATTGATTTGACGTGGCTATTAAAGTTCAAGTCTGAGTCCATTATTACCCCCAGATTTCTAATTTGGTTTGTAGGTTTTAGAGCGAGACTCTGGAGCTGACCGCTAACACTTTCTCTTTGTTTCTGTGGGCCAAAAACAATTATTTCAGTCTTGTCTGAGTTCAGCTGGAGAAAGTTGTTTTGCATCCACAAACTGATCTGTTGGATGCAGTGACAGAGTGAATCTACTGGTCCATAGTCACTTGCCGACAGTGAAACATAGATCTGAGTGTCGTCTGCATAATTGTGATAGGACACATTTTCACTGCGTATCAACTGACCTAACGGCAGTATGTAGAGGTTGAACAGAAGGGGACCCAGGACTGACCCTTGGGGCACTCCACAGGTCAGGGTCATGTGGTCTGAGACACAGCTACCAATTTCAACAAAGTACTTCCTGTCTTCCAGATAGGACCTTAACCAGTTTAGGGCAGTGCCAGTGATGCCCACCCAGTCCTCTAGTCTCTGTAAGAGGATCCTATGATCGACAGTGTCAAAAGCAGCACTCAGATCTAACAGAATTAAGACTGAGGCTTTGCCCGTGTCAGTGTTCAGGCGGATGTCATTTGTCACCTTGACAAGAGCAGTCTCAGTGCTGTGATGAGGTCTAAAACCTGACTGAAAAACATCAAATGAGTTGTTTATTAAGAGGAAATCTGTGAGCTGTTGGTAAACAACCTATTCAAGGACTTTGCCCCAAAATGGCAGATTAGAGATGGGCCGGCAATGACTCAGTACTGCGGCATCAAGACTGCTCTTCTTTAGGAGAGGCTTTATGACCGCAGTATTCAAAGACATTGGGAATGTTCCAGATTGAAGCAACATGTTAATTATGTGAGTGAATGGTGCTAACAAACTGTTGAGCACAGACTTTAGAAATCTGGTGGGTAACACATCGAGGCAGCATGTAGATGAACTCAGACTGGTGATGATCTCATGGACAGTTTTGTCAGTTACTGGTGCAAAGTGAGTTAGCTCTAAGTGTCTTGGTGGTTTAAGGGTCATTTTTTGCATTGTGGGATTTATAGCATTTTTAATGCCCTGAACTTTGTCATTAAAGAATAATGCAAACTCATTACACTTGGATGTGGAAATGAGTTCTAACGGCAGCTGAGCTGGAGGGTTTGTTAATCTGTTTACTGTGGCAAACAGGACACGCGAGTTGTTACTGCAGCTTCCAATTATTTCAGAAAAATATCTTTCCCTAGTTCTACATAAGATTAGGTTGTACATGTTCAGCTTCTCTTTGTAAATCTATTTTTGAACCTGGAGCTTTGACTTGCGTCATTTCCGTTCGGCCCTGCGGCACTCCCTTTTCTGTGCCCTGACCGAATCATCATTTCTCCACGGCGCCTTCTGCTTATTTTTTAACCATTTTAGCCTATATAGGGGCAATGGTGTCCAGAACATTCAAAACACTAGATGTAACAGAGTTCAACAAATCATTTACATTAGAACATGAGACATTTTCAAAGTTTATCATTTCCATAAACAGTGCACCTGTGCCATCACTTATGTGTCTCCTCTGAACAACTGCAGGACCAACCGGTGGTTTGGGAGAAACAGACAGGTCAAAGAAGACACAGAAATGATCAGACAGAGCAACATCGATCACATTAACATTTGAAATATTTACCCCCTTTGTAATTATGAGATCTAGAGTGTGTCCTTTGCTGTGGGTGGGGCCTCTCACATGCTGAGTAAGACTGAAGGTTTCAAGGACAGCATCAAGCTCTTTAGCGTTTCTGTCACAAATATTATCAACATGCACATTGAAATCACCTGTAATGACCAAACCATCAAAGTCTGTGCATACGACTGAAAGCATCTCAGTAAAATCATCAATAAAACTTTGGCAGTGCTGGGGAGGCTTGTATAAAACAATGAAGAGAATGGATGGAGACTGTTTTAGCTCCATTTTAAAGGATACATACTCAAATGATGAAAACACCCCAAAAGACAACCTGCGGGTAATTATTTAATCTCTAAAGACAGCACAGACTCCACCCCCTTTTTTGTTTTCTCGTGTTTCAGATTCAAACTTAAAGTTGGGTGGAGCAGAGTCTATCAGAACTACATTTCCTGTGTTTTTGTCAAGCTATGTTTCAGTTAAAAACATAAAATCAAGATTATACGAAGAAATAAAATTATTAATTAAGAGAGATTTGTTACATAAGGATCTGACATTTAGCACAGCAAGTTTCAGACTAGTTTCAGTGGGACTGGGCTTTATCTTTTCACAGGGAATATGAAACACATTTCTCAGATTGGGCCTGACTCGCATTTTGTTTTTCCATCTGTGTGATGATGTGACTACAGAAATAGCACTAGGGGGGGGCTCTTTTTACAAAGGGCCCCGGGTTGGTTTGATTTTTAATGTGACAATAAGTCCCGGCAACGCTGAGACCCAGTGCATCCTAGCTATGGGAGATACCAGGTGAAAGGCGAGGTTGGATGGGTGGTGGGGCTTTTGTAGCCAAGGAGAGTTTGGGACCAGGTGAGAGGCGAGGGGGGATGGGTGGTGGAGCTTTTGTTGGTGTAGTCGGCTTGTGCAGGGAAGAGTTGATAAGTATTGACATAGCCCTTGCTATATTGGGCGTGAGTGGAGCCATCTTAATGCCTGATTTGATCAGACTTTCAAAATGGCTGGGAAGGCCCATGGGTGAGAGTGGAGATGAGAAGAAGAATGATGAATCTTTAGTGGGAGTAGATGTTGCAGGGGGAATCCAGGGCTGGTGTGAAGGCAGGGGCGATGACAGGGATGTTGTTGGGCTTGTCACAGATGGGTCCAAGGCCTTTGAAGATTGTTCCTTTGCTGGAGGCGGTGGAGGTGAATGTGGAGCAGCTGGAGCTGAATCCTTTGCTGGTGGTGGTGGTGGAGCAGCTGCTGATGAATCCTTTGGTGGAGGCTGAGGTTGTGGTGCTTTTGATGTTGAAACATTGGCTCGGTCTCTGGCTGATGGAGCAGGAATTCTTCTCTCATTCCTCTCTTCTCTAACTATCTGCTCAGGACCCTGTCCAGGCCCAGTCCAATGCCTCAGAGCGTGGAGCAGGTTCTCTGTCAGCACCCTCACTCCACCTCTGCATAGGTGGGGGCCATTTCTCTTAAACAGGTCCTCTCGTTTCCAGAATATATAGAAGTTCTCAATGTAGTGTAGTCCTCTCTGGGAACACTCTTTGGACAGCCATGTGTTCAGCTGAAGAAGCCGGCTAAACTTGTTTATCCTCCTGTCGATGTTTGGAAGAGGTCCACTTATGAATGTTTTGATTTCCATTTTATCAAGCATGTCGAATAACTTCAAGAAGTCTTTTTTCAAAACTTCAGTCTGTTCCCGCCGCATGTCCACTGCACCCACGTGCACAATCAGCTGTTTAGCTCCTCCATGCTTAGCCATAATATTTGGAAGGAGTGACGTTATCTCAGAAACAGTGGCGCTTGGAAAAGAATGTGTGTTTATCTTTTCATGCGTCACGTGACTTATCGCGCCGTCCCCAACCAAAACAATCTGCGTGACCTTGGCTCCTGGCACAGATCCTCCTCGCTGTATTTTGGCCACGTCATCTTTCCTTTTTTCATTTAATTCCATCTCTGAAAGTGGTAAAAATCTGTTTGTGAGCTGTATTTTAGGTGACTTCACGTTATCTTTGTATCGTTTAGGCTTTGCTCCAAGTTTGTTCCAAGAAACAGCCTGGTCTTTCTGTTTTTTTAGACAGTTTTGGAAACGACACAGAGTCACTGCGGTTTAGGTTGAAAGTAGCAGTTTTTCTTGTAAAAAGTGTGCTCTTCTTACCATCGGTTGACACAGGAATGGTATCGTGAAGAACTTTTTCAGATTCCAAAACAAATATCCGTGTTTTCAGCTCATTAATTTCTTGTTGATATTTCTGACAGCGTTCACAGTCTTTCTCCCTTCTTCTCCCGGACATGTCGCTGGCGTCAGATATGTCGTTAAAACTGGAAAAATGTTCTTAAAATCCTTGGTTTACTTGAAAAAGTCTAAAGCAAAAATGTTTGGAAGACAAAAACTGATTAAAAAGCAAAATAAATAAGGAAAGCAGCGATAGCAAGCGGAGCGAGCAAAAAAGCGTGTGAACTCTTCGGAAGCAGGATATTAAAGTAGACCACAAAATTGCCTTAACCCTAAGCCTGGTGAATGAATGAACTTCTCCTTTAATGTGGAGTACTGTGATGGCCTGTATTCATGTTTAACACCCTTACATCCATTGTCATTTGTTTTTAAAGTAAAAAATTCCTTACTTAAATACTCCAGAGCGACTTATTGTCAGAAAAATACGGAACATTTATTAGTGTGTCTTATTTACATAAGATAAACAGTTCCGCTCTTGTGGTCATTCAAGGACAAATCTCGGGGAAATATAATCTTAGTTGACATTATGTATTTCCTGCTTGACTCGGTGGCTTTTTGTTCTTTAGTTTTAGACCTCTTTCAAAAGAAGTTGCATATTCCCCTCAGGTATCAATTTGGATGGCACCGGTTTTATTAATATCCTTTCTGCAGACGGCAGACATATGGCGGCGCTGGTGGGGTGCGTTCTGGCCAAGCATCTGAAGCGGACGAGTTGGTCCTGATGGATTGCAATAATTTCACCGATGAAATGTCTTGATCAAAATGTGTCCAAATGTATACATCATTACGCCGACGCCCTCCTACACTGTGCATGACTGACACCACCTGAACACAATGACAAAATCACATAATATAGCTTTTGTAATGGCAATAATATTTGCTAAGGTCCTGAAAATCAGTAGAAAAATCAATAAAATCAATAAAAATCAATAAATGATAACCTGTCTGTACAATTATCCATTCTGTAGTACATGTAATACTTTACTAAATGAAAATTAAAAGACTTAAAATGTATGGCGAAAATTTTGATGATCAATGAGCATGAATGATTCGTCTTGCACATGAGAGAAAATAAAATCATTATACAAAATAAGCAAAACATAGATGCTGGATAAGAACTATGGTTGTGGTCCTTTAGTCGCTATATCGGTCTATTTAAGGATTTATGTGCTCTCCTTAGACACTGATGGAAGTAGTACTGAATTTTGTTACTTAAGTAAAAGTACAAATACAGGAGCAAATAACTCGACTAAAAGTGAATAAGTAACACATGCACAAATCGAATCTCATCTTTAAAACTTGAAGAGTAAAAGTAATTAAACTATGAAAGCATTACATTTTTTTTATTTTTTTTGTCCAAATGGCTGAATTGTGTATGTTTCTGTTCAAGCAGATGGTTGCCATTAATTTGCTTAAAAAGTATGTTTCTGTCCAGTAAAATAGTACAGATACCAAACATTTACTTTTTTTTACAGTACTTTTACCTTTGTTCTTCGTTACTTTCCACCACTGGTTTAAGTCAAAATATTTTTTTTTGACTTCTTCTTTTATAGGGACCATAAAATATTTGTATGGCCCACAGCAAAAAGGAGAAGATGTGAGTGTGTTAGCTGGAGTTTTGGGGGTCAATTTGTGAACTGTGTCTTCTTACCTACAAATATGCAATGTACTACTTGTTACTGTCAGTGCAAGATCATTTGAATTTTCCAAACTCTTCTGCCTTTCTCTGTCGATTCATTGATGCACAGGTTCTGCCTTAAGTCGACCAAGAGTTTCTTTAATCAATTACAGCCATAATAACAACAATAACACAGATGATACTGAATACAGTCCATGTGTCAGAGTATAGTACTAGGGTTATATTGTGCAGCTTTATACTGTCTGGAACAAAGAGTGTAATTGCCCTCTTGGTCTTCAAGCACAACAACAAACAAGTGAAACAGTATTTTTCTTCTTTTTTTTTCATGATTATTATGTCCGTGAGCTTCAATAGGATGGACTCGACTTAGAGTGACAGTCTGTACTACCTTTGCCCTCAACTTAAACGACCATTCTTAATTACGTCAGCTCGATACAGCCAGAAATATGACATGTTCTTGTGGAGACGCGTCATTCATTCTAGTTTACGAGATTAGAAAGAAAACACTTAATCTTCTTTACTGACAAGCTCCAATAATTAGCCCTGGCTAACCTTATTACGAGGACGACTTTACTGTTAGTTTATTGACCTTTCCGCTTTACCGATCTTCCCCCGCTCTCTTTTAATAAGGGAGCACTTTTCAACCTTCTTTTAAAAGGCGTCGCACAAATAAGGTCATCATTTCTCTTTTATTATGATTCCCTTCCTCTAATAAGCGGTTAAGTCGCCTATTAAGTGCAAGGGAATTATGCAAAGTGTATGCAAATGTTATTCTTGCGAGTCACAGACTTTTTTTACGGCATTCGCGAGGCAAGAGAGTTCTTCGAGATCGTCAGATGAAGCGTGCAGTGGCAGAACACACATGAGTACAAAGGAAAGCGACAAACGACTCAGTAAATGAAGGGGAAACGCGAACGAGAGCGCTGGAGTCGCGGCCACAAAAGATAGGCGAAGAGAGATTGATTGAAAAGCGGAGAGAGGAGCGCGAGAGACGGCAGCCCATCCATCACGCGCAGTTTAAACGGTTTAGGGTTGTCACGAGCGAAGGGGACGAGGTGCGGGGAGTACAGTGGAAGTTTCCATATAGACTTCATAGTTCGTGCGGAGGGGAAGTCGTTAGGAGAATGAAAGGAAGCGGGGCGGTCGAAAGGCGAATTGATCGTTTTGCGTTAGGAACTTAATCACGTGGTCAGCAGAAAATGGTCCCGCGATGTAGAAAAGCCGTAAAGTATTAGTTCTGATGGGAATAAATGAAGCACGGCCATGCGAGCCTCGCTCTGAACTTTAGACTGCGCTCCATTTTTATTGATGACTGAGAAAAGTTCAGGCTTGTCACTTTTTCGGATGTGAAGTGAAATTACCACTATTTATCGATTTGGAGTTTTGAGTCCGGACCGTCGGGCATTTCTAAGCGTGTTTGTTTTTGTGAATTTGTGAAAACGGAAATAAAAATTCAGCCCAATATCGTGATGAAGCTGAAATGTTGAAAACCAGCAGTGCTTTAATTGCTTTTTGTGCCCGCTTTTTGGAGAGATTGGCCTGCTGTGTTGAAATTTATAAATGTTCAGTTTGTATGTTTGCTATTTTATCTCAAATGATTTGTAATTCAAAATAAGATTGATGAGTTTTGAGTGGACCAATTTTATTTAGTTCCCATTGAAACCCCTTTAATTAAGATTTTTACACGGAAATCTGTTTTTATAGTTTATTTTTTCTGCAAAATATCTCCCCGTGGTTATAAGGTACACTTTATTGTGCCTGTACAGAGATGCATGTGCTGCATTTGAGCCATTATTTAAGAGAGACTAATGCAAAATCAACTTTAAAGGGGTTGTACCTTATTGTCACTGGCTTAAAATGTGAAAACTAGAACCAGTTCATTTTAAACTGTTTGCACTGGTCCAATTTATTGCTCTCTTACCTAATGTGTTCCAAGCATTCAAATTGTACATCACAATGAGTTAATAAGCGTTTTTCACAACTTTCTGAGCCCAGAGTGAGTTTTGGCATCATGGTAAAGCTAACAAACATGAGTATGCTAACAGTGCACTTCCTTCTTAATGCTGTGTGCAGTAATTAAAGCACTGTGGTCTCATTTTGACCCAAATAGATGCTTTTACAACATATCTGTGCCATTGCAAAACTGATTTTACTTTATTACATGAAAAACAGCAGGTACAGCACCTTTAATGAACTTTTACCCTTGTTACAACAGTTTTTCCTCATCATTAGTTCACTCATAGTTATATTGTCTTGCATAGATGTCTCCGGTCGGTCATAAGGTGTTAACAGATAGGAGGGAGATGCAACTTGTTAAAATCTTTTGCTCCAAAATACAACACAATATTTATACTGGCAACACAGCAGCCATGGACGGAGAAGTTTGTGAATATTTTAATTAAATCCCCTATATCAGGATCGCTATAAGAAATATCTGGGAGAAATAGTGGTTGATAGATGTCCGTTTAGCTCACCAGAATCCTGTCTGCAAAATGACCAGTATCCTGACATCTACAACTATCTAATTCATTCTCCAGGACATTTGTTTGACACTGTACACCTCCATCCCTCCGATTTAAGTAAACTATTCATCAACTTCCATGGCTACAGTGTCACCAATATCAATATTTTGTTTGGAGCAAAACATTAACATTTTAACCGTTTGTATCTCTTCCTTTCTGTTAGCGCTCTTGTTTTCACCCAAAAGGGAGCGCAGATGTTCCACTGGTACAGGAAGTGACATATGACCAGAGACATCTATCTGAGGCTCGAGTGCTCAGAAAGGTCCTGTTTCCACCTACATACCGCCCACAGCTCTGTACTTAGTTGTGATTATTTGAAAAATGAAGTGTGTGATACGATTCATGTAGGTTGTAAAATGTCATGTAGACAGACACTTTTCCAAAAAATAACATAAAACGTATAAATGACAATCTGCAGCTTGTTACGGCAAAATGTCAAAACGCAAGAAAGCGCTCTAGGTCCGACGCAGAAGAATAATCTGCACTTCCTCTACCTCTGGAGTTTGTGGAGTTGTTTAGAAGTGACACAGAGGAAGAAGTCAATGGATTTAGTGATTTGGGGTAATACTGATGCTTTGGTAAACTTGTTAGCATGTTCTTTATGCTATAGTTATCTGAATAACTGTTAATATGTTATGTTAACATACCAGACACTTACCACAGTTCTGTCTGTGCGTCATGTAGCTGAAGGTGTTAGCGTTAGCATATATACATCTATTCACCATGTTCTCTAATCTGTTGTTATTTTAAATTGCATTTGAAGATGAAATGTATGTTCTTGGGCTTGGATTTCATCAAATGAATCTCCCCAAAAAAAGCAACTTATATATGTTTTTTCTTTTCTGTTATGCATTTTTGACTGGTGCAACTTATAGTCTGGAAAATACGGTGTGTTACAGTTCAATACGGCTGATCCTTGAACCCATGTCCAGTCCTTGAGTGAGCCTCGGTCAGGACATTAGCTAGAGGATTTTACCTATTGTGCATGATTCGAGTTCACCCAGGAGTCAAAACCATTCTTGCTGTGAAGTGTGTGCCACCGTGCCGCCTTTTCACTCCCCCCCTCATCAGCACCATCCCACTCCTCTCCCAGTTCACCCCATGACTTTAAAGTTGAAATCGCATGACACGAGGCGGAAGTTTCAATGAGCGGAACTCTCAGTCTCCTCTAATTAGGCCCGCTGTCCGTCGGCATAATCTCATCCGTGAACGCCGGGGCCAATTGGGAATCATCACTTTGTTCTACCCTGTCTTTGACTCCTGAGCACATGCATGTGGATGAGAGGAGACAGCATTTCGTAACCGAGGTCATTCTAGGCCAGAACGACTGCACCGAACAACACACTACATCTGAGTTACCGCCGCGTCCTTCTCATCTTTGTTTACGTTTTTAAGCATCTATTAATATTTCCCTACTGTGGTGCCATCATTGACGTCTTTTTTTCGAACACTTTGTGACGGCATTTGATCACGGCGCAGACTTTTATATATAATTGAGACGGCTCTGCGTTGTTTTGCAGTAATGGGGCCACCAGACAAGAGTTCTTTCTCCTGAGATAATGAGAAGCTTCAGTTGTTTTATTCAAGTATTTGTCTTGTGTCAAATGATTGTTTTTACCAGGCAGATGAGTTCACACGTTTGGGCATGAGTTAACTACAGTCAGAAAGTTTTATTAATGAATAGATTTATCCTTTAAAAAAGAAAAACAATAAGTGCTACTTAAACTAGCACGTGCTATTTTATGAGAGTATTGCACATCAGGCTTTTAGATAGGATTTGAAAACACCCCGTCCAAATCATTTTGTCCGGGGATACGGGGGCCGACTAGGTGAAAAAAAACGAGTAGCTTCGGCATTCTCCGGACCACGGCTCGTCAGCCAATCAGAGCCAAGCACACAAATTTTGTCGACCAATCAGCGCGCAGCATGCAAATGTTCACTTGTAAACAGTAAACTGCAATGGGGGACTATTGTCAAACGTTTCCCGGCCCGATTTAATGATAATATTCCCTTTTTTTCTAAGATTTATTAATAAAATGGCCGTCCCTGCACTCGAAAATGGCCGTCCACATTTTAAAATACCCCGTCCAAAATACGGGAAGACGGGACTCTATCTAAAAGCCTGTTGCACATTATTTACCGTCAGAAACTGCACGTAGTACCGTAAATCTGATGAAAGAGTTGACTGTGTGACCAGAGGATGTGCAAATGTGCCTCTGCTCTTGCTCCTTTGGACAGAACAAACGTATTTAAGAAGTTGTGATGGTAAAGATTTGGTAGATTATTTTTAATTGTATCGATGTTTTAATCAGATTTAATCTCAGGCTATAGGGAAAGACTTTCTGATTATTTTCTGGCTTCTTCACACATTTGAACAGATGAGAATCACAAAGTGTCAACGCATAGTTTTGCTCCTTGTAGTTTTTATCATCATGTGCAAAAAAACCTATTCAAATTATTCCAATTCAGTTGCTAATTAATTGTGCTGCCATAATATTCAGCCAGCAATTATATAACAACAATACAGTGTTTGTGAAGGACGTCATCCTGAGATTTCCTTCCTTTGCTATAAAAGACTGTGTAAACATAGAGATGAGTCTACTCCACTGTAAATAATGAATGTTGGATCACTAAAGCCGCGGTGAGATGTCTGACTTCAAAGTCAAGTTCACGAGAAAAACAGGTGGTGTTTGTGCAAAGACCAAAAGTGAATCTGGTGTTACTGTGGGTACATCATGAGTGATTGTAACAGTTCTGTACTAACTTAAAGGGGACATGTTTTCAAGCACTTAATGAGGCTAATTAGATGAGTAATTCAACAGTGTCGAGCCAAAGATGAGAGGAAACAAGCTGCTAACAAGCTCGTGGTTCAAGGCATAAGGCTGAGCAAAATAATATGTCTGTTTGCCATAACCCGACCGACCCGGTGTGAAACCAGCCGACTGAAAAATAATTATCAGTATTTTGTTGAAAAAACGTCAAAATCTTTTATTTTTTAATTATTTCGCCGACTCAGCGACTGGTCTTTCCTTAACCGCTGTGTTGAATATTTTTATCATGCTGGTAAACCTATCTTTCATCCCAAGGCACTGATAAGGCACTGACTTCATATTCCATCCTACACATGCGTCTATAACGAAACAGAAAGTTAAGGACGTACAACAAGTTGGTTAGGCTCTGTCGGTGCCACTGAAGTGTCCATAGTACATGCCAGGCTCTATCAGGGTGTCTTACGCAATGCATTCTGGGATTGAAACACGCCCAGCAGCGTCATCACAACAAACATGGCGGCGCCCGTTTCCCCCGCATGTTCCCTCCGCTTGTCTTCGCTACCAAAATAAAGGATAGCGGCGTACAAAAGGTTGATTGAAATATCTTTAAATTGTGAGATATAGTCTCCCGATCGGGTTGATAGAGACATTTTCTGTCATTGACTGTTGAAGCCTGACCCCTGGTGGTCACTCCGAGTCAATTTTTTTTTTTTGCCTTCAAAGTAAAAAACATAAGAATTTACCTACCGACCGACCCACTTGAAAAATGTTGGCTCGGGTTACAGCAAACAGACAATTTATTTGGGGTAGCCTAAGGTGTGATCAAATATTCTCGTATTGTATCAAAAGGCTCCTCATCCCAAGCGAAAAGCATGAATATTGTAAAAGCAACAACATATGGACTGAACTTGGAAATGGACAAATTTGACATAAACTGGGCCAAATGGGACTCACATTATGGATCAGGTGTGCTTTAACTTTGTATTTTATTTTCATCTGGATGCATTATTCTAAAAACAGTCAAACTCAAACAATACACATTAAGTATTTTCTTTTCAATTTTTTTTTGTTGTTTGTTCTCTTTTTTGTTCTCTTTTTTGTTCTCCCTGCCGTTGCTGTTGTTGACAATGTTACTGGACTGTATCTTTATTTACACACAAGTTTCGATTGGTCTGTGTTTTTTCTTTCAATAAAAAAAAAGAAAAAGAAAAAAGAAAGAAAGAAAAGAAAGAATTTTGTAAAAGTCGTACCATGTGTCCAGGTTGTGTTTTTCAGTCCAACAATACATTAGTGCATGTGTTAACATTCTGCATAGCAACGCTTATGGATGCTTTGTCATTTTGTAGTGACTTTAATCGTTTTAACCTTCTCTTGACCTGATGCAAGCCCACTTCATTCAGAAAAATTAAAACTGAAAAGTCATAATAATCACACTAATTAAACGTTACGTTCTTATTTCATGGTGTGTGAAGGACTAAATGGCCGTAACTGATGTTGGAAAGTGCCTAAACATGTCCCCCTTTGGGATGAATATGTGTCCCAGAAAGGCAGAATGGAAGTGCAGCGATCCAAGCGCACAATGTTCTACTCATTCTGTTCTCCAGTGCCCTCGGGCCAAGTCAGTCCCTTTATAGATCAACACACAGGTTACTATGACGATAGTGTTATAAGATATGATGGAAACACCACATCTTTAAAGTACCCTCTTACAAATACTTATCTGTATTGATAATAAACTCTCTTTCAAAACACACATCTCATATATTCTTAGAGCCACATTGTCATTCTTCTTTAGAAATAAATATTCCTCTTAATTGTAGAAAACAATTAATCCACAGGTTGCTCTAATTTTCAGCTCTAAGGTTCAGCTCTAAGGTTCAGCTCCAATGTTCAGCCCTAAGGTTCAGCTCTAAGGTTCAGCTCTAAGGTTCAGCTCTCAGGTTCAGCTCTAAGGTTCAGCTCTAAGGTTCAGCTCTAATGTTCAGCTCTAAGGTTCAGCTCTAAGGTTCAGCTCTAAGGTTCAGCTCTAATGTTCGGCTCTAAGGTTCAGCTCTAAGGTTCGACTCTAATGTTCGGCTCTAAGGTTCGGCTCTAAGGTTCAGCTCTAAGGTTCAGCTCTAAGGTTCAGCCCTAAGGTTCAACTCTAATGTTCACCTCTAAGGTTCAGCTCTACAGTTCAGCTCTACAGTTCAGCTCTACGGTTCAGCTCTAAGGTTTAGCTCTACAGTTCAGCTGTAAGATTCAGCTCTAATGTTCAGCTCTAAGGTTCTGCTCTAAGGTTCAGCTCTAAGGTTCAGCTCTAATGTTCAGCCCTAAGGTTCAGCTCTAATGTCCAGCTCTACAGTTCAGCTCTAAGGTTCAGCTCTACAGTTCAGCTCTAAGGTTCACCTCTAATGTTCAGCTCTAAGGTTCAGCTCTAAGGTTCAGTTCTAAGGTTCAGCTCTAATGTTCAGCCCTAAGGTTCAGCTCTAATGTTCAGCTCTAAGGTTCAGCTCTAAGGTTCAGCTCTAATGTTCAGCTCTAAGGTTCAGCTCTAATGTTCAGCTCTACGGTTCGGCTCTAATGTTCAGCTCTAAGGTTCAGCTCTAATGTTCAGCTCTAAGGTTCAGCTCCAAGGTTCAGCTCTAATGTTCAGCCCTAAGGTTCAGCTCTAAGGTTCAGCCCTAAGGTTCAGCTCTAAGGTTCAGCTCTAATGTTCAGCCCTAAGGTTCAGCTCTTATGTTCAGCTCTAATGTTCAGCTCTAAGGTTCAGCTCTAAGTTTCAGCTCTAAGTTTCAGCTCTAATGTTCAGCCCTAAGGTTCAGCTCTAAGGTTCAGCTCTAAGGTTCAGCTCTAATGTTCGGCTCTAAGGTTCGGCTCTAAGGTTCAGCTCTAATGTTCGGCTCTAAGGTTCGGCTCTAAGGTTCAGCTCTAATGTTCAGCTCTAAGGTTCAGCTCTAATGTTCGGCTCTAAGGTTCAGCTCTAATGTTCGGCTCTAAGGTTCAGCCCTAAGGTTCAACTCTAATGTTCAGCTCTAAGGTCCAGCTCTAATGTTCGGCTCTAAGGTTCAGCTCTAAGGTTCAGCTCTAAGGTTCAGCTCTAATGTTCAGCTCTAATGTTTAGCCCTAATGTTCAGCTCTAAGGTTCAGCTCTAATGTTCAGCCCTAAGGTTCAGCTCTAATGTCCAGCCCTAAGGTTCAGCTCTAAGGTTCAGCTCTAAGGTTCAGCTCTGATGTTCAGCTCTAAGGTTCACTGCAGGAGAAGGATACAGAACTCACCACAGTGATTACGTTCTGAAGTAGAATACATCTGAATGCATCATTGGATGCAAGAAGAGAACAGCACCGCCTTTGTTTGTTTGTTCGTTCATAAAGCTCTAGTTGCCATTTTGCCTCATTATTGAACATGTTTGCTGAACTTCAGATCAAGTATTCACTGCTTGAAATCTCAGAAGATTTTTATTTTACAAACAAACTGAGTCAACACAGAGACAGGAAAAAAAGCCTTCAGCAGATTTGCTCCTGCCTGTGGAGCAAAACTGAGAGATTATTTAAATTAAATATTTTTTTAATGATTTTAAAGTGCTAGTTAAGGACTACCCACAGTGCCGATGCTCTTGTTTTACATAATTTATCTCTTAGTGTATGTGTAAGTGTGTTTGCATGTATTTGTTCATTTTATTGATTGTTTTACTGCATGTTTTATTGACATTTTATTTGGATTTCCTGTGTTTAATCTGTATTTAGTTTTTAACAGTCCTCACGAAAAAGGGAGTTTCCATTAATAAATAATATATTTATAAATCTATTATTTATAAATGGAAACTGGAAATGGAAATATTATATTTTTATATGTTTTTGCTTTTTAGTGAGACAAACAAACGATGACAATAGCAACATATAAATTGTACAGAAAAGACTATAAATAAATAATAATAATCTATATATTTTTTTTTTTAATTATAAAAAAATATAATAATAAATAAATAATAATAAATACATCAATAATAAATAACATAATTAAAGTATTGTTATTCTTTGACCAGTTGGTGAACAATAAAAGGTCAAGGTCACCATCTCCTTGTAAACATACATCGTAAACTCTGACACAGTTTTATATGTTGAGTAATAAAACATGGAAACATAGTAATGAGGTCAAAGGTTAATTGTATCGTGTGATAGTCATGTTGTGGTTATTACTCTGCAAGTTATGCCCTTGTTAAATAAGATTGTTAAAGTGCATATGTTTAGAAGTCCCTGGTCTGAGTCAGAACACCTCGTTTTAAACCTCTCCTTATTGAAGCGCATTTATTTAGTGCCATGCGTTTTATGGCCGGTGCTTTTCAGGTACCTTTCCTTCCGGGGAATGGAAATAGTCTGAGACACTTTATTCCTGTTGGTCCTTGCGCTCCAATTCCTTTGCTTAACCCGGCCGCTTTCGTTCCTTAAATTGTCCCGAGGTCACTAAAGCGTCGTGCTGTAGTTTCGTAAGTGACCCATATTTCCCATCAGCGCATTGGCTTTCTGTTGAGCCGATGTAAATTACTCCCATCAAAGACGCTATCGAAACGAGAAAGCCTGTTAAGCCCCTCAGATGCTGTTGCAGTTTGTAGCCGTGTGTGTGTCAGCAAAGGCGCAGAATTCTAATACTTTTTGTCTCTACAGTGTTTTGTCTTGACAGTTGTTGGCGTGCTCGTTTATGAAAGACAGGGCATGAATCAAAAACAGTTCAAATTAATCAAATGCTTAATCCCTGCCATGTACAATTCTAATACAGATAACAGAGCGCTTACCAAATCTGTCCCTAGTCGACCGTGACGGCGACTTACATGGGCGTTCCAGAATCGCGCCCTTTCCCTGTGCGCTCAAACAATTTATACATTTTCATATGGGGCGTCATATGAAGGTTGACGTGTTCTCCCAGTATTTTTCCATCCATTCTACTGCACAGAGATGTCCTTGGGCTTGGGTCTGCAGCTTTCTGCTTATCTAGAAATGTGGTCTGTGTGAGGCCAGTTTCAGCACAACTTAGACTGACTAAAATGAATACAATCTAAAGTTAATATAGTTGGTATTCCCTTATTATATCAAAGTACAGTTTTAATACAATGAAGTAAAGTTAATATTAGGTATTCCCTTCACCATACACTTTCAATTCGAAATTCCCGTGCATGTCTGGAAGTTCCCCCCAAAACCCAGTGTCTCAGAGGGTTCCTGTGGCGTTTTTTTCTGTCTTATCACACTTTGTCAGGGACTTGTCACCTTGCAGGAGCTCTTATAGGCGGTACGTTTTGCTGAGGAATGCATCAGGCGTGTTTTTTTATTCTTTAATCCCCAGTGTAAGACGTATCTGAGACGACCGCGGGACAAGGCCGACGGCGGGAGACTAATTCCGCCGCGCTGCTCCAACACTGATATTATTTACTCGTCCTGTTATGTCAAGTGTCCAATGGGAAATTACCTGCATAGTTTTCATTAGGCAGACTGGCTTTGGAATGACGGCGATAAAAATGCAGTTACTTTTGTGTTGTTTGGCTTGTCGATGGTTGTGAAGCTTGTTCTGACCTTGAGGCGGGTGATGTAGACAACATTATGTCAGTCTTACAGAAATGTGTTAGAAATGTATTAGTTGAGCTTTATTTATCAGACAAGTGTGAAATATCTGTCAAATGAATCACAAAAGTGCAAAAATATCACGTAATAGCATTTTTTTGAAAGTTCATAACATCACTTTTTTATTTTTAATCAGCTCTTTGGACTATAAACAATGTACTCACTATTCAAACTATATTGCCCACCTTCTCTTTTAGTTACTTGGGATTTGCCTAATTTGGCAGTTTAAGACAGTTTAAGTCAGAACATTTTTAACCTTGGTGTAAAGATTTTCCCTCATCATTATTGTACTCAAAGTTGTATTTCCATTGATTCATCCATAGTGATGGGACGAAAAATGTATTTACTTACAAAATACTGATTAGTTAGAATTCAGAATACTTCACACTACATATTCAGTTGCATTATATTGTAGCCTGAAAACATGACATAAGATTAAAACTGCTTTTTGTTTTACCGTTTGTTCTGAATTTATTTATTCAATAAGAGAACCTTGATCACAAAATAGAGGAGAAATTGCACATGCACTCACTATAAGAGCTGAGTTATGTATTTTTCTTAATAATAATCCAGAGCATCTCAAAGACTAAATTTCATGATCAAATACCACAAATATTACTCTGATATTACTCTGAAACGTATGAGCACAAATGTAGTAAATTTACTCAAAATTAGTATTCTGAATACGTATTTCCAGTACATGTATTCAGTTACTATGTTTGAGCAATCCTACACTGTCCTGCTCTGAAACTGTCTGTTTTCACCTTCCCTCTTTCCCCGCCCACTGCTCTATAAACACATAAATACCTGCGTCTCAGGTTTGCACTTTTGAACAGGAAGTCAATGAAACTGTTTAGCCGTTTTAGATCAATATTGCGGTTTGCAATGAACCAAATGTCAAATAATCATCGACATAATATAGTTTAATACTAAATACTCCCCTCAGAGTTGAGTTCTTGATTATTTATTACCTAAGCCTATAGCGCTTGTCGATGTAGGAAAACCAGAGCATCTCGAGGAAACCCAGCCCAACTGCCCTGGGAGTCCAACTCTGAGCCGCTCTGCCCTCACTTAAAATGACAAAACAGCCACAGAAAATCCACTTTCTATTTGTAATATTCAGCTGTGGTTATAAAGTAGCACATTTTTCACTCTGACACACTACACAAAGCATTGTTAGATCTATTGTTTAGCCTCAAGAACAAATTACTGCAGTATTACATTCAATATTTACCAGTAGAATAATAATGTGTATTTTTATTGGAGATTGCTTAGGCTCTTCTCTCCATCCCCTGCGCGGTACACTCTTGCATATTTCATATCTGTGAGGCCGGACCTGCGCCTTGGAGATTTTGTGGGCTCCCGAGTGCGTCTGCGCCTTTGTTATGCAACTTTTGCGTGTGTCTTTCAGTTGTCTGAAGCCCGAGATAAGACGGTGCAAGGCCTGAATCGAACAGTGGATTACAAAGAGCTCAAAGGCAAAGACCCCTCTGCGGCTGAACTGCTGAAGAAGATCGAACAGGTAAAACGGGCGGCGTGTTTGTCATTCAGGACGCTTATTTCTGGCATTTTTAGGAGAAAAAATTTTGTCCTTAAAAGCTGTGATCCACAACTGTAACAATTGCGTGTGCACGTGCAGCAGGAGGTGAGGCTAGCCGAGCGTGAGAGACAGTTCCTGGAAAAAGAACTCCTCGTGGACCAAGTGAGCCGCCTCATAACGCCACTGAGAGAGCGCACGGATAACTGCAGAGAGGACCGGCTCACGCTGGCTAAGAAGGTGCCGTGATGTATGGGTTAGACGGAATGAAGTAGAAGTTCAAGTGTACGAAGCAGCAGCAGCACTGTATGCCAACTTTGAATACTGGTGGTTAGAGGTGGGAGATGTATAAGCAAATGTATTGTATCACAAATAATGTTTTAGAGATATGCAATGATTTAATATATTGTCTGAATATTAAAAAACAAGGATCCAAAATAGTACTATATTCTAGTCTCAAAACCGTGAAACCAGCTAAATCAAATCAGAGCAAAATCATAAAACCATAAAAAAAAGTTTGTAAGATGAAGGAAAATGAATAAAAACACAGAGGACCACACAACTAATGTGTTTTTTAAAGCCAGAGAATAAAAGTGGGTTAAGATGAGACTTACTCCACTGTGGGAGCTGTTTGGACGTCTGGTTCTAGCGCTGCAGAATTGTGGACCAAGTGTAAGCGGGAACACAGTGGTCTAAGCGAAATGAGATAAAAGCATGCATAAATTGTTCAAAATATTTAAAAGACATAAAAAGATTTGACTTGATGCAAAAAAAGTCAGATTCAACGATCACATTCATATGTTTGTCAAATTTAAAATCACTGTCAATAGTGACGTTGGTGACTGAGGGTTTCACTTGTCTGAGTGGGCAGAAGCCCATGAGGGGATCAGGGGGGCAAACACAATGACCTCAGGTTTTCAGGCACCTGAATATGTCAGTATCTGACATCACTGCCTGAAGCAAAATAATCCCACAAAAAATATTTTTGCCAATATCGCGCCCCACTACAGATACATTCTCAAAAGGCTATTAAAATAACTCATCAAAAAGCTATAGTATAAGTATAAAGTGAAATTCTGCACTTTTGTGTGTAACTTTGCTGTCTTATATTTAAACCTCCACTAACATCACATTTTAGCACAATTTAAAATATCTTCAGATTACTGTTTTAAGGATAATAATAATACAAAATAAATGTACATTTTTGTCATTATCTGCCACCCATAAAAACAAGTTTAAAATCTTCATTCTTTTTTTAAATGTGCATTATTATGGCATGCTTTAGTTTTTTAAGTATTGTGCTGCGCAATAACATAATGCTATAGGTTTGACATTGTTTGCTGGGTGCCTGTCTTCACTCTTCACTCCCCATTTTGCGCTAAAATCTGTCCAGTAACGATTAGGACGGTAAAATCTCTACATAATCATCAAAGTAATACCTGTAAGACTTCGTAACACCTGTAAGACTTTTCCTTTCCCGTCATAGTTTGTCCCTCTGAAGCGAGCACATGAGAGGAAACGCTCCTCACACTATTAGCATTCTGACACTATTTCACTCATTCTCTTCTGTCTTTTCCTTTATTTTTTCACACAAAGTCAAGATCTGTTGCCGTAGTAGCGTGAGCCGCATGTTTGAAGCCCTGCAGAGCGGCCATTAAGAAGTTCACTGAGCATTACAAATTACAAGAACTTGCACTTATCTTTCACTTCAACTATAAATAGCTTTCTGCAGGAACGTGAGTTGAGCGGTGAGCAGCGATCTACAGGTACAAGGCATTTACAGCTTTCAGCTCTTATACGTGCCGTTTTCAGCACATAGAACATTTTGTCACGTGTAGTGTATTGTCATGTTCCAGACAAATTCTTCATCACTCCCGGATAATTACGCTGCGCTCCAGTCGTCCTCGGAAGTCAGAGTTTGGACCTGGAGTTTCTGTGTTCCCGTCATAAAACTATGACACATACATTACAGTTTATGCACCGTAACGACGAAATAAAGTCATTAAAAGCAGGAAAGTGCTAAAGTCAGCCAAAACGTGGATCCAATTAAGTAACCCGGACATAAATGATTACATTAGTAAATTATAAAATCTCGTTTGAAAGTGAATTTCTGCTTTTGTTGACACGTAGACGCTATATTTGGAATATTTGGAGCATAGCAGTGCATTTATTACTGCAGAAGCTCAACGGCAAGAGCAGTAAAGTGGACAGTGGAGAGCAACTAAAGGGAAAATAACACAAAGTACTATCAATATTTTATGTTATGTCAGATGTTAAACTTTCTCCAAACACAGGGAGCAACTGTTAACTCAGATAAACTCGCAGCATTAGCTCTCTGTTCTGTAGATTTTTTTATTTTTTTACTCATTGCATATCTCTTGTGCAAGAATTAGTTCAAATTAGTTATGGCTGCAAACTATGCTAATTGATTAATCTATTGAATATGTTTTTCTGTTGATAAATCATGGCAGATAAGACTGGAAGACTTGTGAATATACTGTAAGGGTTTTACTCAATTTGAACCGCATGAAGTTAAATCTATTTTCCCTGAAGACTTGATGATGGAGCATATTATTTAGACAAGGAGGATTTGTCATATTAAGCCCTGTACGGTTTTGGCTTAACTTCTGCTCACGTTGTAATAAAAGCTTTTATCTTAGCACAAGGGATGGTTAAGTGTCTGTGGATCCTTCAGACAATTGTTGATTACTAAATTAGTCGTGGATTGTGGATGACTTCAATCATTTATACACGTTTTAGTCTGCATTTCTAAAATAACGTTGTTTTCTTGCAGTCGAACGAGATGCGCTCCAACATCATCGACATCAGCCACAAACTGATGGCGACCTCGGCTCAGCTGGCCATGAGGCAGGCTCTGGTCCTGAGTCTGCAGCAGGAAATCAAGGACAAAGAGCTGCAGGTCACACGCTCTACACCTCAGACATGATCTTTGTAGAAGAAGTGTGTTACGCTAATGCTATTGATCACTCGTCACAAAGCCAGGCCGAGATTTTCTTTAGAATGCTGGTCCCAGTCCATTGTATTCTTCCCTGTAGAGCCCGCGATCGAACCAAAAAATCAACCGTCATTGATAAAGTCTGCCAACATTAGGACACTGGCATTTCCCGAGCACTAGTCATGGGTCTCAGCTTCTTTTTATAAGCAACATTTTGAAGACATTTTCCCTCATAAACTATAAAATACAGTTCTGAAATTGTAATCGCTATAAACCTGGCTCCCTCCAGACTGATGTGTGTACCACTCTGAATTGATTGGTCAAAGCGTCACAGAGGAACAAGCCAAGAAATCAAACTGTTGTTAAACCCAGTCAGAGAAAAGCACAGACCTCAATACAAAACGTTGCCGTGTTTGTTTAGATTCATCCTTTTGACCCAAACTACTGCAGTCTGCAGTCTGCAGTGGCCGGGCTCAAACCGAAGCCTGACCAGATGAATTCCCAAGAGTTTGTGAAACAAATATTGCAGGAATTAATCTGGCTGGCCAGGTTTGATCCTTATGGCAACAGTTCTTCATCATTCTGAAAGCTGTTCACGTTCACCCTCAAACTTTTCAAATAACCAACAATCATGAGCCCAACCCAGCAACCCTGTTTATATTTTATTATCTAAAATGCTTGTGTTTTAATTTAGATAACATTACCACTGCGTACAATTGGCCTCTGAGGTAACATTACATAAGGTTAATGTATCTTTTATTGTCCATTTAGAAAAGACAATCTAACATAAATTACAAAAAAAAATCGTTATTTAAAAACAGGCCATAAACTTGCCCATGCTATACACGCGCAACTTTAGCCTCTCAAGGAAAAACAGCCAATCAAAACTTTATTAATCAGAAGACAGTTGTGTTGTTGCTCCTCATCTATCACCTGTAATTGATTATATTCAGCACTCATAAAGAACGACAGAAGAACGATTAAAAAGAAAAATGAGGCAGTAATTGAGAAATACTTATCATGTACAGACAAGTTGTAAATGTGTTGTCGGCATATATTGGAATATCGATGACAACTACGAACAAATGAACAGTTTGAGGAGAATTTTGAATTGAAATGTTGCTGTTTTATTAGCATTATTAACATTATCTTTCACAAACCAAGCATTATTAACACTATATTTTACTTTTACGCATCAAGCAATATTAACACGCCTCAATTCGCATTACATTTCACAGCATCTAACGATTAATTCAAAGGTAGGTAGATTTCTTTATTTCAATTCCAAATGTTTGACTTCTCAGGCACATTTCCTGAATGACTCACCGTATTTTCTGGACTATAAGTTGCACCGGAGTATAAGTCGCACCAGCCAAAAAATGCATAATAGAGAAGAAAAAACATATATAAGTCGCACTGGAGTATGAAATGCGGTTGCAAGTGTGCAAATAACAAATAATAGCACATATGTCGCTTCGGAGTATAAGTATATAAGTATAAATATAAGTCACACCAGCCAAAAAATGCATAATAGAGAAGAAAAAACATATAAGTTGCACTGGAGTATGAAATGCATTTGCAAGTGTGAAAATAACAAATAATATCACATACAAGTCGCTCCGGAGTATAAGTATATAAGTACAAATATAAGTAAAAGTCGCACCCGGGCCAAAACTATGAAAAAAGGTGCAACTTATAGTCCATAAAATACAGTAACTATCCAGTAACAATCCAATAACTATATTATTAAACTGTCACATTTCTACAGTGATACATTTATTTCCCCCCTGATATCCGTCTCTCCGTCAGCCGCATACATACATATTTTAATTTCACTTTCGCGGTATAACCTCTCGCAGCTGCCGTTTGCCTCCATCCTCCTCCAACCCGCACAGAAACGCCATATTTAGATGTACAACTTTACCCGCTCTCCCACACTAATGCTACCATCTGTTTTTTGGAGTGGGGACACAAATAACGTCGGCGGCGGTGCGCGGAGAGCTCTAAGAATACAAAGTGAACGCCGTGTCTCTTCTTGGCTCCCATGTGTGTGTCTTTCAGATGGACAGGTGCCAGAGGCGGCTGGAGCAGGACCTGCCCCCCTGTCCGGAGATGGAGGAGGAGTGGAGGAGGATGCTGCGGGACAAGAAGAGGAGGCGGCGGGACAGGGAGGCGGGAGAGAGGGTGAGCGGGGGTTGGCCTGAAAGCGCAGTGTCTTTCGAAATGGCAAATGGGCACTCGCAATATCTTGTGTATTCTTGACTGTATCTGCTCGTTATGAAATTAAGTTGCATCCAATTTTGGGATGGAAATAGCCAGGGGACTCTCGCGAATGCCCTTGAATTTCCGCATTATGTTTTAAACGCAGTCGGAAAATAATCTACCGTATTTTCCGAACTATAAATCGCTCCGGAGTATAAATCGCACCAGCCCAAAATGCATAATAGAGAAGAAAAAAACATATATAAGTCGCACTGGAGTCGCATTTTTGGGGGACATTTATTTCCAAGACCAAGAACAGACATTTCATCTTGAAATGCAATTAAAAATAATAACAGATGAGAGAACATGGTGAATAAGTGTACGTATGCTAACGCTAACACCTTCAGCTACATGACGCACAGACAGAACTGTGGTAAGTGTCTGGTATGTTAACGTAACATATTAACAGTTATTCAGATAACTATAGCATAAAGAACATGCTAACAAGTTTACCAAAGCATCAGTTTTACCCCAAATCACTAAATCCATTAAATTCTTCTTCCTCTGTGTCACTTCTAAACAACTCCACAAACTCCGTAGGTAGAGGAAGTGCAGATTCTTCTTCTGCGTCGCCTAGAGCCTAGAGCGCCCTCTTGTGGTTGTCAGTGTGAAAATAATCAACATGTGAAATGCGGTTGCCAGTGGGAAAATAACGAATAATATCACATATTAGTCGCTCTGGACTATAAGTCGCACCCCGGCCAAAACTATGAAAAGGTGCGACTTATAGTCCGGAAAATACAGTAATTTGGTCAGTTCAAGCAGCAGTTGGTTTAGTGTGAGATAATGGATCATCTCAAAATGGGTTGAAGCTGAAAAGACTTAATATTTTTTGTCTGGGGGGGGGTGGTTGAACCTACATTTCATCTTTTTGTTGCTTTGAAGCTTCAATACGTCGTTGTGGCAGTAATTGTTTTGAAACTCTATCAGCAACGAACATTAGGACAACATTAGGCGGCGAGTGCGTGCGCGGAGCACGACGGGTGCGTGCGGGGGATCACGGCGCGCCTTGGCCGCCGCGAGGGGCGGGGCATCGCCGTCGCCAACGCGGCTGGTGCAGAAAAGTTGGAAAATCTTTTTTGCGGCAAGACGCGGCGCAGCAAATGATCAAGAGATTTGGCTCTAGTGACGTGCCGCACTGACCGAAAGAAGGAAACAAAATAAACCCGTATGAGGTTTCGGCCAATCACAGAAGACGTGACATTCTCACTGAGATGAAAGCGCGTGTTCTGCTTCTGTCATTCTGACATGTCTAAGGTCTAAACACAGGCAATTGACAATTATAGGTTTTGACAAGAAACATTAGTTTCTCACTCTCTCATCCTCTTGAGACTATCTCAATGTGGTCATCTCACAGTTTGGGTTGAATGTGATGTGCTGGTTGAATGTGATGTGCTGTAGGGCCCCTAGGGCCCGTGGACCATGTGGATTGAGTAAACAAACATGCGCGACAGGTGACATTATTTGGAGAGTTCATAACTTCTACATATAAACTTACCAAAGGATGTTCAGGGATGTTCACTAGAGGTGAGAAGGGTCTATCAAGCTACCATCGTTTTATCAACGCGTAACATTTTATGAGAAGCCAGACAGTCTTTTAAGGGGGGAGGGGGTCCGGAGGGAGACGAAAAAAATTAAGTCTTTTCAGCTTCAACCCATTTTGAGATGATCCCTAAGTTTGGTTATAGTCACCAAGAAGGTTGAACAAACCTCGAGTTTATTAAAGGCGGTATGGACGATTTTTCGGCAATTTGAGAACGCAGGCGGAAGTGCGCATGCGCACTCCCCCTTGCGGACCGATACAACACACACGTGCGTTTGTTTATTAGCGCAACGGAGCGCATCGTATCGCTCGTCTCCCGTAGATTTCTGTCCACTTCTGCGTCAGCTCGAACTGTCTTTCTCCGTCTTCATTTTGCCCCGTACACTGAGGGAACTATATTATGATAGATCCGTGCGCTTAGGCACGCGGAAACGTGGGCACGAGCCTGACGCGGCTGCAGGTGAGCGATAGGTGCGTTTTATGATTGATACGTGGCAGGACAAATGATTTGTCCACGCCATGAGGAAATATGATAAAAGAATTTGCTGAAAAAAATCGTCCATACCACCTTTAATTCTGAGTTATCCGACTCAGGCCGATGTAGACTTCCAGGTTTGGAGTAGAGTTTATTCTTGGGTTTCTCAGAGGACAAACAATGGAGGCAAGAAAAGAGGATTCATGGTAAGCCAAAAACAGGCTGCTATGCTAGAGAAACCGGAATTAATGTGATTGTGGACATTGTATATGCAGTACCGTATTTTCTGCACTTTAAGGCGCACTTAAAAGCCTTTAATTTTCTCAAAAAACAACAGTGCGCCTTATAACCCAGGGTGCAATTCTGGATGAATTCTGGTTGCGCTTACTGACCTCGAAGCGATTTTGTGTGCGCCTTATATATGAAAAAATATGGATCTGGTGCGCCTTATAGTGCGGAAAATACGGTAATAATAAAATGTCATGTCAAGTTGAGGTTAAATTTCAATGAAGAACATATTACCGTATTTTCCGGACTTTAAGTCGCACTTTTTTTCATAGTTTTGCAACTTATACTTACATATGCTTATACTTATACTCTGGAGCTATTTGTTATTTTCACACTTGCAACCTTATTTCATACTCCAGTGCAACTTATATATGTTTTTTTCTTTTTTATTTGGCATTTTTGGGCTGGTGCGACTTATAGTCCGGAAAATACGGTGTATTATGTTTTTGTAGTGTGACATCATGAAGTGTAACAAAGTCAATTTACAATTAGCATTTCATTCATAAATACATTTACATGACAACTTAGTTAATGCATGTGAAATAATAAATTACATTAAAAAAGAGTGGAATAGTGAGTTAATGTAGTAACTGACCCCTTTAGGTTCACTCTCTGCGAAGCTTAAAACGCAGTAGCAAAGATCCGAGTCTAAAATATGTTCTAACACTGGCCCCAAATCCTTATTGAAATAGAATGTGATGCAAATTTTTTAAGCTCTGTATATTCACGTGTTTGTTGCGTTTTCATAATAATAAGTAGTGCTACTGATTTTGTGCCTCAAGCATACAAATGTGGTAGTTGTCTCTTGTGATTTTGTAGTATAAGTATATTTCGCCCGTATTTTTCGACGTTACGAGGAGCTTTTCCTTCCTTCTTATACTGCAACTGGATCTGTGAAATAATCTCTGTATGCAAATATTTTAAGCTTCTTATTTTTGCCTATTGGTTTTTCTTTTGATACATGTGATAACAAAAAATTGAGTATTTCATAATGCTGGTGATCAAACATGGCATCTTCAAGTCAGGATATAAATGCTGTGTCATTTAAGCTTAAGCATTTGTTGAAAATAAAACATTTGATGATTTGGGGTTATTTTTAGAAGATGAAACAATAGAAAAAGAAAAAATACAACAACAAATAATAATTTAAAAATGTATTGATTTTTTTCTTTTTTAGAACATTAAATAATAGCCCGTGGCTGGAGAGCCGTGGCGCGGTCAAATGGCCGCGCAGTTTCAGGGACCGCGGCATTTCCCTTATAGGCCGTTATAGCCTCATGGCTAACCCTAACCCTAACCTTAACCCTAACCTTAACCCGGCGCGGTCTAAAACGCGGTCAAATAGCGGCGCAGTTTCAGGAGCCGCGGCGCGCGGCCGGCACAAAAATAACGCTTTTTTTTTCGGCCGCGACACTCCCTAAACAGTAAGGGAAAAAACAAAATACTACAACAAATAATACATGTTTTTAAAAAGTAATTATATATATATATATATATATATATACATATATATATATATATATATATATATATACATATATATATATATATATATATATATATATATATATATATATATATATACGTATATATATATATATATATGTATATATATATATGTATATATATATATGTATATATACGTATATATATGTATGTATGTATGTATGTATGTATGTATGTATATATATATATATATATATATATATATATATATACGTGTATATATATATACGTATATATATATATATATATATATATATATATATATGTATGTATGTATGTATGTATATATATATGTATGTATGTATGTATATATATATATATTAGAAAATAAAACAATAAGAAAAAGACAAAATACAACAATCCTGACATATGCAAGTCACGGTGGCAAATAGGTCCAAAAACACATGCAGCATTCTCTTCTTTGCCAAAATTGTCTGCACAAAACTGAATGCAAATGTTATTTTCTTTACTTTTCACATATCTGTTGCTTTTGAGGATCGATTTGCTTGTTTATTCATGCGCTCATCCTCTCTGCGCTCCCAGGGTCTATTATTATTTGTCTTGCGCGCGGCCCTCAGATCATATGCCAGTGGATAAACTGTTCATATGCATGAGGAAATGGCCATCTCTTTGAAGCTGCCGCTGCGGGTTTAGCCACGCTTCATTTGCATGCCGTCGCGGGGCGGAAGTCAAAAGCAAAAACGTTAGATTTCGGGACATTACTTTCACAGCGGCACACCGACATGAGTCCATCAAACACACTGGGACGTCGTCATGGTTTCTCCCCAGATGTCCTCAAAAGTTTCAGTGTTTTGGTTTGGGCAAAACAAGAAGAAAATGAACAGCCAGCGAGTGAGTCGGCCCTGAAAGCAATTATGCATCCTCTGATTGGCTTCATGTGAATATTGCAATATTTATGAATAAACTAGATTTGAACCCAACGGGTGATATTCCAAATTGTTCCTGCCAGTACCCTTCTGTGGCACCAAACTCTGCTTCATTAGCCTGAGAATAGATGTTTGAACGGCCCACTCGGCTTTAATCGATATGATTAATAGATTTCATTCTCGTGGATAATGTTAAGGTTAATTTAGAGCGGCATGCTACAAACAATGTATTTTTTCAAACTGGCAGGCAGAAAACATAGAGAAAAAAAAAGCCATGACATTTGTTTTGGGGCGCTGCAAAACTTGGAATCTTCTTATCCAAGGTCAATTAAAATTACTTAAAATTATTCAGACATAAATAGTGTTAGATAAACATAATTATAAGGCTCCACGTATGCTTGGTAGTGACTATTTCTGTTTGTTTAATTGGCTCTACTGTATATCCGTGTCAACACTTGTACAACACACGTACTTGATACTTAATGTTAGTGAGATCACAGGCGCAAATAGCTTGTTTTATGCATTGATGCAACAAACGCTGACCACATTAGCATATTGACACATGCTAAACATCCATGTTAAAGCATGTGCAGATATATATAGTCCTCCCGTTCCTTCACACTAAATGAAATAAGCCTCGGCTCCTCTGCACCTGCGTCAGCCTCTCCAGATAAATCCATCGCCATCAGTAATAATTTAGCAGCCATCCATTTGCCCTTGAATGACTGACTGCCGAAGCCCCGCAAGTTTATTTTTTACGCCGCAGATTGTCGTGCCAGCTGTGATTTGACAAACCCCGGCAAATTATGAAGGAAGACGCGGCGCGGAAATGACTGATGTGTGTGATTTGTTGTGGCTAACATATTGAAGTCAAGTCGTGTTAACTGGAGGAAGTGACTTTACTCTGCGAAGTGGCATATTATTTATGATTTAGTTGTTAGCGTGCCCATTAGCCGTACTAGAGGGCCAGCTAATGTCCCTTTACCATTTATAATTCCGTACAGACATACCTTTAAAATAACACAAATGGTACGGTGCTTGGTCTATTCACAATTATGGGGAGAAAAAAACAACATCAATGGATTCTATTGCTTATTATTATTAGGCTGGGCCAAAAAAAATATGTCTGTTTGCCGTAACCTGATCGACCCAGTAAAAAACTAGCCGACTGAGAAAAGAATATCAGCATTTTGTCAAAATTATGCCAAATTCTTTTTTTTTTTGTCCTACACAAGGAGAGGAAGATGAAGAAGAGTCTCCCTGGAATAAAGCCGGTTGGTCTCTGAAGCACTGGAAGAACAACTTTTAGGACTACGACAAAGTCTGGGGAATGAGGTCTGGCGGTAATGCGACACTCGGCTGTCGACTGCCATAAAACAATAACAACAGCAACAACAGTCTAAGGAATAAAGTCTGGCGGTAATGCAACACTCGGATGCCAACCGCCATAAAACAACAACAACAACAACAACTATTCTAGTCACAAAGACATATCATGACCTCATGGGCTTTGTAACACCAAAGCAATGGAAGGAGTATTTTACGGACTACGACAGTCTGAGGACTACGAAAAGTCTGAGGAATAAAGTCTGGCGGTAATGCAACAATTGGATGCCAACCGCCATAAAACAACAACAACAACAACAACAACAACAACCGGCTTTATTCCAGGGAGACCCTTCTTCATCTTCCTCTCCTTCTTTGACGTTCGGTGCTTCCACCGTACAGCTTTATTCTTAAGGCTTCATTCTATAGGCTTTAATATTTCCACTGATGTCGCTGCTTGGTAGCCGTGCGTCTACGAGACTGGGCGAGGACAGGAGACCACCCCCACCCCCATCTCGTCACCCCGATCACTCCGACTCCCCAAAAGCAGACCCCCATCACTCCGACCCCCACCCAGCGCCCCCAACCTATTTTCTATATCTGCCCAATCAAGCTCCCTTGCTCCAAGGAATCCCCCTGCAGCTTTAGCAATGATCCTGATCCTTTCAGTTCTACTTTGAGTCTGAGCAGCACAGCCCACAACATCCACCATAACACAAATGGTACGGTGCTTGGTCTATTCACAATTATGGGGAGAAAAAAACAACATCAATGGATTCTATTGCTTATTATTATTAGGCTGGGCCAAAAAAAATATGTCTGTTTGCCGTAACCTGATCGACCCAGTAAAAAACTAGCCGACTGAGAAAAGAATATCAGCATTTTGTCAAAATTATGCCAAATTCTTTTTTTTTTGTCCTACACCTCGCCAACTAACCGACCGTTTTTTCAAAAAAGCGCTGTGTTGAAAAATGTTGTAGCCCTAGACAACTTATTTATCATCCCAGGGGGGAGATAACACATTGCACGACGCATAACCATTTACATTTTCGGTCCTCTATATACTTCTGTATAGACCAGACCATGCAGGATTAAACATGTTTATCTTTTGTTTGTTAATTTGTCATGTTGTTGTTGTTGTTGGTGTTTTATGGCGGTTGGCATCCGAGTGTTGCATTACCGCCAGACTTTATTCCTCAGACTTTGTTGTAGTCCTTAAAAGTTCTTCTTCCATTGCTTTGGTGTTACAAAGCCCATGAGGTCATGAGATGTCTTTGTTATTGTTGTTGTTGTTTTATGGCGGTTGGCATCCAATTGTTGCATTACCGCCAGACTTTATTCCTCAGACTTTTCGTAGTCCTCAGACTGTCGTAGTCCGTAAAAGTACTCCTTCCATTGCTTTGGTGTTACAAAGCCCATGAGGTCATGATATGTCTTTGTGACTAGAATAGTTGTTGTTGTTTCAGAGACCAACCGGCTTTATGTGAAGGTTTCAAGAGTGGAGGTCCCAAGTGTGCACAACTATTCTAGTCATAAAACACCAAAGAAGAAGAAGAAGAAGAAGAGCTAGTCCCCGGTCTGGAGAGACGGGAGATGGCGGAGGAGAGTGGATCGGTGGTCGAAGACGTTCTGGACGGCGTGGAGGAGCAGCCTTTTCCGGCTGCACGTGCCCGGAAACGTAAAAAGTCCCTTAGCTCGTCCGAGGGTTCTGGGAATGAGCAGCAGGATGAGGCTGAAGCTATTGATATCCGGAGTGAGAGCAGAGACTATAAGGTGATCATAAAGCTTGCACAGGATAGTGCATCCTTTAAGGAGTGGAATTCAGTGGCATTGTCAAAGAGCCTAACTGTAGCTGTGGGAGTGATCAAGAGTGCGAGTGTCCTTAGAGATGGCTCGCTGCTGGTCGTGTGCAAGGACGCGGCTCAGCAACGGAAGGCGATTGGAACTAAACGTCTGGGTGGAAAGGACATTCTTGTATCTGATGCTGAAAGAAACACGGTCAGAGGAGTTATCGTAGGTGTCCCTACGGCGACGTCTGTGGATGAAGTTAAGGAGAATTTGACTGGAGCTACGGTGGTGGACGCTAGGCGGTTGAAGGTGACCCGGTCTGGGGTAAGATGTGACAGCTTGTCGGTAATGGTAACACTTGAAGGGAGGTGCCTGCCTAGTAAGGTGTTCATTGGGTTCATGTGCCATGACGTTAGGCCATATGTTCCACCGCCCCTGCGTTGCTTTAAGTGCCAGCGCTTTGGGCATATTGCAGCGGTCTGTAGAGGGAGGCACGTCACACCTCCCACACTCGTGATCTCCTGCACATCCACCACATCTTTGCCTCCCTCCACAGACCGCTGCAACATGCCCAAAGCGCTGGCACCTAAAGCAACGCAGGGGCGGTGGAACATATGGCCTAACGTCATGGCACATGAACCCAATGAACACCCCACTAGGTAGGCACCTCCCTTCAAGTGCCACCATTACCGACAAGCCGTCACATCTCACCCCCGACCGGGTCACCTTCAACCGCCCAGCGTCCACCACCGCAGCTCCAGCCAAATTCTCCCCAACTTCATCCACAGACGTCGCCGCAGGGACACCCACGATAACTCCTCTGACCGTGTTCCCCTCAGCATCAGACACAAGAATGTCCTCTCCACCCAGACGTCCAGCTCCAATCGCCTTCCGCTGCTGAGCCGCGTCCCTGCACACGACCAGCAGCGAACCATCTCCAAGGACACCCGCACTCCCGATCACTCCCACAGCTACAGCCAGGCTCCCCGACAATGCCACCGAATTCCACTCCTCAAAGGATGCACCATCCTGTGCAAGCTCCATGATCACCCCACAGTCTCTGCTCTCACCCCGGACATCAATAGCCTCAGCCTCACCCCGCCGCCCATTCCCAGAACCCTCGGACGAGCCAAGGGACTTTCCACGTTTCCGGGCACATGCAGCCAGAAAAGGCCGCTCCTCCACGCCGTCCAGAACGTCCTCGACCACCGATCCACTCTCCCCCTGAGGACTACGAAAAGTCTGAGGACTACGAAAAGTCTGAGACAGGGAGGCCTTCATGGATCTAACGAATAAATTCTGGCGGTAATGCGACAGGACTATGATAAAACACCAAAGAAGAAGAAGAAGAAGAGCTAGTCTCCGGTCTGGAGAGACGGGAGATGGCGGAGGAGAGTGGATCGGTGGTCGAAGACGTTCTGGACGGCGTGGAGGAGCAGCCTTTTCTGGCTGCACGTGCCCGGAAACGTAAAAAGTCCCTTAGCTCGTCCGAGGGTTCTGGGAATGAGCAGCAGGATGAGGCTGAAGCTATTGATATCCGGGGTGAGAGCAGAGACTGTAAGGTGATCATAAAGCTTGCACAGGATAGTGCATCCTTTAAGGAGTGGAATTCAGTGGCATTGTCAAAGAGCCTAACTGTAGCTGTGGGAGTGATCAAGAGTGCGAGTGTCCTTAGAGATGGCTCGCTGCTGGTCGTGTGCAAGGACGCGGCTCAGCAACAGAAGGCGATTGGAACTAAACGTCTGGGTGGAAAGGACATTCTTGTGTCTGATGCTGAAAGAAACACGGTCAGAGGAGTTATCGTAGGTGTCCCTACGGCGACGTCTGTGGATGAAGTTAAGGAGAATTTGACTGGAGCTACGGTGGTGGACGCTAGGCGGTTGAAGGTGACCCGGGTATCTGGGGTAAGATGTGACAGCTTGTCGGTAATGGTAACACTTGAAGGGAGGTGCCTGCCTAGTAAGGTGTTCATTGGGTTCATGTGCCATGACGTTAGGTCATATGTTCCACCGCCCCTGCGTTGCTTTAAGTGCCAGCGCTTTGGGCATATTGCAGCCGTCTGTAGAGGGAGGCAAAGATGTGGTAAATGTGCAGGAGATCATGAGTATGGGAAGTGTGACGTGGGTGCAAAACTGAAGTGCTGTAACTGTGGGGAAGAACATAGCTCTGCCTACGGGGGATGCAGGTTTAGCAAAAGAGCTGCTGAGGTGCAGAAAATAAAGGTCTCTCAAGGTATATCCTATGCAGATGCAGTCAAGAAAGTTTCAAGTAACGAGTTTAGAGTAAATACAGAGAGAGGAGCCAGCGCTGCTCCCAGCCAGGGCGAAATGAGAGAGGCCAGCGTGGCTCCCAAGAAGTGTGAAGGTTTCAAGAGTGGAGGTCCCAAGTGTGCAGGTTCCAGAATTAATGAGAATACCCTGGTTGTGGATAGAGAGGATTTTGTACTCTTTATGGTGGATGTTGTAAACTGTGCTGCTCAGACTCAAAGCAGAACTGAAAGGATCAGGATCATTGCTAAAGCTGCAGGGAGATTCCTTGGAACAAAGGAGCTTGATTGGGCAGATATAGAAAACAGGCTAAAGGCGCTAAATGGGAGTCGGAGTGATGGGGGTCTGCTTGTGGGGAGTCAGAGTGATCAGAGTGACGAGATGGGGGTGGGGGTAGTCTCCTGTCCTCGCCCAGTCTCATAGACGCACGGCTACCAAGCGGCGACATCAGTGGACATATTAAAGCCTATAGAATGAAGCCTGAAGAATAAAGCTGTACGGTGGAAGCACCGAACGTCAAAGAAGGAGAGGAAGATGAAGAAGAGTCTCCCTGGAATAAAGCCGGTTGGTCTCTGAAACAACAACAACTATTCTAGTCACAAAGACATATCATGACCTCATGGGCTTTGTAACACCAAAGCAATGGAAGGAGTACTTTTACGGACTACGACAGAGTCTGAGGACTACGACAAAGTCTGAGGAATAAAGTCTGGCGGTAATGCAACACTTGGATGCCAACCGCCATAAAACAACAACAACAACAACAACAACTATTCTAGTCACAAAGACATATCATGACCTCATGGGCTTTGTAACACCAAAGCAATGGAAGGAGTACTTTTATGGACTACGACAGAGTCTGAGGACTACGACAAAGTCTGAGGAATAAAGTCTGGCGGTAATGCAACACTTGGATGCCAACCGCCATAAAACAACAACAACAACAACAACAACAACAACTACGAAAAGTCTGAGGAATAAAGTCTGGCGGTAATGCAACAATTGGATGCCAACCGCCATAAAACAACAACAACAACAACAGTCTAAGGAATAAAGTCTGGCGGTAATACAACACTCGGATGCCAACCGCCATAAAACAACAACAACAACTTCTAAAGAATACAACAAAGTCTGAAGAATAAAGTCTGGCGGTAATGCAACAACTTGGATGCCAACCGCCATAAAACAACAACAACAACAACAACTACTATTCTAGTCACAAAGACATATCATGACCTTATGGGCTTTGTAACACCAAGGCGGTGGAAGGAGTGCTTTAACGGACTACGACAGTCTGGGGACTACGAAGGGTCTGGGGAGTGGGGTCTGGCGGTAATGCAACAGTTGGATGCCAACCGCCATAAAACAACAACAACAACAACAACAACTTGGATGCCAACCGCCATAAAACAACAACAACAACAACCGCCATAAAACACCTAAGAAGAAGAAGTAGTCATGAAAAACAGAGGCTAAAACTGAAAATGAAAAGGGTTATTTCAAGAAGACGAGACAGAGAAGTTCTGATCCTTATCTACAGCGGCGAGTCACAACTTCCTTCAACCAACTTTTGTGGACATTTACATTTAAGCTTCCTCGTCCACAAACCCTCTGCATTATTATTTTCAATCTCATGCATAATGCGTTGCAATCGTTAAAAAAGCTATGAAGACGTACAACTACAGTAGGTGGCGGTAATGTAACACTGTGGATACCAACCGCCATAAAAAAACAAAGAAGAAGAAAAAGTAACCAGGATGTCAGGATCCAGTGTCATAAAAGCCAAGATTCCAGAACATCACTACATTAAGTCCACTCATTAGCATAAAAACACATACTTTGAAGAAACTGAAAGAATGAAGTCTAAGTCTAAAAAATAACGTCCAATCCAGATTAAAGTCATAAAAAGAAGAACTTCTAAAGAATACGACAAAGTCTGAAGAATAAAGTCTGGCGGTAATGCAACACTTGGATGCCAACCGCCATAAAACAACAACAACAACAACAACAACACTCTCCCCCGCCATCTCCCGTCCCCTCCAGACCTGTCATGTTGTTGTTGTTGTTGTTGTTGTTGTTGTTTTATGGCGGTTGGCATCCGAGTGTTGCATTACCGCCAGACTTTATTCCTTAGACTGTTGTTGCTGTTGTTATTGTTTTATGGCAGTCGACAGCCAAGTGTCGCATTACCGCCAGACTTTATTCCCCAGACTTTGTCGTAGTCCTAAAAGTTGTTCTTCCAGTGCTTTGTCCTCCAGTGCTTTGACAAAGCCCAAGAGGTCATGAGATGATTTACGTCATAAGGCGCTGGTACAGCTGGCAGCCCGGTGTAAACGCTCTCTCTTCTTTCTCACACTTATTGTGCTTTATCTCCTATATTTTGTAAATATAGTTAGTATATTTTTTCTATTTTACTGTACGAAAGGGACACGCGCTGGAATAGTTTTTTAATTCAACTGTTTTTGACTTTTTTCGGCTGGATTTGAGCGTTTTTCGTTGCGTTCGTTGTGTTGTTGTGACGTGAGCTAGCTCCGAGCGAGCCCACCAGCCCCCCCCCCGCGCCCTCCGGCCGCGCTAAAGTACGGCGTGTCGTCGGTACACGTTTATATACACGTTTATATGAAAGAGGAACTCCACGAACGATCGGGACACGCATTGGAATCGCTTTAAATTAACTTGTTTTGACTTTATTCGGCTGGATTGAGTGTTTTTGTCGTGTCGTTGCGATGTGTTTTGGCTCCGGCCCCGCCCCCCGGCTCCGGCCCCGCCCCCCGGCCGGTGCCGTACCGCGTTTATACAAAGGAGGAACTCATGAAACTGCGGACAACAGTCGTCTTACCCGGAGATCGTCACGTTATCCCGTCGCAATACTGACCTAACCTAATACTGATGTGCAATTCTGTCGTATGTGCAATTGCTGTTGGAATTCATGTGCAATTCATGTGCAATTACTGTGAAATTCATGTGCAATCTATGTGCTGTCGTGACACATATTCATGTGCAATTACTGTCGGGATCACATGCAATGGTATTTATTTATTTGTCTATGGGAGTTTTTATTTATTTATAGGAGATCTTCTACTGAAAGTGTTTTTCAGACTTCCTATAAGTGATCTGTTCTTCTGTATCTACCTCTGTATCTACCTGCGTTGCACCAATGAAATTTCCCCATGTGGGACAATAAAGGAATATCTTATCTTATGCCCTTGTCATTGTCGTTGTTGTTGTTTTATGGCGGTTGGCATCCAATTGTTGCATTACCGCCAGACTTTATTCCTCAGACTTTTCGTAGTTGTTGTTGTTTTATGGCGGTTGGCATCCGAGTGTTGCATTACCGCCAGACTTTATTCCCCAGACTTTGTCGTAGTCCTAAAAGTTGTTCTTCCAGTGCTTTGACAAGCCATGAGGTCATGAGATGCCTTTGTCATTGTATCCTATAGAAGTTCTTCCTCCCCTCAGACTTTGTCGTAGTCCTTAAAAATTCTTATTCCATTGCTTTGGAAGTACAAAGCCCATGAGGTCATGGGACGTCTTTGTTGTTTTACAAAGCCCATGAGGTCATGGGACGTCTTTGTCGTTTTATCCTTTAGAAGTCCTTCTTCCATCACTTTGGCGTTTCTAGGCCCATGAAGTCAAAGCGCGTTAGAACATCCTCTTGCTCCTCATCCTCGGCTCAGTCTCCAACACCCCCCACCTCTATAAACGTTTACCCAGCCCTGTGCTACATAAGTAAGCAACCACAGCCTGACACAAACCCTGTGACTGGATCGCCAGAACGTTCCGCAGATTGAACTCCCGCCCATTATTCCGAAACCACAAGGCCAACCCGGCCCTTTCTCTATCATAAGCCTCACAGCAAATCAGCACATGCTCGACAGTCTCTGGCACCCGACAGTGACCACACAGACTGGTCGGATGTTTGCCTATCCTACTCAGTGACCAATTGAGTCCAGTATGGCCAATCCTCATGCGGGCGAAGGCCCTTTCCTCCCACGCGTTCCTGCCCATAGACCCGCAAGGACCCACACTACCCTGTATGTGATAGAGATGCCGTCCAGTAACACAGTGGCTCCAAAATTCCTGCCAAAGGCCGACCACATGACTCTTGATAACGGGCTTGATTTCAGATTTGCTTAACTCAACCGCCATATCAATTGATGGCCGCCTAAGGGAACGTTTAGCCAGTGTATCAGCCATTTCGTTACCATCCACCCCCACATGCGCAGGGACCCAAATGAAGGAAACCCTCACATCCTTCCTGGACAGGGAGAGCATCAGACAGAAGATGCCATTCAAAACATCCTGTCTGCAATCCGATTTCCCAGATTTAATGCTTTGCAATGCAGAGAGGCTGTCAGAGGCCACCACAATGCCGCAACACTGCAAAGCAGATTCCGCCCATTCCAATGCCAACCGTATCGCTATGAGTTCCGACGTGAAAACAGAAAGGCGATCTGTCAACCTCTTCTTGACCGCCAGCCCCAGGTCAGGCACAAAATAAGCGACGCCAGTACGCCCACTCTCAGGATCCCTAGACCCGTCGGTATAAATAAACACATCACCTGAGTGCTTATCGATGAGCGCTTGAACGGCAAACTGCGGTGCCCTCCCAGCGACTCTTCTAAGCTTGCCATGCAAGCTAACATCAACAGGAGCCGGGACAAACTTCCACGGAGCTATAGCAGACAAAGCCACCGACGGGCTCACACGCAGATCACCAACCCCCGCAAGCCGCGCCTTCGCATTTCCTACCTGGCTAAAAACCATACCGCCAGCCTCATTCTGCCCCCCATCAACCCTGAGAAAGTCCCTCACCGGGTGAGAGCTCGTATGACCTTGCACATTCACCCAGTAAGCCAACAGAAGCAATTCCCCCAACTCAACCTGCAGCGCCGAGACAGGGGAGGTCCTAAAAGCCCTACAGCAGATGCGCAAGGCCTGGGCTTGCTCCACATCAAGCTTCTTTAAGTTAGTCTCAGCCGCAGACATGTAGGCTATACAGCCATAATCAATAGCCGCCCTCATGACGGCCCAATAAATACCCAGGAGCGACCTTCTGCTGGCCCCCCAGTCCTGGCCGGATAGACAACGAAGCAAGTTATTCACCCTTTTGCATTTTCCACTGACCTCATCAATGTGCTGACGCCAACTAAGCCTCGTCAAAGGTGACCCCCAAGAACCTCACCTCCCTGACCTGTTCGAGCACCTGCCCATGCAGTCGAAGGGAGACGTCCCTATGCCCATTGAAGAAACAGATCACTTGAGACTTCCGTACGGACAGTTTAAACCCCCACTTCAGGGTCCACTGCTCCACCTGCTGTATTGCCCTTTGCAGTTTCGCCTCGTAAAACCGGAGATTCCTCCCTCTCACCCATAGAGCGCCATCATCAGCATAAAGGCTCCTCCCAACAGACCCATCCACGTCGTCAAAGATGTCCTTAATCATAACATTGAACAAGATAGGGCTACACACACTCCCCTGCGGGATCCCATTCTCTACCTCATAGACCCCAGAGTAAGCAGCGCCCACTCTGGTTTGGATACGCCGGCCAGACAGAAAGCTCCGGACCCAGTTAAACAGTTTACCCTTCACACCACACTTCCGCAGCTTAATGAGGAGCCCATCCTTCCAAACCATATCGTACGCCTTCTCCACATCAAAGAGCACCGCAATAACCTTTTCTTTCTGAGCCCTGGCCAGCTGGATATCAGATTCCAAACACAACACGGAATCCATGGTGTTCCTGCCCCTACGGAAACCACTCTGGTGCGCGGGAAGCAAACCCTGATTCTCCAAGAAGTAATCCAACCGCTCGGTAACCATGCGCTCCATCGTTTTCCCGAGCTGCAACGGGAAAACGATGGAGCGTTTTGACACCGCTCACGTCGTTCACCATCATGGTGTCGATCTCATAGTAAATTTGACATGCGCACTTTAACTTTGCGCTTTGCATTCTGGGACGGAAACACGCCCAGCAGCATAATCACAACAAACATGGCGGCTAGGGCTGCAACGATAACTCGAGTTAATCGAATAATTCGATTACAAAAAAGCTTTGATTATTATTTTATTGCCTCGATGCTTTGTTTAATTTACATATTTTATTAAAAACATGTGAATCTGAATGACTTGTGGCGCTTTTGTTCCCCACGGAGCTTCTTCCTGACGCAGCTGAAGCAAAACAGAGAGAGCGGCGTGTTTTAAACTCACGAGTGCGACCCATGGATCTGGTGCGACCGGGAAGAGTTTTGTTGTGTAAAAGAACACGGTGCCGCGAGCTGCCGCTCTAACCACCACTCTGCTTCCCAGTCACACTCGTACATTTCAAACATGCCACACGCTCCTCTGCTGCGCCTTGAAACGGCCAATACATCCATGGAAACAGCAGGAGGACCGTGACCGTGTTATAATAATCTGATGTGAAACAGAAAGTCCACGATGAAACCGTACCAACGCAGTAAAGTGACAAAATGCAAAATGTAGAGCCACCGCTCAAAAAAACAGCATCATTGTCCCACACACAATGTTTTACAAACTAATGTCTTATTTTAAGTTATGTGACAGAAACGCAAATTAATTCATACTGTAACTGTTTACAAACAAGTTACAAGTCTGGTGACAAGTTGATTAGCCCTTTATGTATATATTATTTATATATTCTTTATATACAAACAGAGCACTTGGACTGGTGAAGTGAAATATTGCTGTTTTGGGGACAAACTTATGTGAAATTAAGAATAGAATGTGTTTTTTTTAGGCAAAAACTCAATTTGTTATTTGTTTATTACAATGAACTATAACGTTTATTTAAAAAACTTTAATATGCTTTTAAATGGTTTACGGAATGTACAAAAAAATTAACCGATTACTTGATTAAGCGAAGAAAAAATCGATAGATTAATCGATTGGTAAAAGAATCGATAGCTGCAGCCCTAATGATGGCGCCCGTGTCCCCCGCATGTTCCCACCGCTCGCCTTCGCTACCAAAATAAAGAATAGCGGCGTACAAAAGGTCGATCGAAATATCTTAAAATCTGGAGATTTAGTCTCCGGATCGGGTTGATCGAGACGTTCTCCGTCATTGACTGTTGAAGCCTGACCCCTGGCGGTCACTGCGGGTCAAAAAATGGCGACGATTTGGATATATTTTTTTGCCTTCAAAGTAAAATAAAAAAGAGAATTTACCGACCGACCGACCCACTTGAAAAATGTTGGGTCGGGTTACAGCAAACATACAATTTATTTGGGGCAGACTTATTATTATTAGTATTATTATTATTAGTATTATTATTATTATCATCATTATTATTATCATCATTTTTTATATCATCTTTATTTTTATCATTATCATTATTTTTATCATCATTATTATTATAATTTGTTTAATCATTATTTTTATTATATTTTAATCATCTGTATTATTATTATTATTATTATTTGTATTATTATTATCATTATTATTTATATTATCATTAGTTTTATTATTATTTTTATGGTTATTATTTTTATTATCATTATTTTTTATTATTATTTTATTTTTATTATCATTATTTTTATTTATTTTTAATTATCTGTATCATTATTATCATTATTATATTATTATTATTTCTATTATCATTATTTTTATTATTATTATTTTTATCATCATTTATCATTTTTTTATTATAATTTTCTGTATTATTATTATTATTATTATCAGTATTATATTATTATTTGTGTTAGCATTATTTGTATTATTATTATTACTATATTATTATTTTTGTATTATCCTTGGTTTTATTAGTATTATTTTTATTATATATTTGAGTACAGTGTTTGATAACATAACATACATGTAGCAGTAAGATGCAGTACCTCAAAATCCCACCTGGTAATTGTAAGTAAGTGAATGAGTTATTTATTTCCTTGCTGAATGATACTCAGGGGTGAGATATTCAAGACTGAAACTAGTTAATGTGTAGATTCAGAGTGACATTCTATATACAGCTTACAACTGAACTGTGCAATGCTCAGATAAGAGTTTGATTTTGCTCTGACACAGGCGCTGATTATTCTGTCAACACTATCTTCTCCACGGCTTATCTCCTTAATGCTTTTCATTACAACAGACTTTGAACTTACAAAATATCGATCCCGTTCAGCTTCGTTTATCTTTATATTTCAACGTTTGGCCAACATTTTAGTGCGTTCGACACTCGGACAACAACATATTAGGGAAAAACATGTCAAACGAAGATGTTGTAATTCCTTTTCAGTTCATGTTGACTCACCTGCAACTGGATTCACTTTGAACTGACCGTCTCCTCAAACTGTACCTCAAAGTGTACATATTCTTTTGAGCAGTATATGACCACTAAAACAGAACCAAAACTTAAACTTAAACTCGAACTATAGGTTTACCCTAAGTCAACATGAAATAACAGAATTACCGTATTTTCTGGACTATAAATTGCTCCGAAGTATAAAATGCACCAGCCAAAAAATGCATAAAAGAGAAGAAAAAACATATATTAGTCGCACTGGAGTATAAGTCGTATTTTATGGGATAATGCAATGATAAAATCCAAGACCAAGAACAGACATTTAATTTTGAAATGCAGTTTAAAATAATAACAGATGAGAGAACATGGTGAATAGGTGTACGTATGCTAACGCTAACACCTTCAGCTACATGAGGCACAGACAGAACTGTGGTAAGTGTCTGGTATGTTAACGTAACATATTAACAGTTATTCAGATAACTATAGCATAAAGAACATGCTAACAAGTTTACCAAAGCATCAATATTACCCCAAATCACTAAATCCATTGAATTCTTCTTCCTCTGTGTCACTTCTAAACAACTCCACAAACTCCAGAGGTAGAGGAAGTGCAGATTCTTCTTCTGCGTCGCTTTGAGCCTAGAGCGCCCTCTTGCGGTTGTCAGTGTGAAAATAACAAATAATATCACATAGAAGTCGCACCCCGGCCAAAATTATGAAAAAAGGTGCAATTTATAGTCGGAAAACACAGTAAATTTAAAGCATGTTTTTGTAAGATTTAGAACTATAAACTAAACTTGGTGTTGTCTCATTTCAGTTGGCCCAAGAGGACGAGTGGAAGCAGTTGCCCAATGGGGAGTTCACCACAGCCCCTCGCCGCCCAGACGCTTACATCCCACGGGGGTCCGAGCTGCCTGTGCCCAAACCGTACGGAGCCCTGGCCCCCTTCAAGCCCATGCCCTCCGGAGCAAGCAAGAGACACATACGTAAACCAGCGCCCAAGCCTCTGGACGTATAATAAAGCATCCGTGACAGGTAAGAAAGGTTCACCGACTGTCCAGGTGTCTTTTGACTTCTCCAATGTGTCCCATCTTTATGTTAGTTGGCATGATTGCAATTAAAAAAGCTCTTTGCTCCCAGGTTCTATTTTATATTTATGTGGTAAATCAGTTCATCATGTTCTGTCTGAGTTCCTTTTGTACGCTAGATCAAGATGTTTTTTTCTTAGCTTTTTTGAGGCTTTAATCTGTGCAAAAAAAAACATTATCCATGATTTTTTTTTTGCTTTATGAGTGGTTAAAAATGTTAACTTAAACCCTTCTCAGAGTCTCAGAAATAGAATCCTATAATTCTAAGAGGACAAACGATATCTAAAGTTATAATTATATAGTGCTTAGCTTCTGAGAGCTGACGAGATCGGGAACCGGCAATCAGTTATGATAGTAATGTTATTTGTATAGCACATTTTACCAACACAAAGTCTCTAAAGTGCATGTAAAATATGTTAAAAATAACCCTAACAACATAAAATACCGGTATATAAAATAATAAAAGACAGTTAATGGTTTTACAGCTAAATATTTAGACATTTCACAAAATAGGTGTCTGACTAGAAGCCCAGAAGCAAATGTACTCAAAATGTTCAAAGTATTCACATTGCATTGGTTTGCCTCGTCACATTCTAATATATACTACAGTATTTTTCATTGCGTGTCATTGTTTTATACAGAAATACAGCTTAAACCATTTCAAAAGGTCACTTTGGTATCTCCCCACTGGACGACAGGCTATAAAACTGAAACATTAACTTGGACTGTGAACTGAAGCAGCGTACGTCTCTGCGGCGTTGTATTTTTGCACCAACTGTAATCGGAATGACAAAGTGTGTGAGAGTAACTTTCAAACAAACCTTTGGACGTATTTACTTTATTTTTACACGTCGAAACGATAAGCGCACATAGTTTTCTGGTGAGAGCGGTGGATTCTTTGGAGCTCCGTGTGTTTTTAATTCTTCGTGTTGAATTCCTGGCAAGAGTTTGTTTACACCAACAGTCAAACCAAATATAAGGTTGTCAAGGGTATTTTGAGAAAGAGGGCAGAAATATAGCAATGTATAGTGTTGTTGTTTTTTTTTTTTTTTTTTACATGAAAGCCTGCTATAATCCTAATGTCCCAAACGCCTTAAGGACAGTAATGTATTTATGCTTTTATAATATTGCCGTGAGTGAATAAATTGTGGAAGGCTTAAGCTGGAAGCCGTGTGGAGTGGCCGCTTAATGCCCGAAATGATAAATGTAAATAGAAAAGAGAGGAGAGAGTGTGCAATGAAAGAGCAAAGAGAATAACAAAGAGAGAAGAGCGTTTAAATGAAGGGTGCGGTGCGCAGAGGAGGAAGTCGAACACATGAAAGGGTCAGGACTAAATATGGCACCGCTGCCGAGTTTACGCTGACCGGAAAACACTGCATTTCCAAGTGCTTTTTGAATGTTTCCAGATCTGAACGGGCCGAGGAGAAGTGGCTGTCGGCGTTTGAGGTTTATGTTTAAGGGCATCACTTTGGTCCGTTCCATTTTCCCCACAGAGCTGAGACTTCTCTTTGTTGGCGTGTCGTTACGTAAATGTGTTCAAAAAACGTTGAAATCATCCGTCTCCCTCAGTAGTTTTCTAAATGTGATACGAAAACTGTCGGAACGTCATCAAATGCTGCTTGGATGAGACTCTAAAATGTAGTCCAGTTGACCTTTTCTTAATATAGGTCTGACTTATTTTAATTAAGGGAGTGTCTGCAGAGCTGCGGCGCGCGGCCGAAACTGCCATGTTATTTTTGTGCCGGCCGCGCGCCGCAGCTTGTGAAACTGCGCCGCTATTTGACCGCGTTTTAGCGCCGTTTTAGACCGTGCCGGGTTAAGGTTAGGGTTAAGGTTAAGGTTAAGGTTAGGATTAGGATTAGGATTAAGGTTAGGATTAGGATTAAGGTTAGGGTTAAGGTTAAGGTTAAGGTTAAGGTTAAGGTTAGGGTTAGGATTAAGGTTAGGATTAGGATTAAGGTTAGGGTTAAGGTTAAGGTTAAGGTTAAGGTTAAGGTTAAAGGTGGTATGGACGATTTTTTTTCAGCAAATTTTTTATCATATTTCCTCGTGGCGTGGATAAATCATTTGTCCTGCCACGTATCAATCATAAAACGCACCTATCGCTCACCTGCAGCCGCGAACGGTTCGTACTCACGTTTCCGCGTGCCTAAGCGCATGGATCTATCATAATATAGTTCCCTCAGTGTACGGGGCAAAATGAAGACGGAGAAAGACAGTTCGAGCTGACGCAGAAGTGGACAGAAATCTACGGGAGACGAGCGATGCGATGTGCTCCGTTGCGCTAATAAACAAACGCACGTGTGTGTTGTATCAGTCCGCACGGGGGAGTGCGCATGCGCACTTCCGCCTGCGTTCTCAAATCGCCGAAAAATCGTCCATACCGCCTTTAAGGTTAGGGTTAGGGTTAGCCATGACGCTATAAGAGAAGTCCCGCAGTTCCTGAAACTGCGCGGCCATTTGACCGCGGGCCGCGGCTCTGCAGCCACGGCCTTTAATTAATACAGTATCTGTTTAGGCCTGGTATTGTCTTTCTTAAAGCTGTATTACAATTTTAGTTGCTGTGTGGGTTTGTTTTTTTAAAGTTCTGAATTAGGACTGTGCAATACAGTGACATTTAGTATATTGAGATGATTTAACGTTGCTGTAGGGGATTTTTTACTCTTAAAAATTTAAAAAATCGGAACTAGTTGATTTTAAACTGTTTGCAGTGGTCCATACAGCTGATACACGGTACTGCTAATAGCGGGTGCGTACCTATGTTCCCCGGTACCTATAATCCCCGGTACCTATAATCCCCGGTACTTATATTCCCTGGTACCTATGTTCCCTGGTACCTATAATCCCCGGTACCTATAATCCCCGGTACCTATAATCCCCGGTACCTATATTCCCTGGTACCTATATTCCCTGGTACCTATGTTCCCTGGTACCTGTGTTCCCCTTTACCTATATTCCCTGGTGCCTATATTCCTCGATACCTATATTCCCCTGTACATATATTCCCTGGTACCTATGTTCCCCGGTACCTATATTCCCTGGTACCTATGTTCCCCGGTACCTATATTCCCTGGTACCTATGTTCCCCGGTACCTATATTTCCCGGTACCTATATTCCCTGGTACCTATGTTCCCCGGTACCTATATTTCCCGGTACCTATATTCCCCGTTACCTAGGTTCCCTGGTGCATATGCTCCCCCTTTTCTATGAACAGGGGAACTTTGCTAGTTATGGCTGGGTATTGCCTTGATACAGCGTCCACGATACGATACAAATCCCATTACACAGAATTTGATATGATACGCGTCCCGATTCACGATATCCCTTAAAACCAGTGTTAGAAGTTTAAAATGATGTTTGGATTGTTCAGAAGTGTAGATCTAATACTAGCATAGGCGACTGGTTCAGGTTCCACATCCCCAAAGGTTGTGCATAAATGTATGGTTTTATGGCATAAACTATAGCACAATAAAACGCTAACCCAAACCCTAACCCAGGTCTCGGGCGAACATTGGAACCGGGGAACATAGGGCTAACCGCGCTAACAACAACTAGCATGCTAACAGCGCATCAGCCTGTCTTCCAGATTCACGCACAAAAAAACTACTTACGGTAATACTTTTATTAGTAGATGCAGCGCTTTCGACCCTACAAACTGCTTTTACAATATGTATTGGGGCAAGAGAAATGTGTTCTTTCTTACTTGATGAAAAAGAATCCGGTACAGTCCCTTTAATGTTAATAGTAGAGTCACGCTGCTGTTCTGCTGAATTTCCCTGTCTTTTTTGTTCTCTTCTCCTCGACTCGCTCGCTCTGGGGCAAAGAACCTGAAGCCTGTTCACATTATTCTGGAAGTTGCCCTGAGCGCAGCCATCCGACGTAATCCTCCTTCTGGTTGTATTAGTGAACTCAGGGCTGCCGACCCCGAGAGAGAATACGTTCTACACAGACTAAAAAGGCTTTTTCAGGCCGCTCAGGGAATCGGTGCCATGTTAACTTCTTGGTCACATGAACATTGGAAATTTTACACAAATCAATCTATCTTTATATCATGTTTTAGCTGCAAGACTTTTCTCTCGTTCTTCACTTAAGTGAGGGTGACCAGATTTTCAAATTTAAAAACTGGGACACACCCGGGATTGGGATTGGAAATAATAATAAAAGTGTAAAAAAAAAAAAAAATTACGCACTCGATCATTCACACCTCTTTCTCGGCTCTTATGAGTTAGTATATTCTGAGAGACTTTTATCACTGAAATTTTTTTTATCAGAGTGCATCTTTTGTGTTTTGGTTATTCTAAAGCCAGATTTTCTCTAGTTTGGCAAAATAAACTACAATATATTCCCTTCTTTACTGTTGGAAGGTCTCAAAGTGGTCAAAACTAACTAACTGGGACATGTCTTGAATAAAACTGGGACAAATCAATGGTTTTGGATACATCTGCTGGGACATGGGACACAGGGCTCAAAATAGGGACTTCTGGTCACCCTAACTTAAGTGAACCAGTGGACTTACATAAATCACTCCAGACTGAGCACTGAGCTGTTTGTTTCAGGTAGTTAGCAGCTGGCTAATGCTGGTTTACATAATTGTGTAATGGTAATCAACGTTAGCCTATTTGCGGAGCGTTTTAACGAGCCTGATTTCCAACTGTACGGGTGTTATATTTTAGGATCAGGCAGTCACTCAGCTGCACTCAAAGCCCGTGCTCTTGAAAGCTTTATCCGGTCGCAGAGGGCTTTTGGACAAGGACGTGTAGATGTAAAAGTTTGTTGTGGCAAGTTGTCGCTGCTTTAAAGTGTTGTCAGCGACCTGCCACTGTAGATAAGGATCAAAACCCATAACTTCTGCCTCAACCCTTTAATTTTTTCAATTGTACGCGCTGTTTTTTCATAACAACGGAGCGAGGCAACAGCATGTGGTGACATTTTCAACATAGTGGTGACGACAAATACCGTATTTTTCCGGAGTATAAGTCACACCAGCCAAAAAATTCATAATAGAGAAGAAAACATAAGTATGGGTTAGCTTTGTGTTTCAGGTAGTTAGCAGCTGGCTAATGCTGGTTTACATACCGTATTCTCAGAACTATAAGTCGCATCAGCCAAAAAATGCATAATAGAGAAGAAAAAAACATATATAAGTCGCACTGGAGTATGAAAAGCAGTTGCAAGTGTGAAAATAACAAATAATATCACATATAAGTTGCTCCAGAGTATAAGTATAACTATATAAGTATAAATATAAGTATAAGTCGCAACCCGGCCAAAACTATGAAAAAAGGTGTGACTTATAGTCCGGAAAATACGGTACACCCGTGGATTCCCACCAATACGGTACACCCATGGATTCAATATTATGGACCAAATATCAATCGTGCTAAAATATTTCATTAGTTATTTGTTTGGTTGGAATTCGGCCCTGACTTTTTCCGTTTTTAAAATCCGAGTTTCCCGTTATTTCTGGGCCAGACATTTCCAATATCGTGCGTTGGCGTTTCACGGTTCACGTCGGGGTCATCGCTTCTATTTGCTCTGTTGTTTGGTCTCGCTGTGAGTCAAGCTTTTAAAAGGTTGGAGGAGGCATCTGAAGCCGCAGGTTTAATCTACGAGCCTATATATATATAATGTGTGTAGAACCGTGATAATCTAACTGTCAGATGAATTTAGCCCCCGACTGTTCGACGCTAATTAGCTCACTACATAACACCAGCTGCATAACAGAAAAGGGGATGAGGGATTTGGGTGTGTTGGAAGGAGGGATTCCGAGGAAAAGTGAGGATTTAGGAGAACAAGTTTGCAAGAAGTGGAGGTTAAACGCTTGTGTAACATGTTGTTCATGTGGGGCCCCGAAAACATTCGCGGTGGGTGAGTCAGCGCGTGATGGCTGACGTGAGGAGCGTTTCCTGGACTCACGAGGCTTCAACTGAGATTTTCCTCCCATATTCAGCTTGAGCTCGACTATTTTGAACCAGAATTGGAAATCAGAAAAAAAAAAACAGTGCTTTTTGTAGTAAATACTATTCCTGAAGGCAATATCAACACTGCATATCTGTTGGATAGATTGATACAAGGAGAATGCATTGTGTACAAGGCTTTATTTACATTCATAACATGAGTCTATATTGCTAAAAAACATGGTTGATTTAAAAAAAAAATAAAAAAAAATCCCTTATAAGCATCACACGACCTAATCTGTTTTATACAAGCATCAGCAGATTGACATATTGTTTCCAGTCACATTAAAATTTAATTGCAAGTTTATCATCAAGGTGTTATTCATTGGTTCCATAAAATAAAGACAAAAATAAAAAATAAAGACAAGTTTTCTCAGTTAAAGCGATTCACTAAAACGCAATGGAGGGTACAATAGTACAATAGAAGTAACTGAAATGGAATGTCTCACACAGGATTTTCCACTCTTCATCTCGTTTTGCCTTGTTTCAAATGACAAATATATGAAGTGACTGTATTGGTGCTAAAACACTCATTTGGAGGTAAACAAGGAAATTATTCAAATTAAATTCATAAAATTTTCATCTATTGAGAAGCCAAAGGAGGTAATCAGTGTATCAATCTAAATGTAATCTTTATTTTTACGTCCCTGATGACACAGGCATGCGAGGATCCATTGGGATCAAAGTGTAAAACACAACAAAATAAACAATACCCTGCAGAGTCATGGAAAACCATGTATGAGTTTCAAAGTTTAGAGTTTGGAGTAGTTGTACCTGACACTCATGCTTAATATGCAGTAATAGCTCACCTCTTTTTGAATCCAGTGAATGAGAGTAATTTAAAATGGCTGCTTCTGCAGAGCGACTGTATCAGGTTCAGCATGTTCAAAGCTTTTGTCAGCATCTAATCAAACTGATGGAGTTACAGGAAGCACAGTGGGACAAACAAGAACAGTAGATTTATAAATGTGCTTGACATCAGAGTCTAGAAATGATTGGACCGGTTGCAGAGTATTGTTATAGTGAAGACTACAGGGTTAATGTTAACGTGGCAACACTCACATTTGATATTATTTATATGTTGTATTTAATTACAATTTAATTTAGATTAAGAACAAATTCATTGGCTGCCCTAAAACTCTTTACAGTTGAAATTGTTGAAAATATTTTTGGGGGGATTTATTTTTCAAAGGACAGTATTTAAATAGCACTATTGTTCACTGTACTCTATGGAGCAGCGTTACTGTAGGTGTCGAACAATGGCTAAAACACACAGTCATTTCACATCATCAAACTTGCCTTTTATGACGTGATGCTAATGACGTGATGCTAATGAGAAAACAAAGCCATAAACAGCACAGCGTTGATTGGACCAGTAATAATAAAAGCAAATGGCCATATGTGCGATGTGACGCTGCCAGGTGGTCCTGTAGGGCATACTAAACATTTAACGCAGATCCTGTCATTTTAGTCAAAGAAGACGTTGTAAAAGAGTCTGTCTTTCATGAGCTTGAAAATGGTATTCAAGTTTTAAAAAGTGTTTGTAAGATTCATTGTGAGTCTTCAGTCAGTGGTGTCAGGGGCATCAGGAGCGCCAGGTATTTGAGTGTGTGTCCAGAGCGTCCAGAGCCTCCAACGCAGAAATGTTGGACAAAGCGGAACTTTTTTGCGGACAAAGCAGCGCAGCAACCAATCAGAGATTACGCTCCAGTGATGTGTTTCACTATCCGGAATAAGGACCAAAACAAACTCTAAACCGATAAAAAAATAACACATACACAGCTTGAGGAGCAAATTATGATATTCACTTGAGCTAAACCTACTCTCCTGATAAGGTTAATGCATATTGAGCACTGTCCCTGTCCCAAATAAATAAAACCTAACCTTCCCCACCTGTATTAAATATTATTGGCCTGTAGAATGATGTGATGTCATCTAAAACCAGGCCATTGAGGACATTGGAATGTCAAATAGCTGCTTTGACATTACAATTGAAGGGTATTTAACTGAACTAGAAGAAATAAAAGTTTGGTACAGGACCTTTAACTAAAGACCATTTTAACTTACAACGGGTTTTAGAGTGATGCAAATCTAGCACTGTTGCCATAGCAATTAGCAAATATTCTTTTGAATCGGCAAAAATCCTGGAAGATGAAAGCTTTAAAGAGGTAGTATTTTCTGTCATCTGCAGACATTTACAATACAAACAGCGGGCGTGTGTATATTTCAGTCCAGTTCAGTCAGGATAGAGATGGAAGTACAAACACAATCTAACTGACACAGTAATTTACCAACAATAAACCCACATCGCACCATCGCAGCATCCAAAAAATCTGATGTGTTTTCTTCCATCCAAGCCAAATATATCATCGTGCCACTTCTATTCTCCCCTCACCTCCCATTCATCCGCACGACCTGCCTTAATTCGTCATCTAATCGTCGCCGCTTGTTTATGGGCCCCGTGCCGTTAGACCGCTCTCTGCATTCATCTTTTTGTTCTTGGCTCGCCGTCACCCGCCCAGCCGTTACTTCGTCCTCGAGGCCCCGAAGTCGATGGCTCGGCGATGAAACACATTTTCCCCTTGAGCCGTTTCCGTCCATCCATCTTTCCATCTGCTCCACAGCCGCAGCGTTTCGCCGCCGTTGCCATATTTCTCGCTCACTTTTCTTCAAAACTGAGCAGAATGAGCGTCTTTTTCAGCGCCGTCTCTTCCACAAACCTGGCGTCCACGTTTTCTTGTTGCTGCTCAAATGGATTTGTACCTGGAAAGAACAAGTATCCAATACATTTCAGAACAGGTTTGTAGAAGTTTGAACACGTTTTTTACTCATACAAAGACTGTTGCTTTTCAAAGGATTTTCTGTTAATAATAACCAGAAACAAGAGCACAAACAAACCTATGCACACACAGAAATCAAACACAGGACTTCTTTCATTAACTAGTAGTTGAGAAAATAAAATAAATAAAATACAATAAATAAAAAACAGACAAAAATAATAATAATTACAAAAAATAAAATAAATAAAATAAATAAAATAAATAAAATAAATAAAATAAATAAAATAAATAAAATAAATAAAATAAATAAAATACAGACAGTGGACAGGAGACAGAGGGTTTTAGGATTGAATATTGTACATCAGAGGAATTAATCTGCTGTTATTTTAGGGATAAAGTCCTGGATGTCGGAGTTAGATGTTGTTTTTTTTTCAGAGGAGGATCATACATTTATAGTTGGATGAGAGCAAGCATTGATGTGCATGTGGCTGAATAGTAAACCTGATGGACATGGACAGACGAGGAGGATTTTGGATTCAGTGTTATGACCCCTGAATTAATCAAGAGTGTGGAGTAAAAATGAGAAATAAACAGTGGTGCAAGTAGAAACAGCATTTATAGAAATGTATTATTATTATCTTATTTGAAGCTAACTTTTTTTACTTTCACTTTTACGTCGCAGCCCTTGAATGCAAAATGTGAATATTTCCCCATCCCCTGAAAGCAGAGAGAGTCCCCTTTTATGGATTAAACTGAATTTTTTAGTCTTTGACACTTTCCCCAAATTTGTACTAAATCTCTACTACTAATCCCCGTGGGTGCGCGTGCATCTGAAACATCTGAAACGTCTGAAAGCACAATGTTTTAGTTTTCCCTTTCGCACACGGGCCGTACCTTGCTCCTCGATATCAGAGAGCGTCTTTGCCAGGTAGGTGAGAGGCAGGAACTCCGGTCTGAATCCAGGCTTGTCTCTGCCGCCGAACGTAAATCCCTGAGGACCACAGAACGCCGCAGATCATAACGAATTCTCAAGGATGCACTCGATCAAGACAAATCCACGGCAAAATCCCCTAACTATTCACCTCACCTCCACTTTTAATATAGTTCCAGCGCTTAGGCAACTTTGCGGGAACTTTTTGCAGCCGCTTATGCTTGGTATACGGCTCTTGTCACACCTTCCACACCGATCCACTCACAGAAACACTGCCGCAATGTCATTAAAATATACTACCGTTTATACCCTGCAAAGGTCAGTTTGTTAGCATCTAACAGAATGTGTTTATGACAGCCAATTACCTGCTAATTAGTGTGTGATTTATATTTTTATTTAAACTCACAAATATCATAAATGTTAGATTTCTAATTGCCAACAAATAAAGAACATGCAGTAACTTGTATTAAAAGAACAGATCCACAGCCATTTTCATTAGCAGTATGTATTAATTACGTATTATAATATTCACTGTCTTGTCAATGCTCGATCCAAGAAACTAAGCAAATATCAGTCAGTACTTCCATCAGTGTGCCCCAGGGCATGCAGAGGTAATTCAGTGGAGTGAATGAATAATGAAATGCAAAGCGCTTTGGGCGTCATGAGAGGCATTATTATTATTACACTAATAGTATTGACAGCCTTGTACAGTCTTCTATTTATCTTTTTCCATTGGAATCTCAGTTGCTATGCAAATTGCTATGAATACTATGCTCTTATTATTTTTGCTTTGTTACTCATGTGGAGAAAGTAAACTGTATCATGAGGCATAGGTATTGACTTGTGATTTACCGATTAACTCCAGTGCAACTCATACCGTATTTCCCGGACTATAAGTCGCACCGGAGTATAAGTCGCACAAACCAAAATATGCACAATAGAGAAGAAAAAAACATACATAAGTTGCACTGGAGTATGAAATGCAGTTGCAAGTGTGAAAATAACAAATAATATCACATAAGTCGCTCCGGAGTATTAGTATAAGTATGAGTTTATGAGTATAAATATAAGTCGCACCCCGGCCAAAACTATAAAAAAAATGCGACCTATAGTCCGGAAAATACGGTATATGTTTTTTTTCTTCTCTATTATGCATTTTTTGGCTGGTGCGACTTATACTCCGAAAAATACGGTACTTTTCGTTTCTCAGTTACAATCTTATTACAGTGTTATTGATCATGATTAGTGACCCACTGTACTGTCTAGGGCAGGGGTGGGCAATTATTTTCCTCCGAGGGCCATATTCGAATCCAGGCAAGTAGCGGAGGGCCGGCCCACGATCATTGGTGTGAAAAAAAAAATCTAAAAAATTAAGTATCAAATAAAATATCACTTTTCTGTCAAATCTAGGCTATTGAATCTATTATTTAATTTATTTCACGTCATATTTATTAAGGATACAAGTGCAGACAGATGCCTGAGGGCAAAAAAGAAGAAAAAAAATAATAATATTATTTTTTTAAAATATTACTTGGACAAGCTTGGCGGGCTGGATTGAAAGGATGTGGCCCGCGGGCCGTAGTTTGCCCACCCTGGTCTAGGGCATCGGCGTTATTACTTCCATCACATATTGTAAGTGGGTAATTCAGGTTTTGTTCCTTGCATGCAAATATCTACAGTATATTCGGCATGTACTGTGTTTTCACTCCTCCCTCTGACCTTTGTTTTGTTGTGTTTCTCCAGCAGCGTGCGGACATAATCTCTGGATATTGATGCGGAGGTGTCGGGGTGGTCCCACATGTGGTAGATGGTCTGCTCCATCGGCTACAAACACTCACACACACACACACACACACACACAGAGAGAGAGAGATCGGATCATCATTTCACACGCTGCCGAGCTCAACACCAACACAACTTGAAGGCGATGAACTCCTGTTAACAAAAACGACAAGAAAAACCTCCTCCGTGCAGTGAGAAATGCTTTGCGCACTCGCGAATACTGCAACGCTTTGGATCCTGTGAAACTATAAACACTTCACAGTGTATAAATAGAGCTGCGGCGTAGGTCAGAATTTGATGGTTGAATTAACACAGCGGCTCGTGTATATTTTATTCATGGTTTATGGTTAATATCTCTATTTTGGGGGCAAGTTAAGGCGAGAGTGGGGGCATTAGTCATTCACAGGGGTCATTGTCATCAGGGGAATAGACTGAAAGGCATAAGAAGTACATTGACACGACTATAATGGCATTAATTGTGATAAAGTTAAACATATTATCAGTTTTCACTTTTAGTCTCGCACAGAATGATTTAGTCCCCCGTCCTCCGTCTGAAATTATGGCACCTACAATAGAGCTGCAGCAATTACAAGTGGACAAATGAAACACCCTGATCAAATAAAATGACCCATATTAAACCAATCAAGCATATTTTGATCATCATAATTGTTATTGTTATACCGTTTTATAACAGAGACAGAGGCATTATTCAATCAAAATGTCAAAAAGGAATAAAGTATGTATAATTTTCATCAATAATACACTTTAAATATTCTCTGTAGAAGGCTTCAGATTATGTTTCAATTTTGTTTTGGTTAAAATGTATTTCTCAATATTCAACAGACGCCTTTTCCTCGATTAAATGAAAAACTAACTCCTGACGAGTAAATAGAATTACCAGGCCTAATCTAATCTATGTTGTGAATGCAATGAAAACAATTTAAAAATGCCTTTTATTTGACATATTTAACGTGGCTTGTCTGTGGTCTATGACTGTTCATTCTTCTGCCGTCTGCACAGATGTAATTATTAGAAAGTCATCTCTAAAAAAATGGCAAGGTCAAAGAGAAATGTTATAAAAAATGCTTCTTTTCAAGCTAATTGTAAGTGATGGCACATAAGACGCCCTGGTGTGTCAAAATGTCTTTTCTTTTTCTTCAAAATGTTTAATGGAAACATAATTAAACCTTTTTAGCGTACTTAGATTCTAATTTAGTAGTTTTGTCAAATGTCATGCAGTATATATTTGACAGGGATCACCAAACCTCTCATTTAACCATCCTTAAATCTGCTTAGTTTGTACTAAAGTAATGCCTGAATAAATGGAATATGAAAGCTCTCATATTAAATTGTTAAGGTTGTTAAGAAGATGTGTGACATTTCATTAAAATGTCTGCTACCCTTTATTTCATTTTAGTGACACGAATACTTTGCATAAGTGTTTCTGTTATTTAAAACAATCTTTTTGATGCGGGTTCTCAATATCTGGATTTGCATTACATTTCCACGCGGTAGAGAGCAACACGGTTGATATATCTTATTTTATTTTATCTGCACATATTTATGCAGGGGTGGAGTGAAAATAATAATATCCTCTATAGTAAAAATGCTTTACAGTGGAGGAATTTCAATGCATTTAAATACAAAACTAATATTGCAATACTACAACATAGTATTGTACGTGGTATAAGATAATAAGTTAAGATAAGATAAGTTAAGCCTTTATTAGTCCACACAATGGGGAAATTTTGGTGTTGCAACGCAAGTAGATACAGAAGTAAAAGAACAGATAACTTATAGAAAGCTTTAAAAAAACACTCTTAATAGAAAAACTCTTATAAACAAAACTCCTATAGACAACACCTCTCATATTCTTAATAAGCAATATAGAGAAAAAATAAAAAATATATAAAGATAAAATAAAAATATTATAACATAAGACAAAATAATAATCATAGTGGTAAAGTAAACACTCTTATTTACAGCAGTTATATGCACATGAATATGACATTATTGCGTATGAGTATTGCACATGAATATGACATTATTGCGTACGAGTATGACAGTAATTGCACATGAAAACGACAGTATTGCACATGGTTAAGTCAGTATTGCACATGGGTATGACAGTAATTGCACATGGTTAAGTCAGTATTGCACATGGCTAAGTCAGTATTGCACATGCTATAGTCAGTATTGCACATGATTAAGTCAGTATTGCACATGGTTAAGTCAGTATTGCACATGGTATAGTCAGTATTGCACATGGTTTAGTCAGTATTGCACATGGGTATGACAGTATTGCACATGGTTAAGTCAGTATTACACATGGTTAAATCAGTATTGCACATGGTTAAGTCAGTATTGCACATGGGTATGACAGTATACACGTGTATTGGATTGACACAAAACTCACCGGTCGCTCCTGCATCTTCACCTGTCGTCATAGCAGCAACTATTTTGTTTCTAAGGTTACTATAATAGATAAAAAACATCCAGTAAAAAGCACCTCTGTTGTGCTGGATTAGGCTCACGGGGCCACGAAAACAAACAGACAAATGATGGAGAAAAATGTGGCTTTTAGTGAAGGCTCTGGGTCACTGCCGTCCATTGTACCAGATAAAACTGCACGGGCGCCAAATCCACCAAACAAAAGGCTAATGGGCAGAAAACGGCAGCACCGAACTGGATATAAACTCTCAGCCCTCAACGTGAACAAAAAATCAAAACACTCTGCTCACATTTTATTCAATTTGGGAGAGAAAAACACTGAATACATAGTTTGCAATCTCAGTATCTTGCACTACAAACCACACAACTGAATTCAGAGTGATACATTAACTTAATAATATATAATAACGTATATAATAATGCCGCTTTCGTGTGGTGTTCAATAAATTGTAAACGTGGCTTTCCAATTGGAGAAATTGGAATTGGAACAAGACAAGTTGTGACGTTGGGAGCATTTCATTGGTTGAAATCAGAATAGATTGCAAAATAGTTTGTATCAAGTGGACTTAAGGACTTTTGGGAGACCTGCTGTAGCTAACGCTGCTCACAATCTGGAGTCCTTCACAAACAGGTGAATAGGTTGGGTGAAGAAGCACTTGTCCTGGAAGAACTCTCCTTTCTGAAGTGCCTGACGCGCACACGGAAGCAGCAGCAGCTTTTATTCACACAAAGATCCCAGAAAATGGCAAGGTACAAATGGCCAGAACACTCAGATTTGACCTCCATCTACACGTCTGCACTTTAGACCAAGAACATTGCACTGCTCACACTTAACCCGAGATTCTCAGCCCTCAGGCGCTCAACGCTCTCGCCGCGGGAACCAACATGGTAACCAAGGAAACAAAACAACAACTGTTGATACTGGTAATCAACAGTCTGGCAAACGCATGACATTAGGTATTTGCATGTATTTATAAAAACAAAATATATACCTGTGAATATGCAGTATTATAGCCAAAGCTGATTTCCATCCTTTTAGTCCCTGCTGGACCAAAGCCAGCCACATAACCTGCATAATTCATACAAATATGACAAATGAACAAGAGACAAAAAGCTGCCGTATACTGACATCTTCAACATCTTCAGCATGCTAATTTACAACATCAAGATTACAAATGTACAGGTCAAATTCATCCTGTTCTCACTCGGCACAGACAACGCATACACTAACAGCAGTACAAAGGTATTCACAGGTAAGATAAGCCTTTATTTCACCCTGGAGAGACAAAGAGACCACGAGAATGGACTGTTTAGCGAGCTTTATTCGTGAGTTATTTGGCGCTCAGACCCCGGCGGAAGACGTTGCAATCATGGGCACTCCATGATCTATTTGTATTAGATGTCTCCCCCGGAGCCTGGAGACTGGTGGTGGTAGATGTTAAGAGGAAGTAGAGGATGAGGGGAAGGTAGAGGAGGAGCAGGGGAGGTGGTGGGTCGCAGTACGGTTTGAGCAGCCGAGCCATCTGCCTGAGGGCTTAAATGCGACCGCCTGAGGGCTTAAATGCGACCGCCTGAGGGCTTAAATGCGACCGCCTGAGGGCTTAAATGCGACTGCCTGGGCGTTGATTGGAGCGGGGAGGAGTCACTTGAGAGCGTTGATTGGGGATGGAGCAGGTGCGAGGGCCATGGTACAGACGCCCCCTGACCTTTCACCCTCCTTCTTGGCCGGGAAAAACTGCATAACCTCTTTGGGATAAGCGCAGAAACCTGGGAGAGTCCATGGTGAAGTGAGGGATCTGACTCTCACAGACGGACAGGCGGGCGCCCGCTTGAGTGCGATGATGGCGCTGGGGAGAGGGGTCCTTCCATGGTGGCCTTGACGTAGATGGGTGGAGTTAGGTCTTCCAGGCTGAATTTACGCAGGCTTCATTTGTCCCGCAATGGGGAAACAGTGTTGCAACACAAAGTAGGTACAGAAGTAAATAATAAAGAACAGATAACTTATTAAAAACTTTAAAAAAACACTCTAAAAAGCTCTTATTAAAAAAAAAACTCTTATACTCTTAAAAAGTAGAAAATAAGAATAGCAATAGTAACACTCTTATTTACAGCTGTTATATGGACAGAGAATATTGCACCAAACGGTATAGCACATGAATATGACAGTTTTGCACATGATTATGGCAGTATTGCACATGAAAATGACAGTATTGCACATGGATATGACAGTATTGCACATGAATATGACAGTATCGCACATTATTATGACAGTATCACACATAAATATGACAGTATTGCACATGAATATGACAGTATCGCACATGAATATGACAGTATTGCACATGAATATGACAGTATTGCACATGAATATGACAGTATTGTACATGAATATGACAGTATCGCACATTATTATGACAGTATCGCACATAAATATGACAGTATTGCACATGAATATGACAGTATCGCACATGAATATGACAGTATTGCACATGAATATGACAGTATCGCACATGAATATGACAGTATTGCACATGAATATGACAGTATCGCACATGAATATGACAGTATTGCACATGAATATGACAGTATCGCACATGAATATGACAGTATTGCACATAAATATGACAGTATTGTACATGAATATGACAGTATCGCACATTATTATGACAGTATCGCACATAAATATGACAGTATTGCACATGAATATGACAGTATCGCACATGAATATGACAGTATTGCACATGAATATGACAGTATCGCACATGAATATGACAGTATTGCACATGAATATGACAGTATCGCACATGAATATGACAGTATTGCACATGAATATGACAGTATCGCACATGAATATGACAGTATTGCACATAAATATGACAGTATTGCACATGAATATGACAGTATCGCACATGAATATGACAGTATTGCACATGAATATGACAGTATTGCACATGAATATGAAGATGAATGACACATGTTCAGGGCTAACAGTGTTTGTTGTAGAGTCTGACAGCAGCAGAAGGAAACACCAGGTCTATACTCAAATACTAGTACTTATTGTCCATGGCTCGTGTAGAAAAGTACAGGCACACATCCATGCTAAAATCAGTTTGGTTAGTTGTATGGAAAGTGTTGGTTATCAAGCAGCCATGACTTCTGTTGTTCAGGGAAAAAGTGTATTGTTGATGCGATAAGGTGGTGTGAAGCTTGCTATTTTTTTTGTGCCAGACCTAACAACCACACACCTTTAATCAGAGCACTGCAATCTTCTGTTATTTATTGACACCGAAGCCTTCCCCGCAAATTCCCGGTAACGTGACTAAATCAGTGGTTGCTCATCTTCTGATCCGAAGGTCGCCGGTTCGAATCCCGCTCTGGTGGTGAATGTGTGACCGGTTCCTTGATGTAAAGTGCTTCGAGTGCCTTGACGGTAGAAAAGCGCTCTATAAATATGACCATTTACCACACGATTCTGTCAAAATTGCGGTGCACGTGCTAATGTATTGTACGGCGTCCTACTGTGATTCTCAGTCCAGGCTAAAGCTCTGACTGAAGCAGCTCTAGCTCTGTACATGTTTTTGTCCGTTTACTCGTCAGTTAATATCTGTCTGATGTCATTAACTGAACTGGTTTTGTAAATGAGAATGGTGCTTCAAACTGTGTATAAGTATTGTTTGGATTGCTACTTTATGTTCCTGTAAATACAAACGACTCGCTAACATGGACATCCAGTAACACTACGGTAACACTGACTATCTCAAGACCCTTTCCCCACTGCAGCCAATTACACCAGTGCTCTGTGAGGGCTCCAGGGGGCCACAGGGAGATGAGCCTGAAAATAACTTCAAACTACTAATTGGACCAGTGTGGGGACGAGGGGGAGACCCAAACTCCACAAATAGATGGCAGTATAATAGCATCATATATTGTGTAACTGCTCATAGTGCCCAGGCGGAGGTATTTGCATAGACAGATCTCGTTTCTGGAGGATGTAAAATGAGCTTGTTTGGACACAAAAGCCGTACCTGGGGTAATCTCTTGAGGATGCTGAATTTCAGTTTCTCGTTGGTGTCACTGTTGTCCAAATCTAGGCAGAGAAAGAACATGAAATAAGCTCAAAAACAGAACAGAATGAATCATTTAATGCTTGCTGGAGTTTGAGACAGAGGTGTTAACTTAACTTTTTACAGTCTCAATTGTTCCGTAGGGAATTCACACCATTCCAGCTGCTCTTTAGAGAACGTTTTCAGAATTCTAAACCTCACAGCAATATACACCAGTGTGCATCAAACGTATGAGTTCATGTTCAATCTGAATAATCTTATTTCAAATTAAAGTTAATCTATGGTGATTGGTGACAATTCATTTTGTCTACTATTTTAAACTATAAGCAACTATTTCTTTTGGTCAGACAGGAGAGTTTTGCTGACTTTAGTTACATGTTTCAGCTTCTTCCAGGAGCCTTCCTCAGAGGAGATGGTGTAAGTCTTGAAGGCTGCTCACATGGTTTTGACAGACAGTAGGTCAGACTGTCAGTGGTATTCGTTGCTTTCAGCACGAATGACCTTGGCATTATTCCAGTCAATGATGGTGTTGTTTTGTCTCTTGCAAAAAGCACACCACCACTGCTCTTATGTCAAGTAAAGTAAAAGCAGAACAAGAAAACCTGAAATCAGCCATATCCAGCTACATAATGAACTGGAATAATGTCAGGGTCATCTCTGCTGAAAGCAACAAATCCGACAGCTGGATCAGAGATCCATAAGCGAGGTCCAAGGAGCATATCTCATGAGGGAGCTGACATCTTATCACACACATGCAGACATGCAGAAGGCGTCAGGCAGGAGGCAGGATGTTTCAGCTCCTGGAAGCAGCTCAAACATGCAAAAACTGCAGTCTGACCAAAATAAATTGTAGTTTAAAACATGAATCATCTAATTTCATATTGTCAGCCATATTATTAAAGCAGCACATAATACTTGACATGTGCAGACCACCTAGACAAAGGCTGAACTAGTTCATTTCACAAAGAAAAGCCTGGGAATATATCAAGAACGAGCAATGGCAGCCGTGAAACAGAAGAGTGTTGTACATGCTCCAGTCTAACATTGTATCAGTGCTTTGTTTGGTGAGGACATGTTAATGAACATACATGAGAACATGCTGTACATGTCAGATTATAGCCATGGGCTGCTTTCCACACTGTCCCATATTCGCTCTCACTAACACACACTCATTCATGCACCAGATTTAATGGACAACTACAGTATGCACCACAGCCACTGCTGCCATATTCATTTTTGGATTAACATAAGAAGAAAATGGACAATTGACGTGAGAAAAGTAAGAAATGTAAAGATGAATTAGAAAAAAATGGAAGGCGCGTGGATGTGAATCAATGTAGCATTTAGTTTGACATATTATGACTGGTCTAAAGTATTTAGTGAGTACTGCTTTATTGGCTGTTATCAGAGTGGCTCCAAACACACTGTAATATTTAGTCTAGATTCACAGTTGAGTTGATTGTGTGGAGTGACGCATGCTCCGACTCATTTTGAATCGACAAACACCCACGCTTTGAAGTCTAAAGACATTTAAACAAACCAAACCTTTTCATCTTCCTCTGTAATTGTCCCGTTCATGGGGGACTGACCTAGCGCCTGTAAATATTTTGGTCCTGTTTATATTTGTCTCGCAGCACTGTTTACTTTGTGGACAAAGGCTCCTGTTCCTGTATTACATAAACACGGTTGTAGTTGTAGTATTAGCGTAAGAACTTAATTGTCTTTAACCTTTGCATAGTACGTACATGGAGAAAGAGTGGAGTTGACGGTGGAGAAAGCTTGGAACGTGGAGCAGTGGCATCATGTCCCACGACTCGGCTTTAATCTCCCCGAAGTGTTAGAAAATGTCTCATAACCACCAGTTTTTTGACAGTGCAAATAGTCAAATCTGCTGAGGTTTTAGAGCTGGATTCAAGAGCAAGTCATCAAATAGGGACAGTATTTTAAAACCCTAGGCTGTATTCACACTGGGTCCCTCACGATTGGACGCAATACATGGCTCACGATACGATAATATCACTATTTTGCGATACATGCGATAATCGGTATATTGCTCATGATATTCTACGATAGGTCACTATTTTTAAGAACCCAATACATTTTAATAACATTTTTCTTTGTTAAACAGAGTCCCGCACAGACTCGCAATGAAACCATTTTAATCATCAAAACAGTCGAAACGTCACATGTTTTTGCATAAACAGGTTTCCTTTCTTTAAAACAAGAAAGAAAATTGTAGCACGGTCACAAAATAAGATAAGATAAGCCTTTATTTGTCCACACAAATTTCGGTGTTGCAACGCAAGTAGATACAGAAGTAAAAGAACAGATAACTAACTAGGAATTTAAATCATTCAGGGAAATTATACTGAAAATGACTCATGGTGATCTATCGATACGGCAGCCCACGATATCGATACTGTATCACTAAGTTTAGTATCACGATATGTCAATATTTTGCCACACCCCTAATTCACACTGTTCCGGGTTTGAGCTCAATTTAACCCCGAGGTAAACTTGACGCGATCCTGTTCTTATTAGTCTGGGATTTACAGTATCTCCCGGTTTAGTCACAGTTTTGTTTGAATTTTGAATCTATGGCTCTGATCCTCAATGATAGCAATAAGTTAAGAAGCTAATGACGACCGCAATGTGTTGATATTCTATGTTACAAAAGTAAGAATCTAGATCAGAGCCAAGATTTTATTTCAAATTATTTCAACGTTTACATCCCTCATCGTCCTCAAATGGCATCTGTGTTGTGACTTTACTCGAATGGCATTTGCTTTGTTTCTTCAAGCTTTTTATGTCAAATATTTTTCAACACAGTCTTTCTACTTTGGTCTTACATGTAGAAGAAAAAATGAGTTACCTTATTTTCTGGACTATAGGTCACACCAGCCAAAAAATGTACAATAGAGAAGAAAAAAACACATTTAAGTTGCACTGGAGTATAAAATTTGTATAAATATACGTATAAATCGCGCCCCAGCCAAAACTATGAAAAAAGGTGCGATTTATAGTCCGGAAAATACGGTATTTATTGATGAGCCAGAACACCAACAAGATCCGGGGAGTTTCTGCGGAAAAAGCCACTGCTCCGACAGTTACACACCATTATCTCCCGCTTGATTCATGAATATTGGGCCCTGACACTAAGACACTAAGTATAAGTATATAAATATAAGTATAAGTCACACCCTGACTGAAACTATGAAAAAAGGTGCGACTTATAGTCCGGAAAATACGGTATTTCAGTTTTAGTTTGTTAGATATTTGAGTCAGTAAAGTGGCTTTCAACCGTCTCGACTTCACATTTAAATCATATATGTTGTGCCATAATCTGAACAATTTTTAGTAGTATTAATATCTATACTAGCGTACCATTTCTCTCAATTATGATGATTATAGCGCCCGTGTATCGACCGTCTCACCTGTCATAAGTCGAGCCACAAACGTTTCCGTGAGCTGCAGCAGTTTGTGGTCGATGTACTGGAGGAAGGAGTGTTGAGGCAGGCAGCGCACGGCGAACACGGCTAACAGGGTGTGGAAGCCTGCGGCCGCCACAAACACTTTATTATCATTCTGGGGACTGGCCAAATTTGGCCAACAAAAATGTGTTTAAAAAGTGTGCTCGGTACCGGGAGGCAGAGGCAGGCACAGGCTGACCGCGGCTTCCAGGATTCGAAACATGAAATGAAACACGGACATCTCGGCCGCACTGCCCCGCTGGGAACTGCAAAAGAGAAGGCGAGGGTTGAAATGGGGCTGTGTGGAATCTGCGGCGTGCAACAGTGATGGGGAACCGTGCAATAACCACAAGTAGAACTAAAGTCACTGGAGGCGGGCAATATATCGAGATTTAGATCATGTTGTGAATGTTGTTTTGAGGATATGCAAAAAACGATATTGTCTATTGTAAAAAAAAAAAAATGTATAAGGTGATATTTCTGCACCATTGTGATTGATTTTACAGACATATCACATTTGTCTGATAATTAAACATCAACTACTGTATTTTTTCTTTTTTCAAAAGTTTTGGCCAGGGTGCAACTTATACTTATATTTATACTTATATACTTATACTTACACTCGGGAGCGACCTATATGTGAAATTATTTGTTATTTACACACTTGCAACCGCATTTCATACTCCAGTGCGACTTAGATATGTTTTTTTCTTCTCTATTATGCATTTTTTGGCTGGTGCAACTTATACTCCAGTGCGAAAATACGGTAATACGTTTGATTTTACATTTCTGTTGGATTGACGTAATATCATCTGAATATCGTTCTCGAAATACTCCAAAAATGTATTAATTTTGTCAATATTGCCCACCGCTAGTTAACACTTTAAACACAGAAACAATGGGACAAGACTAACTACCGTACTTTCCGGACTATAAGTCGCACCAGAGTCGCATCAGCCAAAAAATGCATAATAGAGACAAATGCAGTTGCAAGTGTGAAAATAACAAATAATATCACATATAAGTCGCTCCGGAGTATAAGTATATAAGTATAAATATAACCATAAGTCGCACCCCGGCCAAAACGATGAAAAAAGGTGCAACTTATAGTCCGAAAAATACGGTAGACCTGAACCACAAAGTCTTGCATATGCTTTTTGTCTGGTAAAAGTATGTGCATTATTTGATCTCTTTAGTCACGTTTGATTATAGCCACATACGCCCCGATGCAGACTGACAGAGCTGTGACTGCCGTGCCTTGCCCAAGCCCACTGGGGACAGCAGGACTTGAACCACCAAACCTCACGTTACAGGACAACATTTGTGGATTTTCTAACTGTGAATACATGGATGGAGTTAAAAACAGTGTAAAACATGATGGAGACATTTACTCACAGACACAAAGCGCGTGGGCCCAGCTTGTTCTTGACCCAGACAGTCTCCAACATGTGCCTTATGAGCTCCAGCTGAAACAAACAGCAGCAGCACATGTGAGAGGTTAAGGAGACATGGACAATTAGATTGAAATGAGACCCAAACTGGCACCCATAGTTTAGCACCGATTACACACTTCAAAGGCAAGAATCTCCAAACAGCAACAAAACATTACACGGGTGAATGATGATGAGGAATGATGTGAGACGTGTGATTTCTACTGAGAGAAGTCACTTTATTTATTTATTTATTGAACTTTTATAAATGTATTTTAATGTATTTGTATAAACAATGTAAAATGATGTCGTCTCATATGTGTCCCTGGAAGGACACAGCAGTCAGTCATATAATAATATTGTAGCTAAGACAGGAGCAATGCCAAAATATGCAGCTCACATATAATTTTAGTTTTTAGTTTTTAGTTGGGTCTCGGGGTCAGAAAGTAAACTACAACATTAAACATTAAACATAACATAACATTAAAGGTGCATAATATAATATTAAAGGTGCATAACATAACATTAAAGGTGCACAAAGCTCCACACCTGTTCGTCTCAATGCTATTGTTATTGCTTTGGTTAGTCTGTTCCTCAGATTTAGACTTATCACTCTCCATGGAGACGAGCAGGGGATGCCACCAGGCCAAAGGTCAGATCTGACATGAATGTAAGATAAGAGATGGATGAGTTAAAGTTAAACTGTAGACGACTGTAGGCAAATCAATAACATCTCTATGAGCCCAGCGGGAAGCTAAATGTCCACTATAAACGTTACAGAGAGCTCTAGGGTTCCCTATTTACAGAAAAAATGTATTATCATTTATAATCTATATTTTTTTACTCTACAACAATAGAGCACCACAAAGAATTGGCTCAAACGTGCCTGATCCAAGCAGTGCAATTATCTTGCATCAGAACAAACATGAAAAGACCTTGTCCCTTCTATGACCTCTATGACCTCTAAGTGGATATTTCAAATATCTTAAAAAATATTTTTCCAAAATCTATTATGAAAAAACGACTATCTATCCCATACTGGAGAATTCAATAAAGAAGGCACAGAGGCCATTATAAATGTGCATGCTATCAAAATCAAGTAGTTCAATAACAACTTTTTAAAAAGAGTATCAAGCTCAAAATATGAAACTTTAAGAGGAAAAAAATAGTGTACCACTATCTCTCTAATCCAGTCCCTAGAAGATTAGACAAACAAAATAGTCAGAGTTAATAATTCTCCATTTTCCAATATTATTTTAATCTGCAGCATCAGAAAAACAACCTCATAATCACTCTGCGTTGTTCCATTAAAAAAAGTCTGATTCAGCGATTTGTCCTAATGAGCCTTGTTCTGACAAAAGACTGGATTTACTCAGAGTGGTTCCCCACTGACTTAAAAAAACAAGTTTAACAACCTTGGCTACAGCAAAACTTTTCTGACGCATAATTAAAACTACATCTCCTCCTTTTGATTCGGTACATATAGCTTTTAATTCATCTCCTTGATTAAAGTCATGATTAAAGGACCACTATGTAACTTTTGGTGGAAGGTTACAGCAGTTCAGGGGTCTCACGTGTACATATAAAAAAAATGACGCATAGATCCACATTCGGTTTAAGATTTACACATAGGACTTGAAGTGTAAATGTGGGGTCCGGTCCAGACCCCTGAACCCTGCCTGCGGGTGTTTTCAGAGACATTACAGAAGGCAAACTGTGCTCAGAAGCATTCTCCCTTCAGTGTGAGAGTATGAGGAAGTTTGTGTTTTGTCTTCACATTTTCAGACCGAATTCCATGTAAAATTTTAGAAATGAAACTCCAAATCTGTAGAGTGGTGACCTGGCTCATGGTAAAGAGACGTGCTGCATCCAACTATTTTTAGGGAAAAGAAACAACATTAAAAAACACCAATAACTGAGCATAGTCAAGATTCAAATAGTCAGGGTGTGGGTTGGTCCGGGTTTGGGTTGGTCCGGGTTTGGGTTGGTCAGGGTTGGTCAAATAGTAGTTTAATACAATATTTTATTTATATTTTTACTAAACTTGTTCACCTCTAGAACTTCTTCTTCTTCTACATTATAAAAACATTGTACATGACGGTAAAAAAACAAAACACTGGTATGTGTTTTCTATGAAGGAAAAACACAGCAGAAAGGTCAACAAAAGGCCATTTCATAAAACACATCCCTCATATTAGCTGGAATTATAAAACCCACAACGCGTCTGGTGTTGTCTCGAGCAAAAGGCGAAGGCGAACACATTACTCTAACAATAATGCAGCATGTAGGCACAATCTATCATGGGGGAACCTCCTCGGGTTTTAAACGGTGTAATCTGTTCGAGCTCCAACTTCTCCCCAGTGTCAACGCGGCCATTAGTCTCAATAAACAGCGACAAGGAGATGTTGTTTTTTTACAGTGTGTGAGGAGGAGACGCGAGCCTTTGTCCACAACAATTCAGAGGTTTAACGCACAGACAGGCCCGGCATTGTGTGTTTTCCACTTGAGCGTTTTTTAATTAGACTCCATCTTTGCGTAGGGGCATTTGTTCCCAAAGTAGGACTGAGATTTACCGGGTCCCTCACACTGAACTTTACAACTACAAAACTTATAAAATGCACAAGGTATGTCACGATTTGAAAAGAAACACATGCATTTCTTTGTTAATTGCATTTCTTTGTTAAATTACTGAATGGAAAAAGTGTTCATTGTGACATAAATACTGCCCAAAATCTTACATACTGTATTTTCCACACTATAAGCCGCACCGTCAATGAATGGTTTATTTTTGATAATTTTTCATATATAAGGCGCATTGAGGTCAGTAAGCACAACCAGAATTAATCCATATATAAGGCGCACTGGACTATAAAGCGCACTGTTGTTTTTTGAGAAAATGAAAGGCTTTTAAGTGCGCCTTATAGTGCGGAAAATACGGTACTGTCCCTTTAAAAAAAGAAATTCATACACATTTGGTAAAACATGAGCACATCTTTGGGCATGTTTCCAATTATGTTTGGACAGATGACGTGCGACTGTAAAGTTGTGAAACTACATCTGCTGGACATAAAAAAATGACCCCAGATGAACTAAAGTGCTGGACAAGATTATAAGAGAGAAATCTATTACAATTCCACAATTACAGTACATATTTTCATTCATTATAAGCAATAAGCAGGGGCCCAAATACAAAAATACCAAGAAAAGATATTGTAAAATGACAAATGACTTCCCTACATCCAGAAATCCCCTATTTGAATCTATCAGGACGCCCCGCTTAAAGGTCTTTATATTATTTTTAAAGTGGGCATGTTGTTTTTTATGATTTAGAATAATAAATCAGTGTAAAACTAATAGCAAAGCAAGGGTGTACATACAAATATCCAGGGCTGCCATTAGAGGCTCATGGACTCGAATGAAGCTTGATTTAAATAACATTAGCCACGTGTCGCTCGATGGCAGAGAGGAGAGAACACATGTGCAGCCGGTCACAGTGTCATGAGTCTCAGTTTGAGCCGTAAAGAACGTGCCACTCGACATCCGCCTATGAACCTTTTCCGTATAAACCATCGCACTTTGAGTTTGTCTCAGGCACGAGTCACGACCCTTTTGACGTACACTATTCTTAATCCTTGGCATCATCGTCTCTCCCATTGATTCTCAGCACGACTCAATCAAAATCAAGCAATCCCAATCAAACTCATGTCAAATAGGAGTCAATAGACATTTGCCATCGTTTAAATTGACTCTGATGAACCCTCAATGAAGCTCAGCCTTTCTAGATAATAATAATAATAATAATAACTTTTATTTATATAGCGCTTTTCAGTGACCCAAAGATGCTGAACATAATAAAAAAGGGGGGGGTATTTACAGACAGGGGGGACAACACGTACAGAACACATTAATATACAGATAAAATGAACAAGACAGAAGAAGTAGAGAGAAAAAGATGGGGATGTAACAGGGGGTAGAAGAGTAGGCAGTGGGGTAGAGGAGGCTAGGGGTAGGGGAGGCCATAGGCTTGGGTGAAGAGGTATGTTTTTAGGCGGGATTTGAATGTTGTGAGTGAGGGAGAGTGGCGGACAGGTTGGGGGAGGGAGTTCCAGAGTCGGGGTGCTGTTCGGGAGAATGCTCTGTCGCCAAAAGTTTTGAGTCGGGATGTTGGTGCAGTCAGGGTGAGAGAGGAGGAGGATCGGAGAGCTCGGGAGGGGCGGTGGGGGATGAGGAGGTCAGACAGGTAGAGGGGGGGGGGGCAAGGTGGTGAAGAGCTTTGAAGGTGAGGAGGAGTATTTTAAAGTTTATGCGCTTCTTGATGGGGAGCCAGTGGAGAGAGCGGAGAACGGGAGTGATGTGATCACGGGACCGGGTGTGGGTGAGGAGGCGGGCAGCGGAGTTTTGGACCATTTGGAGTCTATGGAGGGAATGGGAGGAGATGCCAGTGAGGAGGGAGTTGCAGTAGTCAAGGCGGGAGGAGATGAAGGCATGGATGAGGGATTCAGCAGCGGGGAGGGTGAGGCAGTGTCGGATTTTGGCGATGCGGCGGAGGTGGAAGTATGAGGTCTTGACAATGTGGCTGACATGGGGAGTGAAGGAGAGGGTGGGGTCCATGATGACACCGAGATTGCGTACCAGGGTAGAGGGGGTGATGGTCGAGGTGTCGATGCTGAGTGAAAAGGGACCAGTTTTATTGAGAGTGGATTTGGTGCCAATGAGGAGGAGCTCTGTTTTGTCACTGTTCAGTTTGAGGAAGTTGAGAGTGAGCCATGATTTTATTGTAGAGATGCAGGTTTGGATGTGGCTGAGGGGAGGGTTTTGGGTGGATTTGGTGGTGAGGTATATCTGGGTGTCGTCAGCGTAGCAGTGAAAGTCCAGGTTGAGTTGGCGGAGGATGTGACCAAGGGGGAAGATGTAGCAGATGAAGAGGAGGGGGCCGAGGACTGAGCCCTGGGGGACCCCCTGCGTTACTGGGGAGAGGGTGGATGAGTGACCGGAGAGGGAAATGAACTCTTGCCTGTTGGTGAGGTAGGATGTGAGCCAGTCAAGTGCAGAGCCCTCAACACCCAGTTGGCGCAGCCTTTGTAGGAGGATGGAATGGTTTATAGTGTCAAAGGCTGCGCTGAGGTCTAGTAGTAACAGGATGTTGAGGGCCCCGGAGTCTGCAGAGGTGAGGAGATCGTTGAGTACTTTGACCAGGGCTGTTTCAGTGCTGTGAAGTGGGCGGAAGCCAGATTGGAGGGGTTCATAGAGGTTGTTTGACTGGAGGTGGGTGTGAAGTTTTTGAGAGGAACGACAGGTTGGAGATGGGGCGGTAGTTGGAGAGGTTGGCAGAGTCTAGGGTGGGTTTTTGAGGATGGGGGTGATGGAGGCCAGTTTGTAGATGGAAGGAACATGGCCGAGGGATAAGACTGGTTGAAGAGGGTGGTGAGATGGGGGATGAGAGCAGGGAAGCAAGCCTTGGTTAGAGTCGTTGGGAGGGGGTCGAGAGAGCAGGTGGTGGTTTTGGAAGCGGTGATGAGGTCTATGATATGAGAGGAGTTAACAGAGGAGAAGGTGGTGAGGGCAGGGAAGGGTGGGTGGTCAGGGAGAGGAGGGGGGGCAGGGGTGGGGGTGGTGATGGAGTTAATGGAGACGGCAGTCATGGAGCTGTTGATTTTGGAAATTTTGTCATTGAAGGCAAGGAGGAAAGAGTTGCAGAGGTCAGGGGAGGAGGGTGGAGTGATGTCCGGTGGCTGGAGCAGCTTGTTGACGATGGAGAACAGGGTGCGAGGGCTCCGGTGGGAGCTGTTGATGAGGGTGGAGAGGTGGGCAGATTTGGCGGCTTGGAGAGCGTCACGGTAGGAGGAGATGTGTAATTTGAAAGCTTCGGCGTGGACGGTGAGGCGGGTTCTTTTGAGGAGTTGTTCGAGTTGGCGGCCAGTCTGCTTCATGGTGCGGAGTTCAGGGGTGTACCAGGGGGCGGGGTTGATGTATGAGACGGAGGAGGTTTTCCAGGGGGCTAGGGAGTCAAGGGAGTCGGAGAGGGTGGTGTTGAGCATGACAGCATAGTCGTCGGGGGAAGAGGGGGGGGAGTCAGGGGGGAAAGCAGAGGATATGAGCTGGGAGAGCGTGAGGGGGTTGACTGACTTGATATTGCGGTAGGTGATGGTGCGTTTTTTGGGGTTGTGGGGCGAGGGTAGGGGGGCGGAGAAAAGGATGCAGAGATGATCAGAGAGTGGGAAGGGGAGGGGGTGGGGCTTAGATATGGGTAGGAGAGAGGAACAGACTAAGTCCAGAGTGTGGCCTTTGGTATGGGTGGGGAAGTCAATATGTTGGGTGAGATGGAAGCAGTCCAGGAGAGAGAGGAAGTCGGATGGCAGTGGGGCGTTGGGGCAGTCAATGTGGATGTTGAAGTCACCAGTGAGTAGGAGGCGGGCAGAGAGAGAGGATGCGATGGTGAGGAGTTCAGACAATTCAGTGAGGAAAGAGGGGTGGGGCTTTGGGGGACGATAGATCAGGATAGCGGTGATAGAGTTGGGGAGGGAGAAGGCGAGGTATTCAAATGATGAGATGGATGGAAGGTTGAGGTTCAGTTCAGTGATGGATGTAGATTTTTTATGAATAACAGCAAGACCTCCCCCACGCCCGGAGAGGCGGGGTTTGGCAGTGTAAGTGTAGTTGGAGGGAGTGGCTTGGTTGAGAGCATAGAAGTCCAGGGGCTGTTGCCATGTTTCACAGAGGAGAAGCAGATCAATGTTATTGTCCAGTAGCAGTTCAGATATAACAGGTGATTTGTTGGCGAGGGAGCGGCAGTTCAGCAGTGCAAGGGAGATGGATGGGGGCGCGGAGATGGATGGGGGCGCAGGGGTGGGGGGGGCGGAGGTTGCTGAGGTTGGCAGTGCGGCAGGTGGGGGTGACAGGGGGGCGAAAACTAGTCCAGAGTGAGGGGATAGGTGAGCCGTCGTTGGAGTGTTGGTTATGGGAGAGACCAGAGCCCCTGTGGATGTAGCGGGGCCGGCGAAGGATCCCAGCTGAGCTAGCTGCAGAGGCAGCAGCAGCTGGGAGACGGTGGTTATGGTTGAGGAGGTGAAGGTCAGCAGCGGTGTAGGTGAGTAGGCGAGAAGTTGGTGGAGCGGTGGCCTGTAGGCGCGGGAGTGATAGTCCGAGGAGGAGATGGAACGTAGCAGCAGATGAGAGTAATCCAGTTAGAATGTTGGCGGTGGCTAGAGGCTGGTTAACTAGAAGCTGGTGGGCAGAGAGTTGTGAAAAAGCAGCAGTGGACCGGGTGTTGAAGCTGGTGGAGTGAGTGGCGTTGGTTGCCCCAGACCTTGTCTGCACGGCAGGGAGGCCCCGCGATACCATGACGGACCTCCGCAGGTGTTAAGCCAGCTGTTAGCTGGCGGCTAGGGCAGTAGATAGTCCAGGGGTGAGGGAGGAGATGAGTGATGGACGGTGCAGTAATGTCCGATGAAGTGAAGGAACAGGGATGTAGACAGAAGACAACACAGAGACGCGGGAACAAAACAAAACAATGGAAACGACTAACAAAACAAAGACGTTGGGACAGAAGCGGCAGTCCACGTACCAGACGCCGGCGTTGCTCTAGTCCAATCAAGACGCATTTGAGTCCAGTTTTATGACCAGATCGCCCCCGTCTGTGGAGCGGGGAAAGCAGAGAAACGGGGCTGTACCTTGGTTGTATGGGGCTGCTTTTCTCCGGGTGGAGCCGGTGCCCCGCTCTCCGTGTCTGCTCCTGTGGCGGGCTGGGGCCACACCTTCGCCCAGGTACAGACCTCCGGGGCGGCGGGTGCGGGAGCGCGGAGCCGGTGTTCGGGCGTGGAAACGCCGGTGCAGCGGAGGAGAAGCGGCGCCGCTCGCTCGTGGTGCGTGCGGCTCGTGGTGGTGCGTGCCGCTCGTGGTGGAGCCGGTGATCGGACACGGAAACGCCGGTGCAGCGGAGGAGAAGCGGCGCCGCTCGCTCGTGGTGCGTGCGGCGAATGTTAGTATCCGCTCTGCTGAGACTCTATTTCCCATGTGCCCCTTGTGTTTGTCATGTGCTCCCATGTTTGTTTTTGTGTGCCATCTGTTCCTGTGTCTCCGCCCCTCACCTGCTGTCTGCTACTTCCTGGATTTCACAGTCACCTCCCACCACACCTGCTGTTAGTTAGTCTTCTCATTACCATTAGTTTCTCCTGCCACTTGTTTGTTTCCCACCAATCACCTGCTTCTCTGTGTATATTTAAGTTCAGTCTCCCCTTTGTTCTATGTCTGTTTGTCATTTAATGTCTGTCCAAAGGACTGTTAGTAACCCCCGCCCCCGCCCCCGCCCCCGCCCCTGCTTTGTTTTCCTGCCTGTCTACCTGAGCTAAGTTTGTGCTTTCCTGTTTTTGACTTTTGGAAATTTGGATATGTTCTGTTTTTGCATTTTTTGGACATTCTGGACCTTTGTGCTTTGCCTTTGGATTTTGAACATTTGTTAAATAAACTCTACTTTGCCTTTATTTGGACTGCTTTTGGGTTTTTGCCACCGGCATCATAACACTAGTGGGCTTTTCCTGACATTTTCTCATCTTGGTGTCAAAAGCCACGGTCCACAGAGAGCTTCCACAGCATCAGATCTCATCGTTAAAAGGTCTGTCACAAAATAATTTCCAAGGCTTTAGATTTACCATGGAACATAGTGAAGACGGTCATCATCGAGTGGAGGAAATATGGCAAAGCAGTGACATTACCATTAGAACTGGACGTTTCTCAGGGTCAGGGAAGCTGCTCAAACGCCTGCAGCAATGTTAAAAAGAGCTGCAGGACTTTCTGGCAAAGGTACTGGCTGTGTAGTACACGTGACAACACAGTGTGACAAGACCAAAGCCTTTTCTTACAATAAAAACACACCGAGTCAGGCTACATTTTGCACAAACACATTTGAAGTCTCCCGAAAAGCATGTGGGAAAATGTGTTGTGTTCTGACGAAACCAAAGATGAACTTTTTGGCCATAACTCCAAACGGTATGTTTGGCACAAAAACAACACGGCACATCACCAAAAGAACGCCATAGCAACAGTGACGCGTGGTGGGGGCAGCGTCACGCTTTGGGACTGTTTTTCTTCAGCTGAAACTGGGGCATTAGTCGATGTGGAGGGAATTACGAACAGTTCCAAATACCAGGCACAAAACCTTCAGGCTTCAGCTAGAACTTCATCTTTCGGCACGACAATGACCCAAAACATACATGCGAATGGGCAAATATCGCCAAGTCAAGATGTGCCATGCTGATAGACTCATGCTAACCCTGTCATCGTGCAGTAATGCAATCAAAAGCTGCTTCAACAAAGTATTAGATTTAATGTGTGCACACTTTCAACCACAATATTTTAGCGTTTTACTTTTACTTCCCCCTCCCTGAACAATTAAAACATTTTTCTACTGAATCATACAGGTAATAAGTCCCGGTAAATGTGGGAAATGTTCTTAAATGATTTATCTTGGTCATTTTTTTTTTTTTTTTTTTTTTTTACATAACAAAACCTGGCTTTTTCCCCTTTTTTAAATACATTTTTGCTTTTTAGTGAGACACACACACGGTGACAATGACAACATAAACATTTAACAGGAAAAATAATAATTATGAGCTATATAATTAAAACTATAAATAATACAAATAAAAGGGGTACAGTTCAGAGTTGCTGGATGTTAACATACATGTTCAGTTTGCAGAAAGCGCGCTGACATGGGAAAGAATCAATCTAAAAGTGATGTGTCCATCCCGGAGACGCCTGTCATGCTGCAATGTCAAATAAATATGAGAAAGAGTGTCTGGAATGCTATGTATGTGGTCTGTCATTTCTTTGTGATTTTAATGCATTTTTCCTGCTGTGTGAAGCACTTTGAATTGCCTCGTGTATGAAATGTGCTCTACAAATAAACTTGCCATGTGACCTGGCATTTCAACTGTATGATTAACAACTTCAAAAAGTATCAGAAATGTCTCCTTTCGATAAATGCTTTAGTATCTGGGTTTCCATCTTTTAAAATAAGCCTAATTCCTATTTTTACATTTTACACGTTGCCCGGACACACCACACAAGCACATCCATTGTGTTTGCTTGATTCAAACGAGTGGAGAACAAAGCAACAGAAAGTCCCCTCTAATGAGCAGCTTTATAGAGTTTCAGGTGAATAATTTTCATTCATTTCTGTGTTTGAACCGCGGGACACGTTGTACCAAACCACTGAGCAACTGTTGAAGCAGCAATGCATCAAGATTCTCTCTGGTATTTTCTGCCATTTACAATTCAACGGATCCCAAAAGCGCATCCTTATTTCCATTCATTCCACTCGGTCTCAGCCTCACCCTTGGCCTGCTTTAATACCGCGTCGTGTTGACATGTCCCGTATGTCTTTTTGCTTCAGTAGCTGCAGGTGTGAATGCCCCTGCACCACACAAGAATACTAAAGACCTTAACGCACAAGGCTCTATTGGGGAAAAACAAAACAACAATTGGTTTCAAATCCCAGCAGTGTCTGTGACGCCTGAATGCAGCATGAGGCTCAACATGTGAGCAATGTTTTTACCAAGATCAATCCTAGCAAGAGACTGGGTAAGAAGAATGAGATAAAGGATCACTGAATATTACTTTTGTGGTTGAAACTGTTTTATTATTAAGTTAGAGAAAACATGCTTTTTTGGGGCATTTAGTATTTAATTATAACATATGTAGAAACTGCAATGTTTGTCTAAAGAGCCTTAAAACAGTATTGCACTCGAGCCCAGTTTGTGTACAGCTAAACGGAGTCCCTCAGGGGTCCATTTTAGGTCCATTATTATTTTTATCATACATAAATGACGTGTTATGTAACCCATGATCTTACACCAATAATGTTATATGATGATGATTCCACTTCATTAATATCTAATTCAAACTTCACTTCAACAAACCAAGTCAGTGCAGAATTATCCATTGATGACAAATGGTTCAAGATTAACTAATTTAACTGTAAATATCAAACGAATATCAACAAATTACCTCATATGACGTTTTTTTTTGTGGCAAGAAAAACATTTCCAACCAGAATCTGAAGTGGAAAGAGCATGTTGACTGGCTGACCAACAAAAACATCTTGGTATTATAAGAACAATCAGTCAATTGTTGGACTCTATATTGACATCTATACTTACACTTACACTATACAACAGCTTAATTTACACCTCTCTGTCATGCTCTAATATGGTGTGGGCAAGCACTTTTTATTTATTTATAGGAGATCTTCTACTGAAAGTGTTTTTCAGACTTCCTATAAGTGATCTGTTCTTCTGTATCTACCTCTGTATCTACTGCGTTGCACCAATGAAATTTCCCCATGTGGGACAATAAAGGAATATCTTATCTTATCTTATCTTATTTTACTTTCAAAGCGCAAACTGCAGCTCTTCAAAGTCACTAACATCATCTGCTTTTTTATGTATCAAACTTCATATTTGTGTTATTGATTATATTAATATCTATCAAATTTGTATTTGAGCCAATTTTCACATAACAGCAAATGTCATTTAAAAATTGTGTAAGAAGCCTTTGCTAGTTCATTGAATTTACATTTAAATTAATCAAACTTGTACATGTGCATATATACTTACAGTGATATGTTAATTGTATTTATTCATTAGGTGGAAGCTTTAATATTACCGTATTTTCCGACTATAAGTCGCACATTTTTTCATAGTTTAGGCCGGGGTGTGACTTATATTTATACTTATATACTTATACTCCGGAGCGACTTATATGCGATATTATTTGTTATTATTATGCATTTTTTGGCTGGAGCGACTTATACTCTGGTGCGACTTATAGTCCGGAAAATACGGTATTTACTATTTTGGCCTCTCTCTGCACCTTTTTATCTACTGTATCTTGAAAAATAAAAATAAAAAATGATGTTATATAATGTGCAAAAATAAATTTGAATAAAATAATAGAAACCAGTCCATTAGCACTAATAATAAAAGCTACATCACGGTCCAATTGAATGTTTATTGAGAGTTCCATACGTTGTCCAAATATGGTGATCCCTTTAACAGCTGACAGCTAAGTTTATCTCCCCTGGATTCTTTTATCTACTCTCTACAGAACCGTAAGTAGCTAAAAGCAGACGGCTGCCTTTCCTACAGCGTCATCCCGACCAATCGAACGCCACCGTTACATAAACTTCACTTCAGAATGTTTGCCCTCTAAAACGGGCCGGAGGACACTTACCAGTTTGGTCACATAGTTCACCACGAGCAAGTCGATCTTCTTCTTCCCCAAACGAGGGAGGTGTCGGCTGAGATGTTCCCGCAGCCTGTCGACCGTCTAGAATGGGGGGAAAAAAAATGATCATTATTTCAGTGTGACTTCGAGTGTATTTCTTTCGCGGCGCTCTCGGCAAGGGCAACCGCAGTTCATGTCGAATTTCTCTCCTGGCTAAAAAAGTGTCTCTAAATTAGCAAAAAGAAAGAAGTGAAGAAGAAAGAGAGAGGAATAGATTTGTGAACCTGGAGATATTAAGTGTCAAAAAGTCTGGGTGTAATTTAGGTAGCGAGGGAAGGAGAAACACTGGAGGAGTTTAAGGAAGGAGAGATGCAGAGACGAGAGGTCCAGGTCGGACTAAGAATAGCCTGCCTCAAAAAGAAACTCTATTAAATTGAAGCTCTTTAAGTCTGCTGTCTATAGTGTAAGCTGGATGATAGAAACAGAGGTGGGAAGAGCAGTGAAAACGCATGCAAAGTACTTTTACGACGTCAAAAATGCTAATACTAGTGAAATATTTTGTGGTAAAATGCAGAGGACGGTCAGTAGCGGTACAGTGTGTTAGACATCTGCCATAAAAGTCTGAAAAAGTGACAAAACTAACATCTTTACAATGTCGTTAACAAATCAATAACAATTTTGGATTGTATTTTACGGCGCTAATATAGTAGTAAAAGGTTCCATCAACCTGAAAGAACAAAGACATCAAGAACAAATGTAGACGTGAAAGAAAACTTTTACGTGTTGATCAATTTATTCCAGATTCCATTGCTTGAATTATAGTTTTAGGGTTTGGGATGTACGGATGTTTTGAAAAAAGTATAATATCACAATTAGGGCAAACAAATAGGACAACAAGTTATTTGATAAATTGCTACTAATCAATTATTGAAATAAGTGATAACTAATGTACTGGTTTACGGTATACATGGGTTCCAAAACGCGCCATGAGGGGAGAAAAGTTTTATGACTCAAAATTGAGCCACAATTGCATAAAAATGACGCAGAAAATGTGTCAACACTCTTTTGTCCATAAAAATACTACACCAGGATCCATAAACAGCTTCATCATGAGTCAGCTTCATGTTCATCTTGTGACTTTTGCATTATAAATAACGACTCGATTAATCAAACATTAGTTGCAGCCATAATTGCAATGGTTGTTTAGAGCAGCGTTTCCAAGCCCTGGGGTTCTTGGAATCATTTCAAAAAAAAAAAAAAAAAGAAGTGACATTCAATTCTCTCTGAATACGAAAAAGAAATGTTATCTGTAAAAGTGTTGGGATTTTGGACATACATGTAAACGAACCGAGAAAAAATAATAGTAATCCAGGGGGATCCACTGGATTATAAAACACTTGTTGTTTTATAATGCAGTTGTTTTTTGGTCAGTTTTTTGTTGTCCTTGGTTTTTTTTACGGTCACATTCTCCTTTTGTGAAACAACCACAACATTTGCAAGCACGTATAGCACATTGCAGAGGGATTCCCTTAAAATTGCCTTAATATTGCCATCGGGATATTACCCAAATTTATGATTACTTTATTTGTATTGTATTGTATTGTATTGTATTGTATGTATTTCATTTTATTATTGTTATATTATGTTTTATTATATTATATTTGTATTATTTTATTATTTTATATAATAATTATTTTATATATATATATATATATATATTTTTTATATATTTTTTTTAAATATTATTATTATTATTTTACTTTATTTATACAGGGATGGGCCAAACATTCACCATTGGTTACACAAGCTCTATCTCACTTTTAAAAATCACCCTCCGCTTACTTATGCATTTCAACGATAATATAATACATCCATGACTTCAACCTCTGGATAAACTGTTGCTGTCCATCAAAAAAGCGCACTGTAAAATGACTGAGAGACCCGGCGATGTCCTGTTCTCCTGTCACAGCGCGTGAGCTCGGGGCACCACACCCGGGAGGACGCTGCCGAGGTGAAATAATCGGTTGTCAGCGTTTGTCTCGACTCCGCAGCGGTCCATGGATCTGCGCCGTTTTAGATCAACAACACGAATGGGCCTTTTGACAAGAGGCACTTTACAAGACAAAGTTTCACTGCTTTGTTCCCCCGTCTTCGCTCTGTTATCTCGCAAAATTGTTTGTGTCAGTTTCACCAGTCACATACGCCCGACCGAACTAAACGAAAGAAGTATATCATGAATTATTAGTATCAAATGTGAACCGAGTAGACAATGCCGAGTAGACAATGGAAATGTCCCTTTAGTTTAAGTAACCACACATTTGCTTATACGTTGTTTTAGAGTCAAATTAAACATGTAACAATAGTATACCGTATTTTCCGGACTATAAGTCGAACCAGCCAAAAAATGCATAATAGAGTAAAAAAATGTATAAGTTGCACTGGAGTATGAAATGCGGTTGCAAGTGTGAAAATAACAAATAATATCACATAAATCGCTCCGGAGTATAAGTATATAAGTATAAATATAAGTATAAGTCGCACCCTGGCCAAAACTATGAAAAAAGGTGCAACGTTTAGTCCGGAAAATACGGTATTCATCATTTAGATCAGGGGTGTCCAAACTTTTTTCACCAAGGGTCGCATTTTGAAACTTATACGGAGCAGAGGGCCACCAACAACCCTAAAATGTCGATTTTTTTGCATTTGACATAGTTTTGATGCCTCCACACCTTTAATAAGACTTGGAACATTAATACATATCAAAATGCTTCAATCGCTCCAATTTCACTGTAAAAACTACTACTTTTTGTTGTTTGGACCAACTTAGCAGGAAGCCGGAGGGCCGACAAAAATTGGTCTGAGGGCCGCATTTGGCCCCCGGGCCTTAGTTTTGACATGCCTGATTTAGATTACAATTTACAGTGTGAAAAGCCTTCACAACTTTACCTTTCCACAAGAAGACAAGACATCATATATAATGCATAAATGGTGTGGTTCAGCTCACATTTCTTTTCTTTTTTAATTTGCTTTCATTGTCGCGCTGCTTTTTTGAGCCGTAGGTGTAACTCAGTGTTAACATTTTTTTGTCAGCACCAAACGCAAACACAAGTGAAAAACATCATGAGCTCAATCTTGTGGCAATTAATTTGTCGCAAGATCGTGTGGCGTGAGATCCTTGTCCCATTAATAATTGATTTTATGGGGTGTAAGTAGGAGTGGGCGATAGTAACTAAATCGAATGTCCTGATAACGTTAGTCGGATATTATATCAATCCAACAGAACTTTAAAGTGCGTATGACAGGTTTTTACGATTTTCCATTTTTTACTGTATTTGATGCATTTATACACCAAGTTTTACACCAATCGAGCAGGTATTTGTGGAGAAAAGTCGAAAAATCTGTAGAAAAATTACAGCAAGTGACATCACACTAGGGAAAACTCATTCTAGTCAAAGTTTATGCAGAATTTACAAAAATAAACTACTTTTTTTGACTCTCTGAACGTGAATTCAACAAACTAAAAGCAGCTCTCGTATATTATTTGTATTTGTCAAATAAAAATAATTGTGATATTAGATGAGTTTTTGTCCAGTGTTTCCGGGGTAATTTCCAAGTGCGATGTCATCAGTTACAGACAGGAAGTGAAATTATAAACCTAAATATTTTTTAGTTCAATGAGTTGTCCGACCTGTAGGGGGCACTTTAAATGTATTAGTTGAGGTTGAATTATCTGAAATATCCTGTTATACCCGTATTTAAAACTTCCCCGTTTCATGTATTTATTTTCGTTCATCTTCTACCGCTTGTGACTTTGGGCCTTAGGCGGGGTACACCCTGGACAGCACATGCAGACTCCACCCATAGAGATCGTGTGATGTTGGTCTGGTCCGGGAAGCTCTAACTGCTCCGCCACCGCGCACCAGTTTTATCACTAAGGTCAATTTTTCACAATATCATCTACATTTTGACATATGTAGACATATTTTGACATTATCGCCCGACTAGAGGAGTAAGTGCTGTAATTACATGTTTTTTCCTATTGCAAATGCATATTTTGACACAGACAATGAGAGTTACATCAAAAGCATGCAACTAAAACATTTGTAGACAAGCATTACCGTATTTTCTGGACTATAAGTCGCACCTTTTTTCATAGTTTTGGCCGGGGTGCGAATCATATTTATACTTATATACTTATACTTATACCCCGGAGCGACTTATATATGTTATTTTCACACTTGCAACCGCATTTCATACTCCAGTGCAACTTATATATGTTTTTTTTCTTCTCTACTATGCATTTTTTGGCTGGTGCGACTTATAGTCCGGAAAATACGGGTAGATAGAAGTTTTGGTATTTCCTCGTGCAGCTTGGAAACAAATGACGGGATAAGCATTATCAGATGTGGCGAGGGAATCAAAAACGTATCACCAGGTATGTTTCCAATAAAGACACAACCGCATGAAATCATAAGGTGAATAATAATCCTCCTTTTCACGAGCCGCTCCATTCATCTTCCCTCTTCGCTAACCTCGCCTTGACTCATTCTCCGATATTACAGTCATCTCGCATTGTTCGCTAACAGGACTTGGCATGCGCAGCAAGCCTGGAGTCCGCGCTCATATTCACGTTGTGCTTATTGGACACTTGAAGCGGGGCTTTTGTGCATGCCAGTCAACTTCACCTCGGCACAATTAATAAAAGCATTTTTGCGATGGCTCTGAGAAAGACCTAGCGCACAAGGTCACCGGCCCATTAGGAAAAGAGTGCTGCGCTCTTTTAAAGCTGCTCTCGCTAATGCCAAAGCACTCATCCAGGATTCCATGTACTCAAGGGCGATTTCAGACTCTCATAAGTTAGACGAGTGTTGGTTGAGTCTTACCAGGCCGATTAGCGCCCTCTGTTGGGGATCCTCTTCTAGAAAAAGGGGCACCAGCTTCTTATCTGTAACACAGCAGGGTGTAATGGGTCTGTGCAGGAAAGTAGATTAAATAATAACAATGTGTTTAAATGAAGATAATAGATAACAAATACATGTAAAATATGAAGACATTTCTTAGCCTGAACAAAGTGTGATAAATTACATAATTAATGATGAATTTACCGTATTTTCATCGTTTTGGTCGGCGACTTGTATGTGATATTATTCATTATTTTCACACTGACAACCACAAGAGGGCGGTCTAGGCTCTAAGTGACGCAGAAGAAGAATCTGCACTACCTCTGGAGTTTGTGGAGTTGTTTAGAAGTGACACAGAGGAAGAAGAATTCAGTGGATTTAGTGATTTGGGGTAAAACTGATGCTTTGGTAAACTTGTTAGCATGTTCTTTATGCTATAGTTATCTGAATAACTGTTAATATGTTACGTTAACATACCAGACACTTACCACAGTTCTGTCTGTGCCTCATGTAGCTGAAGGTGTTAGCGTTAGCATACGTACACCTATTCACCATGTTCTCTCATCTATTATTATTTTAAACTGCATTTCAAGATTAAATGTCTGTTCTTGGTCCTGGATTTATCAAATAAATTTACCACCAAATGCGACTTATATATGTTTTTTCTTCTCTTATGCATTTTTTTGGCTGATGCGACTTATACTCTGGAAAGTAGGGTTAATTAAGAATTATTAACACCCTTAATTAACACAGTAAGCTATCCTATAGAGTTTATATCTTTAATTTAGTAAAAAAAAAAAAAAAACAGGCAAGTATAAGTATGGATGCAAATATGTTGAGCAAGCAAACTGACAAAAAAACTAGTGTCTCGCCTTATGGTGCAGTTGATGGAAAGTGGCACCGAAAATAATCTAATAATAAGATTGAATAAGAATGTTCGAGTTAAACTATATTGAGCAAACTGTGACTACATTATTATCTGTCCTATGGATGAACAATTTTGGGAAAAGAAGAAAAAAGTGTCATGCATTTTTAAAATCTAAATTCAGGAGCAATAGAGAGGACTGAATTATGTATCGACACAAGGACTCAAAAGCCTGTGGAAAATACTGCGGAGGCGTATGCTGCAGGACATTCGGTTCAGTCCATTATTCATCAAGCAACTTTGAGCCTTAAGTGGGTAAAGTGCAGGACAGTCATAACTCGTGACAATCGTACTGTATCCCATGTTTATTTCCCCCAGTTACAATGATCTGATACAACTATGATAAATGTACAGATTGTAGAATTAAACACAAAATGCTTAGAAGATTACGCGTCAAGTTTCTGTTCTCTACATCTTAATCTTTAAATTTGCACATCTTACAATCATTTTTTTGGTTTGAATATGTTCTCGTAGTAGACAATGTATTATTAAACTATTTTGTAGAGACAGAAGAGAAGACAAGCTCACTACCAAGAGGACGTGTGTCAGGTTTGAAGTATTTAAAGGTGCACTATGTCCCTTTTATGGTGACATGACAGGTAAATGCCACCTGCTTTGTTAGTGCTTTGTTTGGAATGATCCGCAGTATTTTTTTTAACAGTCTGTAATTAAATGAATAATTGTAAGAGTTTAATGCCACACTGCGGAATATTCAAGAACAGGTAAAGCAAAAGGTGTTAGACCAAGGGTTGTCATTTTATTTTATTTATTTATTTTTATTCATTTTTTTTTATTTTCATTCATTTTTATTTTTAAATTAATTTTAATTTATTTAATTGTATATTATTTTATTCGGTTAATCGATGATCTTGATTTTTCAGGTCAGAACATAAGAACAAACACTTTTTTTGTGTGTGGTGTGTGTGTGTGACTATTTTAGAAGCAAAATGACAGGTTTATAATTCAATCTATTGTTTAAAATATGTTTTATTTTGTATCTATTGTTTTAAAATTTTGACACTTTGATTTCATAAAGCTATTCACAACCTTGAGGACTAGAAACATTAAAATAGTTAAATCTGGAAGTTTTAGTCGCACAATAATTGTAACAATACAATTTGACACCGTGACATCCCAAGTAAGAAAAATGTCACCTTTAAATACAAAAATAATTGAGAAACTGAGCACTTTTTTTGTTTCGTTTTTTGGGACCACTTTCAAAATTCACCCAAAATCTCAGCGTTGAAAAGATCTTTCAATTTTAGCGGTGTGAATCCGTGTGGGAGTGCGGGAACGTCAGTCACAGGAAACATGCTTACTTCTGACCATACATTCCCCTCTTGGATCCACAAATACACATCTTTTGATCACTTTTCCTATGCCGACACGCGAGGCAGCTCGTTTGATGCTATAATCAAGTATGTTTTTTCTTTTTTTTTCTCCTCTGAAATATGCAAAAAGATCTTAGAAGAAACAAGGAGCTGACGGTTCAAAGATACTGCCGTTTAGAATGCTCACGTTTCAGACAGTTAGCTGATGCTCACGTTGTACGGGGCTTACAGCGAGCGGACATGTGCTGACGCGGCGTTTACTGGCATCAGGACAAACTAGCACATGTTGAAAATCACTTAATAGACGTTTTTATAGCGGTCGGTTTTGTCACGTCAGGTTATGTTTCGAGCGGTGCAAGAAGGAACGTCACAATTTTTACCATTATTCACGAGTATAGACACCGAAGACCGGGCAGCGGTGAAATCTTTGTCCAAAAGAGCGCGTGGAGTCAAACGTGCTGAACGATAAAGTTGTGTTATTGTGACAACAGCCGGGAAAAAAATAGCAGTTTACATTTTAGTTTTTTTTTAAGTGTTACAGAAGAGATTGATTTGATATTTTCGGGAATATAAGTCGCACCAGCCAAAAATGGATAATAGAGAAGAAAAACATATATAAGTCGCACTGGGGTATAAGTCACAGTTTTTAGGGAAATGTATTTGATCAAATCCAAGACCAAGAACAGACATTTAATCTTGAAATGCAATTTAAAATAACAGATGAGAGAACATGGTGAATAGGTGTACGTATGCTAACGCTAACACCTTCAGCTACATGAGGCACAGACAGAACTGTGGTAAGTGTCTGGTATGTTAACGTAACATATTAACAGTTATTCAGATAACTATAGCATAAAGAACATGCTAACAAGTTTACCAAAGCATCAGTTTTACCCCAAATCACTAAATCCATTGAATTCTTCTTCCTCTGTGTCACTTCTAAACAACTCCACAAACTCCAGAGGTAGAGGAAGTGCAGATTCTTCTTCTGCGTCGCTTAGAGCCTAGAGCGCCCTCTTGTGGTTGTCAGTGTGAATATAAACAACATGTGAAATACGGTCGCCAGTGTGAAAATAACAATTTCAAAATATGACATGTAAGTACTTTTTGCCTCAAAAAATTGTGTTTAGTTAACTTCTTAAAATGAAAACAATCACGATTATTGATGAACCGATTAATCTTGACATCCCTTAAGGTGAAAGTAAAGGTTGAGCCATGAGGTTTTGTCTAAAGAACCGTCTAGAGTTGGATGCTAATGAATTTGATGATGTCATATTTTCAGAAAATTCAGATGTTTTGACTTGGTTTATGTTTAATCGCTGTGTCACGTTTTCCACCCCCCAAAAGCTTGCATTACAGTTCAATTAGGTGCTTTTGGCAGGTGTAAGGACTTTTTCTTTTTACATTATGCACATTATACACTGCATCATTAGGTTGAAGGCTTTTGGCAGCTTTAATCATGATCCTCAGTTTTTTGTTAGCTTGTGCTTTTTTTCACACGCAGTTATCTAATTACTGACAACAATGCAGAAAACACACGACAACATCATATTTTACGACAACAAAAAGAAAAGAAAAATACAGCCTAGTTTCCGGGCAAACACATGTGCTCAATTTTGAAAACCAGTGCTGCATAATTATGACATTAGTTGCACAATATGAAAAATCCTCCAGCTCAGCAAGTCCAGACGCTCGAGATCTGATCTGACAAGTTTGACCCCAGCGGCATCGAGATTGGGTCCGATACACAATCTTAAACCTTCTAAATTAGTAGTAATCATTAATTTCTGTGCTTAGACAACTGCAAAGCACATCAGAGCAGTAAAAATAGACAATGGTTGAGCAATATGTACCGACCTATTGACACGCTGCAGTTTTTATCATGGCTGTGAAACAAAGGGATCCAAACTCCAGTCGTAAATCAAAGAAAAATCCAGATTGATCACTTTGAATACAGCTTTACATTGATATTGTGCCATTTTCATCACAGTCGGCACCTCGAGTGACATTTCGAGCCAGTTTTGATTGTTTAGCGCTGGTTAAGACTGTCGGTGTGATTTCGGCTCGACTCGGCAAATGTGAAACAAAAAGGATGAAACGGAATATTGTTTTGGAGTATGAAACGAATGCGAGACAGTCTGGGGAGGCCGCGAGATCGTGAGAGTGAAGTTTTAGCGGCCGACCCAACAGCAACACAGCTGTGATGGAGTCGAGAGAGACGACGAGCGAGCGAGCGGGAAAAGGGTACCGAAGGGATAAAGTACCGAACTGGACGTGTTGTATAATCCTCACCTTTTTGCCGTTTCTCAATGTTTCACTGTATTTTCTCCCCGCTCCACATCTCCCTCCGCCTCTCGCTTCCCTTCCTCTCTATGATAAATTAGCGCAGAGCCTGTGTGCCGCCCAATTCTCCAGAGGGACCGAGAAATGCGACCTCAGAAGATCACATAAAAGCGACTACAGTCCACAGCCCCGTAACACAGGCATGTCTTTCCTTTCTACAGCAGTCCCAGGGCGATCCTCCATCCTTTATAAAGTGGTGCTGTACTGTACACCTGACGAGGCAAAACGGACAGGTATGCGCATGCAAAGATCTGCCATAACATTACGACTACCGGCCCACCATCCATGTGCAGTATCCACAGACAGGTACACACACACACACACACACACACACAGATCAGCCATAACATTATGACTACCGGCCGACCATCCATGTTCAGTATCCAGTATATGCATTTAATATTCAGACAGTTTAAATAAAATCAGTGTTTTAAGTGTGAAACTCGTTCAAATCTCTATATTCGACATTTTCCCACAAAAAATCTAACATTTTCATCGTATGTATGTGTGTTTGTGTGTGTACATGTTTTCTCTGTGTAATATAAGTCATGGTGTTTTATTTTTGTGTATAATATGGGACCCGGGTGGGGCACAGAAGCTCTTTTTTTATAATTGACAATGAAAAACAAAATAGAATCATAAAAAAACTACCATAAAACTGATGCAATGATGAGGAGGGTAATTAACTTCAGCTGTAATTCATCATTATAATACTGAGTAAGTACGTACACAGATAGAAGCCACAAACATTTGAAACACAGAATCAAATAGTATGTCATGTCTAACTGTTGAAAATCTACTTTAAATCACAGTTTAAATGACTGAAGTTATGCAAAAGCTGCAAGAATTTACAGCTAACATACAGCAGTTTAAAGTAGTACTGGATTTGTCACAGTTTTTCTCATTAACAGCATTTCTCAAGGTGTTAATTACATGATTTTAGCAGGTAACAACCATAGTAATCAACACATGCAAATGACGCTAACACAATCAAACACTTAAATAACAAAATGTCCTGTTTCCAACGTCCCGGGGTCTCGTTCTAAAATTTTTTATCTTTAGCCGTTAATGTTTCAGTCTCCTCTCTAACGCCACTGCTTATGGATGTGTGTGAATTGTTAAACGTCAGGCAGATCTCATTCAGCCTCACTACGATGCGTTTACTTTACTGCGTGTCTGCACGTGTGTCGACGGGGCTCGCTTACCCAGACTCCACGTGTCCACCGTCGATAGCACTCTAGAAAACAAAAACACACACACGCGAATCTGCGATGAGTACAGTCCCTGCAGCCACCATTCAAATAAGAGCTTTACGTTTGCGCTTTGAGCCGATACTTTTGCAAAGCCATCCTACAAGCGCCCGCACAGGAAAATATATCAGAGCTCTACAAGGAACGGCCTGAAGGAAGCTGATTATTCAATGAGACCGGGGTTTGATGGGAAAATAAGATGGACATCGCCTATAATTGGGTTTTAGATGTTACATTTCTACATTAAAGGTGGAATGGACGATTTTTTTCAGCAATTTTTGTATCATATTTCCTCGTGGCGTGGATAAATCATTTGTCCTGCCACGTATCAATCATAAAACGCACCTATCGCTCACCTGCAGCCGCGTGCGGTTCGTCCCCACGTTTCCGCGTGCCTAAGCGCACGGATCTATCATAATATAGTTCCCTCAGTGTACGGGGCAAAATGAAGACGGAGAAAGACAGTTCGAGCTGACGCAGAAGTGGACAGAAATCTACGGGAGACGAGCGATGCGATGCGCTCCGTTGCGCTAATAAACAAACGCACGTGTGTTGTATCAGTCCGCACGGGGGAGTGCGCATGCGCACTTCCGCCTGCGTTCTCAAATCGCCGAAAAATCGTCCATTGCGCTTTTAAACCATACGAATATTGCTGCGTTTTAGTAGATCAATAATATTCCGACGACTGCAATGCAATTTATTGAACTAAACCATGTACATATTTTAACGAATATTAGATTGGATTAGATTAGATTTTGAAATTATAATGAATATATTCACTCTGCATGACATATTGATGGGCGCGTTTTTAAATACCGTATTTTTTCGCACCTTTTTTCATAGTTTTGGCCGGGTTGCGACTTATACTTACATTTATACTTAAATACTTATACTCCGGAGCGACTTGATATTTTCACACTTGCATTTCATACTCCAGTGCGACTTATATATGTTTTTGTCTTCTCTGTTATGCATTTTTTGGCTGGTGCGACATATACTCCAGTGCGACTTATAGTCCAGAAATACGGTACTCTAAATTGGCTGTTCTAGGACACTAAGAGGCAGGTTTCTCTTTTTGTCCTGCATTTGTCGGACAGTTTGTTAGGACAAAATGAGCCTGACTCTCCACCAAACTGTGACCAACGAGACAAAGCTCATTTTAGTGATAATTTGGATACTAGAAAACGTCATCTTTTCCACTTTCAGCACAGACAAAGTGTTGAAAGCGGATCACACGCGAGCAAATTTCAGACTTTTCACTTAATTTCAATGCCCCGCTTTCAAACTAAACCGTGAGACTTTGTCGTTGACCCGAGATGTTGAAATGATGTGACACACTTTAAGCTATAATGGTATTCCGACATTGTGGCTCCGCATTAGAAAAGACAGTTTTATGCGTGTCGTAGTTTTCTTTACACAGCCCCGACGGTAAGATAGACCTACTTCTTTGCGTTGTCCTCGATGTGATTTGTGTGGCTCGAAGGTCTCCTCTCCGACTTCTGAAACAACCACATTATTGACTGGGGTTTGATTGAAAACCAAACAGAGAAGAAAAAGGCAACGGTTTCAGAATGTCAAATGTGCAGAATTGTGCAGACGTTTAGTGAAGCGTGAATGCTGATAACGCTGATGATTTTTATTGTAGCGTAAAAGGCATGAACTAGAAATAGATAGATTCTGGTGTGGAAACTGATAAGCGATACAATGGTAATTAAATGGACTTCATCATTTTGAGATTTACTGTATTTTCCGCACTATAAGGCGCACTTAAAAGCCTTTGTCTCCAAAAACGACTTATAATCCAGTGCGCTTTATAATCCAGTGCTCCTTATAGTGCGGAAAATACGGTACACCAAACTTAAAGGTTTCAGTTTCCTGTTATGAACATCATTTTGAGGAATTTGTGCCCAGTCAACAGGTAGAATATTTAGTTTTTGTGTATTTTTGTGCGTCTTTTGAAGAACGCTTCAACCAGAATGTTGTTTCTTATCACAGCAATCCTAATGCCACATACATCTTATTGTATTATTTCCGCTCACAGTTTAAAGACAACACGTGGAGCACCTTTCACCAGATAGCGTACATAACTGCACTGAGATAAACGCGGGAGCAGCAGCGTTAGAGACTTTAAATGTACTAATCAAATGAAATGTTGTATTATGCACCATCGAGCATAACCTATTTATGTAAGACCTGATAATGTCTCTGTGAATTGGATTTCAAGGGCAAATTCAAAGAGTACAACTCTTTGGTCATTATGGTCATGGCGGTGGGGTGAACGGGGGACACGAACCAGCAGCTTGTCCCACTCGGCCTGGACACGACACGTCCTGTATCTGGGGTCGGGGACCGCCTCCAGGTACTTTGTACTCTCCGTGTTCCACTGCAGCTCGGACCAGAAGCTCGCCAGACTGCTGGCCTGAGAGGGGGGGAGAGAGAGGGAGAGAGGGAGGGAGAGGGAGGGAGAGAGGGAGGGAGAGGGAGGGAGAGAGGGAGAGAGGAGAGAGGGAGAGAGGGAGAGAGGAGAGAGGGAGAGGGAGGGAAGGAGAGGGAAGGAGAGGGAGGGAGAGAGAGGGAGAGAGGGAGAGAGGGAGGGAGAGAGGGAGGGAGGAGAGAGGGAGAGGGAGGGAAGGAGAGGGAGGGAGAGGGAGGGAGAGAGGGAGAGAGGAGAGAGGGAGAGGGAGGGAAGGAGAGGGAGGGAGAGGGAGGGAGGGAGAGAGGGAGAGAGGAGAGAGGGAGGGAGAGAGGGAGAGAGGGAGAGAGGAGAGAGGGAGGGAGAGAGGGAGAGAGGGAGAGAGGGAGGGAGGGAGGAGGGAGGGAAGGAGAGGGAGGGAGAGGGAGGGAGAGAGGGAGAGAGGGAGAGAGGGAGGGAGAGAGGGAGGGAGGAGAGAGGGAGGGAAGGAGAGAGGGAGGGAGGAGAGGGGAGAGGGAGGGAAGGAGAGAGGGAGAGGGAGGGAGGAGAGAGGGGGGGTAGGTAGAGAGGTAAGGAGGGAGAAGAGAGGGAGCGGTAGAATGAGGTAGGGAGAGAGAGCAAGAGAGAGGTAGAGAAAGGGAGGGAGAGAGTGAGGGAGAAAGGTAGAGAGAGAGAGGAAGGGAGAGATGGAAAGAGTGGTTGATAGAGAGGTAGGGAGAGGTAGAGAGAGATATGAGGAAAGTGAAGCAAGATGAAAATGGGGGGGAGACAGAGAGGGAGAAAAGAAGAAAGGGGAGAGGAGAGAGGGAGGGAACGAGAAAGGGAAAAAGGGGAAGAGATGCAGAAAGTGAGAAAGAGAGATGAGAAGAGAAGGGGAGGGACAAATTGTGAGAGGGTCGGGCGAGAGAGAGGATTAGAGGGAGAGATGAGGAAAGGGAGAACAGAGAGGGAGAAAGAAATAGCAAAGGAGTGGGACAAGAGGGGAGAAAGAAAGGAGAACGGGGTAGAGATAGAGGCAAGAAGAAAGAAAGAAGAGAATTGGAGGGAGACAGTGGAAGAAAGGGTGAGAGGAGAGAACGAAAAAGGAACCAAGATGAGAGAGGAGATAGTGGGAGAGAGGAGAAAGAAGAGAGAGAAGGAAATACAAGAGGGGAGGAAGAGAGAAGGGAGTGGTAGAGATTGGAGAAAGAGCGAGGTAAGGAGAGCAAGGGGATAGAGGGAGAGCAGATGAGGGAAGTGAGAGAGACGAAAATGGGAGGGAGGGAGATAGATAAACAGGGACAAAGTAGGGTGGGAGGGAGAATGGAGAGAGAAGAGGGAAAAGAGGGGAGGGAGATGACAGGAGTGAGAGAGATGGAAAGAAAACGAGAGGAAAGAGGAGGGAGAGGGACAGATGACCAAAAAAAAGAGAGATACACAGAGGAGGAGAAAAGGGAACGGGGTGAGAGAAAAAAGAGAGCAGGAAAGAGAGAGAGTGGAAAGAGAGAGGGAGAGAAAACATAAACAAACAGCTCAGTGACACAGCAAGGACACTGCTGCAAAACAATGAGGCGATAATTAAATCTGGAGAGCGGACGGTTACTTAAGAGAGCATTTTTTTGAACTCTGGAATAGCACGAGCCGCAGCCATTACCCAAAAAGGCACCTTCGAGGCGAATTAAAAATGCACTAGTGTATATTGTTAAACTGTCTCCTAAAGTCCATGCAAATTAAATGTGCTGCTTATTAGAAAGAGAGAGGGAGAAATGAGAGAATCACTATAAAACACAACGAGCGGCATGATTAGATACGCAATTAATATACAGCATGCCTTTTATTCATGCGAAAATATGTATGTGTTTCGTTATTATAAGGCATGCCCCCCAGCTACTTTGAGCTTTAGGGGGACTGCAATCAGAGAATGGTCTGTATTACCACAACAATATTAACATACAGGCCAACAAACGAGACGGCATATGGTCTCCTCTGCGCACTGGAGCAACCCAACACAGGCTTCCAAAATTCAATAATTACGCTTACAAAGATTTCCACAGAAACTGGCCGATAGGAGTGGGAGATTTTGTATTATTCTGACCACAATATTCAGGAAATGTTACGGCGATCGATCGGAAATGTGTGTTAAAATGTGCCGAGGTTCAAAACGAACCAGAAAAAGGCAGAAATAAAGCTTTATACTTTGTTGTGGAAGATTCCGTTTCTTTTTTTTGCAGCCTTTTTGACAGATTTAATACCGTATTTTCCGGATTATAAATCACACTTTTTTTTAGGCGAGAGTTTTTTAGTTTGTTGTTTCACAGATTTTCCTTGGCATTTTTAAAAGGGGAGGACGGAATAAAAATTAAAATACATTTTTATTTTCCCATTATCAAATCACATTTCTACCATCTAAAAGTCAGAGTTGAATTTAAAAATAAAATGTTATTCTATTACTATTATAGTTATCAATGCAAGACATTGAAAATAACTTATTATACTGCGGTGTACACAAATACCTTCAATGTCATAAACTAACCCAGACTGAGCTTCTCAGAAAATGAATCATCCCGTGACCAAACAAGTCGCTTTGATAAACTTTATTGAGTCTTGACAGGAACACAAAGTGTGCAATGAATGAAAATGTCTTATTGATCAGCTTAAATTTGGCCACAGTGACTTGATCTAACACTGTGGCGTAGTCATTTTTCCCACGCTCGAGTCGTAGACACGTAGCTCAGATCATCGGGACAAGTAGCGTCCTTACAATGCGATCAGAAGAGAACGTGTGACTCCAGACGAGCTGGACATGTCCACATGAGGAGGACATGTCCACATGACATGACATTAAGTGCTACTTAAACGATTCTGATATAATCGGTCAAGACGCGTATTCTTCATTTCCTCGTTTAAACATGAGTTCAATGAATGGTGAGCGCAAGCCAAAGCCACGCCCACCCCGCGTCCTTCATGTTAATCTACCGGTTGATCTCATGGATCAAGGAAGCAGTGAGTTGCGAGAGTTTTAAAGCTCTGACGTTCTGACGAACTCGGGGTAGTGCAGAAATGGTCGGAGGTCGGAGATGCTGGTGCAGAATCATTTTTAAATATATGTTTATATGTTTTTTCTTCTCTCTTAGGCATTTTTGGCTGGTGCGACTTATACTCCGGAGCGACTTATACTCCGGAAAGTACGGTATTCATCTTTTTTATATAATATATATATATACATATACATATTGCCTGTCTCTATCACACTGTCTACTCGAAACGTTATCTGCAGAAATCATCACAAATAATCATAATTATTGACCCATTTGTGTTCAATGTGATTAGCGCTCAATCATTAGCATGCACTGATGTCTAATAAAGCATCTCATTCAATCATAACCATGCATAAACTCAGACAAGACGCTCAAAAAGCAGCACCGACCCGACTTCTTCTGAGGCTGAGAGAATGCGACCACTAATAAGATGAAAAATAGGAGCGCTGTGAGTCAATTCAATAATACAACAGAGGCATTCATTATGGATGATGTTGCTACCTTGATAGTGAAGACGGTCTCGGTATGCAGCTCAGTCGCACACGTGACTCCAGGGATGCTCAGCAAACCCTTTGGTATGTCCTGCAACACAGCAACACAACCGCGCTGTCATTCATAAAAAATAAATGCAGCGTCTTAGCATTCACGGCAGCATTGTCCGTATATACGCGGACGCTTGTTATGTAGGCGTGTAGTGTACCTTCTTGTCAAACACGGACGAGTAGGGCAGGATTTTGTCCAGGTTGAGGGATTTCTCGTAGCAAATTCTGTACAAAGAGGCTGTGGGAGATTAAAACAACTGTAAGCAAAGCAAATACTGCATTTTTAATCAGGACAAACGTACAATTACAAAACTATCTTCACATGCATTTGACATTTTAGGGAGCAACAAGCTAAGCCATGCATTATTCATTGTTGTTCAGAGTCAGAATAACAATGATATGGATAGTGTGTGGAGATTATTATTGTACATTTGTTGTGATGTTTTGTATATTTTGTATTTGTATGTATGATTTCCATTTATGTGCAGGACTGTTGGTTTTGTAGAGAAGTGTAAGCATCTGCACCAGAGACCTGTGCTACAGAGATGGATTATAGGGTCAGAAAGGAAACTAGGGATGTCAAGAAGATTCGGGTAATCATCCGGGTGCAATATTCTCTCATCCTGGTGCAATATTCTCTCATCCTGGTGCAATAGCAAATATTCACTCATCCTGGTTCAATATTCTCTCATCCTGGTGCAATATTCTCTCATCCTGGTGCAATAGCAAATATTCACTCATCCTGGTTCAATATTCTCTCATCCTGGTTCAATATTCTCTCATCCTGGTGCAATATTCTCTCATCCTGGTGCAATAGCAATATTCACTCATCCTGGTTCAATATCCACTCATCCTGGTTCAATATTCACTCATCCTGGTGCAATATTCTCTCATCCTGGTGTAATATTCTCTCATCCTGGTGCAATAGCAATATTCACTCATCCTGGTGCAATATTCACTCATCCTGGTTCAATATCCACTCATCCTGGTTCAATATTCTCTCACATCCTGGTGTAATATTCTCTCATCCTGGTGCAATATTCTCTCATCCTGGTGCAATATTCTCTCATCCTGGTGTAATATTCTCTCATCCTGGTGCAATATTCTCTCATCCTGGTGCAATATTCTCTCATCCTGGTGTAATATTCTCTCATCCTGGTGCAATATTCTCTCATCCTGGTGCAATATTCTCTCATCCTGGTGCAATATTCTCTCATCCTGGTGTAATATTCTCTCATCCTGGTGCAATATTCTCTCATCCTGGTGCAATATTCTCTCATCCTGGTGTAATATTCTCTCATCCTGGTGCAATATTCTCTCATCCTGGTGTAATATTCTCTCATCCTGGTGTAATATTCTCTCATCCTGGTGCAATATTCTCTGTCCAGCTGTAAATAAGAGTGCTATTATTATTTTTTTCTACTTTCTGTTTTTACAAGTTTTTCTACAAGACAGTTTTTTATAAGTTATCTGTTCTTTATTATTATACTTCTGTACCTACACTGTGTTGCAACCCTGGAATTTCCCCAATATTTGTGGTACAAATAAAGGCTTATCTTATCTTGTAACTGTGATTAGACCCAAAAAATAATCATCGTGACCGTTTTAGACGCAAAATTCATGTTTTTAGTTCCATCTATCGTCCATAAAATAGACCTAAATGTAAATAACTTTTTCCATCTGGCTGTCTTTGTCAAATGTAACTTTATTTTGTCTTTCAGGAAGTTCAATTTGGTAAGGCCGCTCACAAACTTATATAGAATAACATAATTTTAGACAATGGTTTAGTCACAATCTCAATAACAATGCTGAAAAATCTAGCAGTTTTTTCTCACTATAATCGTAACACTACAATTTGATATCGTCACACGCCCTGAGATAACATAACCTGCTCCGGATCAGGATCTCGCCTAAAATAAGACGACGAAATCAGAAAAGAGAATTACGCTGCTGTGAAGCGAGGAAATGCATTATGAACAGTGAATATTCCTTTATATCAACGCGCCGACTTATACAGGATATTTAAATACACTTAGCTCATGCAGGTGATGGCTAAATGGAATATTCCCATTATATTTAATCATACTGTATTACATTAAATGGATGAGATTCAAATATGTACATATTTAAACAATAAAATGTAATTGAGCACATCTGGCTCCGCGTCTTTAGGCAAATGATCTTTCTCTTTCGTGGCGTGACTTGTGTGGGTGTAATCGGCCGCTAAAGTGCCGGCTCCAGATGAACGCTCCGCCCGTCTTTCCTATGGCTTATATTTCATCTCTTAACTCCTCGTATATTTCGTCATCGTGATTAACAGTTCCTCATGTTTGAAATACACAGCTCTCGCCTTCACCATTGTTCTAATTGGTCGGTCGGAGCAAACCCCGCCCCTCCCGTGCACAGATTCATTCGGAAAATCCGGAGTTTGACAGAGCGAGTTGTGAACCTGTTTTGTAGCTTATGCAGAGACGCTCAAAGAAATAAAATACTTAGATTCCCGCGTTATTATTATTATTTTTAAATGTATCAATTAGATTTAATTTAATTCTGAGCACGACACCGGCCGTGCTCTGATCTGCTCCCTCGACTTTGGCCTCTTCATCCTTCTAAACTTTGTACAAAGTCATAGTTCATTTGAGTTTTTTGTGTGCATAGGTTTTACAACAGAGCACTACGTAAATGTAGAGAGTAAAAGAGATTTTTCTGGCTTCAATTTAAATCTCATAAAATGATGGCTTAAATGTTTAAATGTTATGACTTTATTTTAGTAGTGCCCCGCATTTTTTTTATCTGGTTTGGCCCTTTTACTCTTACCGCTGCCAGAAACAAAAGTGTCAACCACTTGAATTCAAAAATGCACAAAGGCTAACCACTCTGCCACAGTGCACTATTAAGCTCATACTCTTTTCTAAGTACGTTTTTCAAATTCCATACTTTCCTCTTACTTTAAAGGAAGGCAAGGCAGACACAGAAAGCATAAAAAAGCCGTTATGATCCAATCTGTTTACAAGTATTCAAGGTCCCTCCGTAACCAACTTTTAGACGACCCTCTACGGAGTCGCTGATGAGAAATGTAAGACCCCAAACTAAGCCTCTCGAAGGATAAAGTTACGCAGTGTGGTTGTGCGGCTCAGGCGGAGATAAAACGACAGAGGAAGAGAAGCTGGCACGCCGCCCGTTCACACTGACCTAGAATGAACTCCTGGATGTGATCAAAAGACTGGACGGTGCTCACGTCCACGTCGCACAGCCATTCAATAATCTGGAGGAGAGAAATACATTCAGAGTTTAAATGGGAAGATTGATGTTGTTCTCTATGAGCCAGAGGAAGAAGGGCAAATCAGAACCAAGAGACATCTCGTTACTGTAGACCATTAAAACTGAAGCAGAAGTTCTACCGTCTTTTCGTGACAAGACATTGTTAAAGATGCTTCTACTACTTACTACGGCTGCTATTACTACTGCCAACTACAGCTAGTACCATCACTACCCTTACTATTACTACCACTCTTTTTGCCATTACTTTTATTCCTATCATATACCATATATTCTGGACTATAAGTCGCACCTGAGTATAAGTCGCACCAGCCAAAAAAAAGCATAATAGAGGAGAAAAAAACATATATAAGTCGCACTGGAGTATGAAATGCGGTTGCAAGTGTGAAAATAACAAATAATATCACATATAAGTCGCTCCGGAGTATAAGTATGTAGTATAAATATAAGTGTAAGTTGCACCCCGGCTAAAACTATGAAAAAAACTTATAGTAGACTTATAGTCCAGAAAATACGGTAACTCCAAATAGAATTAGGAGATGTATACAAAATATATATAACATGAAAGAACAATGCTGTAATAATAATAAAAAAATAATGATAATAATTATAGCAAATATATAAAATAAGGCACGCATAAAAATAAGGTTTTCCAAAAGAAAAGAAAAATAAACATAAACAAGATATTTTGCCTGAATATATGCCCACAATTGACAGTTTGTAGTATAGTTTTGGATATTTCCCAACGGTTGTTTTGGAGATGAGCAAAATTAGCATATTGAGTAAATTCTTTGCTCGTCTAAAAAAAAACAATTAGTCAAGAGTACAATACCAAGCAAGGCAAGGCAATGCGAGTTTATTTGTAGAGCACAATTCATACACAAGGCAATTAAAAGTGGAAAAAAGCAAGAAATAAATGCATTAAAGCAGGGGATAAAGTGATATGTCGGGCCGTTTCTTGCTCATTTTAAGGTCCATTCATGTTTTCGAGACATATAAAGACACACTTTAGCACGTTCCTGGTTAAAATGTTACCAAGATAATGCAAAAAAAATATCTTTGTCAATATCGCCCACCTCCGAGGGACTCTTTTCAAGCAGAAAACATTACCCACTTTGAGCCCTCAAGCTAAACAGAGTGCAACAGACATTAGAACTGCAACAAAAGCAAAGCCAGAGTTCATTCTTGTTCATGTAAAATTTAAATGTCTCGTTACTCCCTTCTTCCCTCCTGGAACAACTAAATATTGACCCAAGCTACTGATATAGTCATTTACTACCGGCAGTTAAACTCAGCCCTCTGGATATAATGAGGATACCATCAAACAAAAAAGTTAATTTGCATTAGCGCGAGTCGGGGAGGTTCATTTCCGCAGCGTTTTTAAGTTTCTGGTGAACAAAGCAAAACGTGCCAGCAGCAATTACTTTTTTTTCCCTTTTCTTTCCCCCACGCCACTGATTTCACTCCGCCGGTCCCCATTAGAGCGAATACAAAGGACACAAAAAGTTACAGTACACTTGATTTTCATTATCCCCGATTCTTTCTGCACTAATGGGACCGGCAACTCGCTTGACCTCTCAATGAAGAAAATGCACTGCCTGTCCAGCAATAAAAAAAAAGCCTGGACTCAACTAAGCAAATATAGAAGTTTTTTTTTTTAAACAACCGTGTGGAAAAGACAAATCCCGTGGTCACGGAGAAGATGCCGAGTGTGTTTGAGAAGGGTCAAATCATTGGCATTGTTGAATTAAACTCTTGTAAAGACTAAATGAACTCCAGATTTGAGAAGTTTCAATGCAAAATGGAGTACCGTATTTTCCGGACTATAAATCGCACTGGAGTATAAGTCGCGCCAGCCAAAAAATGCATAATAGAGAAGAAAAAAACATAAATAAGTTGCACTGGAGTATGAAATGCAGTTGCAAGTGTGAAAATAACAAATAATATCACATAAGTAACTCCAGAGTATAAGCATATAAGCATAAATATAAGTATAAGTCGCACTCCGGCTAAAACTATGAAAAAAGGCGCAACTTATAGTCTGGAAAATACGGTATTTATTGATGAGCCAGAACACCAACAAGACCCGGGGAGTTTCTGCAGAAAAAGCCACTGCTCCGACAGTTACACACCATTATCCCCGCTTGGTTCATGAATATTGGGCCCTGACACTCCCCTCGTTGAGATATACATTATCCTATAGACTCCTTAGTCATTGAATTTTCTCTGTTAGATAGATAGTAACATTAAAAGTAAATAAATAATAACCATACAGGCCTATGCTCTAGAGTTTTAGCATGAATTATAATGCAAAATAACCCTCGATGTTACACTCTTATCATGTTATTATAATTCTTCGTACATTTGTGAGTGTTTTTTGGAAATGCTTCATCAGCATCAAAGAAGACATCTAAAGAGCTTCTGTTCACATCACAGAAGCTCGTAGAAGGCAGTGCAGCCAAATGTTAAACTTTTTCCCTTTTGGACGGAGCAATCAAAGCAGCGTCGTGTCAAGATTTGCCTTATTTTTCACACTTCAAAAACGTCACTTCATCTGCGCGGCTTTCAACTCGACACCGACGCCCACAGCATCCGCAATGAAGAACGGGGCCAATCGTCAACGAGCACAGCATCCGCATTGAAGAACGGGGCCAATCGTCAACGAGCACAGCATCCGCAGTGAAGAACGGGGCCAATCGTCAACGAGCACAGCATCCGCAGTGAAGAACGGGGCCAATCGTCAACGAGCACAGCATCCGCAATGAAGAACGGGGCCAATCGTCAACGAGCACAGCATCCGCATTGAAGAACGGGGCCAATCGTCAACGAGCACAGCATCCGCAGTGAAGAACGGGGCCAATCGTCAACGAGCACAGCATCCGCATTGAAGAACGGGGCCAATCGTCAACGAGCACAGCATCCGCAGTGAAGAACGGGGCCAATCGTCAACGAGCACAGCATCCGCATTGAAGAACGGGGCCAATCGTCAACGAGCACAGCATCCGCAATGAAGAACGGGGCCAATCGTCAACGAGCACAGCATCCGCATTGAAGAACGGGGCCAATCGTCAACGAGCACAGCATCCGCAGTGAAGAACGGGGCCAATCGTCAACGAGCACAGCATCCGCATTTAAGAACGGGGCCAATCGTCAACGAGCACAGCATCCGCAGTGAAGGACGGGGCCAATCGTCAACGAGCACAGCATCCGCAGTGAAGAACGGGGCCAATCGTCAATGAGCACAGCATCCGCAGTGAAGGACGGGGCCAATCGTCAACGAGCACAGCATCCGCAGTGAAGAACGGGGCCAATCGTCAATGAGCACAGCATCCGCAGTGAAGAACGGGGCCAATCGTCAACGAGCACAGCATCCGCAGTGAAGAACGGGGCCAATCGTCAACGAGCACAGCATCCGCATTGAAGAACGGGGCCAATCGTCAACGAGCACAGCATCCGCAGTGAAGGACGGGGCCAATCGTCAACGAGCACAGCATCCGCAATGAAGGACGGGGCCCAATCGTCAATGAGCACAGCATCCGCAGTGAAGAACGGGGCCAATCGTCAATGAGCACAGCATCCGCAATGAAGGACGGGGCCCAATCGTCAACGAGCACAGCATCCGCAATGAAGGACGGGGCCCAATCGTCAACGAGCACAGCATCCGCATTGAAGAACGGGGCCAATCGTCAACGAGCACAGCATCCGCATTGAAGAACGGGGCCAATCGTCAATGAGCACAGCATCCGCAATGAAGGACGGGGCCCAATCGTCAACGAGCACAGCATCCGCATTGAAGAACGGGGCCAATCGTCAACGAGCACAGCATCCGCAGTGAAGGACGGGGCCCAATCGTCAACGAGCACAGCATCCGCAATGAAGGACGGGGCCCAATCGTCAACGAGCACAGCATCCGCAATGAAGGACGGAGCCAATCGTCAACGAGCACAGCATCCGCAGTGAAGGACGGGGCCAATCGTCAACGAGCACAGCATCCGCAATGAAGGACGGAGCCAATCGTCAACGAGCACAGCATCCGCAATGAAGGACGGAGCCAATCGTCGATGAGGAAATAAATACAACAGGAATAGAGAAAAGAGATGGATGTAATCAGTGGTGGTCTTGTCAAATGTCACGTATAGTCAATGTGATGCAATTTTTTTTGACCATTGTTCCGCTCAAACTGTTACTCACCACAACTGTTACTATCACTATTAGTACTACTCTGTTTGTCATTACCTCTACTACAGGGGTGTCCAAACGTTTTTCACCGAGGGCCGCATTTTGAAACTTATACGGAGCAGAGGGCCACAGACAACCCAACAATGTCGAATTTGTAGAATGACAAAGTGAATCATTCAAAATTTTGCATTTGACCGTTTAGATGAGCCTCCACACCTTTAATAAGACTTGGAACATTAATATTAGGTTGGTACACATTTTTGTACTTTGGACCAACTTAGGAGGAAGCCAACAAAAATTGGTTTGAGGGCCGAATTCTGCCCCCGGGCCGTACTTTGGAGCCAGCTCTAATACTACTACTATTATTACTACACTACACTACTGCAAATACCCAGTGTGCAATAGTACAGAAGGCCAGTTACATTAAATATGAATCCGATTCTGATATAATCAATCAATAGTTTCTTGACAGATTCGTCTTGACTCGTCTTCCTCAGCAGTGCAGACGCTTTAGTCGTAGTCACAGAGAGCAATGAGTTGGATCGGGAGGCTACTGAGGTACGGCAGCTGTCATTTGGGCTGTGGGGGCACGCCAACTTCCCCACACCAGTCCCAACTGCAGGTGGTGCTGTCGTCCAACTGCCCCGGGTCAGAAGACGGCGTCAAAATCTGTTTAAATCAACTGACCAGACACGTCACTGCGACATCAGAGAAAGCAGCCCAAACTGCCAAGTCCGTTAATAAGAAACTATTGTATAATGACATTTACTTCTGTGGGTTATTCAATGAACTGTACATTTATATTTAAAATAGCAATAATAACAATGAACTTAACGATTGTTTCTACACGTGTGAGCCTTTTCTTACTAAATACATTTTACATGTACTTCTACTATTACTACAGTACATCTCTTTGAAACGTCCTTTTCTCTGCTACTTTGAACTCAACACTGACATCTACAGCCTGCACGGTGAACTACAGGCAGCATCAGCCACTCTTCCAATGCGTAAAACCTTTAGCCTCAAGGGAAAAGGCAGCTTCATCCGTCCTCCCACATCGATCTTGTGAAGAACTTTGGTAAAGAACTTCAGTTTTACTCCAAAAAAAATGATGCCTTCACGATGCAGAACACAGTCAATTTCCTTAAAATGTCACTGACCTCCCCCGTCCCTCCCTCCCCCGTCCCTCCCTCTCCCTTGGGTGGGTACCTTGAGCTCCAGATTTGGGTCGTTTCCCATGTAAACCAGCAGGCAGTGGAGGGCAGCCAGGCGCTCAGGGTCAGGCTCACTGCCGGGACACCTTGGGACGGGTGATGGGACAAAGAGGCAAATTTACATTTACACAACATAAGCATATATACGAAAGACAGCACTGCGTGTACACAGATGGTGTGGGAGAGAGGCAGTTGTCAAGAACTCCGCTAAATGTGCAAGAAAAGTCTGAGGAATACAAAGTTACGGACAGGTTAAGGTTAAGCTAAACTTTCTCTCGTAGGTGTATTTGTTTGTCTGCGCTTGGCTTATACTTTAAAGCTGCCCGAACAACCTGTCAAGACCACAAGATCAGGAAACCGTAATAGAACCACAATGGAGCATAATGGAAAAGTGCAAAAAGAGCAGCATTTCAGTTAAGCAAACAAATAACAAAAACAAGTATAGGATTGTAGTCGACAAGGGAGATTTTTGATCGACTAAAGACATTCGTTGTGCATCAATTAGTTGACTAAAAAGGGGTGTGGCACAATGGCTACTACATAACTTAACTTAACTTAACATAACTAGTAACTTAACATAAAACTAAAGAAACAGCATCTTCATGAGTAAAAAGGGAAACGTCACTCCCAAAACTCCAGCTGATCCATGCTTTTCCCGTTCTGCTGTAATGTAAATGCTCCATGTAAATATCCTTATGATTCTAATAAAATATTTCGCTGACTATCAAAAACGTTGGTCGACTCTATCGGCCAATTAATCGACTAAAAAACCACAAAAAAACACAAAAGATTACAATTGCCGAGCTCTTTTTCAGGAGTGTCTCACTGGATGATTAGAGGGATTTCTGTGAGCAGTTTGCACGTTAGTTTGGTTTATTTTATCAACCTAAAACATATGCAAATGATACGTTTTAGTTTGATAAAACTGCTCACAGAAACCCCCATTAGACTGAGGGAAAAAGGTCTCTGGTTGGTGAAGTTTTAAATAACGCCGTGACCGCCACCGCCTTCTTAACAACCTTATCAAACGGAGAGGTAATTAAGCACTTAAACAAAATGGTGTGCAGTGTTGGGGATTAGGGCGCTCATTGACTCCTCACTGTGTCAAACAGACAGCAGTAAGTGATCCACAACATTAACGCATCGTGTCTGGATCGTGACTTTTCCCGTCCGCAAAAAGCTCAGGAAATAATTAACATACGTTTCAATCTGTCGTTGAAGTTGTCGCTGTCGTCGAAAGATATCAACGCCAAGACAAGAACGTGTAAGAACGCTATAATTCAATGCAGAATGCAAAATACCTTATTTTTTTGGACTACAAATCGCATATTTTCATAGTTTTGGCCGGGGTGCGACTTATATTTATACTCATAATACTCCGGAGCGACTTATATGTGATATTATTTGTTATTTTCACACTTGCAACCGCATTTCATACTCCAGTGCAACTTATATATGTTTTTTCTTCACTATTATGCCTTTTTTGGCTGGTGCGACTTATACTCCGGTGCGATTTATAGTCCAGAAAATATGGTATTTGTATACGTATTATGATGACTCCTTTAACTTCTGGTTTGTCTTTTTAAATACAAAGTTACATGTCTGCGATGCCTTTTAAACACGAAATGGGAGCCCTTTCATTAGTGTCTAACAAATTGCGAATCAGAGTAATATTGTATCGACGAATCTTTTGTTGTTGCGCATTGCCCCAAAGACACAGATTAATCTGAGGTAGAACGGTTTGATCAATACTGTCCCAAGGCCCAAAACGATGTGCTCGCAAAGTTATTGCAGAATACGTTGCAGCAGATACTCGCACAGCCTGACTAGATTTAACAGTACAAAATGGCGTGTGGGCCTGCTGTTTTATTGTGTATTGTAATGAGAAACAATATGTCAAACTCGGTTATAAACTCATCTATCAAGACAACATCTGATTAGCTCTCACTGTCCTTTTCATCTCACTTTGTCTTTTACTTCCATTTTATTTCTTATTTATTTATTCAACCAACTAATAGAGGCCGTTAGGTGTGTATGCACCTTTTCCCCCTATTTACTCATATTTTTTCATTCATTCCCGTTTCTCTTGTATGTAGTATTTTTTGTAGTCTATTTTTAGCACAGTTTTTTTGTATATAATATTTTGGTCAATATATATGTTTGTATATTTTTTGTAGTCCGATTTTAGCACCGTTTTTACATATGTTGACACACGGTTTTTGTTTGCGCACCCTGGAGTTGTTACTGTGTTTCTTCTTCTGGTTTTTGTTTGTTTGTCAGAGTTAATTGTTTCTCTTCAAAAAAAGACAACAAAAGAGTAAAGCTTTAACAAAACCAAGAGGAAAAGCAGACGGTAAAAGCAAGAAGTTAAAATAAGGCTTTTGAGCTCTTACATTGTGTCTCCTGTGTCCTTCTAAATGAGTTAGAGGCCAAGATGAAGAAGAAATCTGTAATATTGCTCTTTGCTACATTTCCTTTTCAACCGCTCTAGCCATTCGTATAAACACATTCTCTCTCCCCTCTGCCGCATTGAGCAAGCCTTCGTTTGTACGATACAACGTCTAAATCTTTTCTTTTTTTTATCATTCTAATGACGCTATTCAGGCAGTATTATGTCAGTAAATGCAGTAAATGTGATAAAATGTGCCTGTAAATGTCACGTTTGAGGTTTAAGTGGTGCAAATGGACTGTAAAATCACTCCCAAAAGTGCAGAAATATCATTCTATGCTATACTTTTAGAAGATTACACTACAAGTCTCGGTTATTTTCATTTTTAATCATCAGCTCTTACTGCAGCCTTCTTCAAATATGAACTTGTAACAGACATATTGTAACAGACACTGTGCAATTCATGTGCAATTACTGTCGTGACATATATTCATGTGCAATTACTGTCGTGATCACATGCAATGGTATTTATTTATTTATTTGTTTATTTATTTATTTATTATTTTCCCCTCCATCCCTGGTCGTTGGGTAATGGGAGGTTTTGTCTATGGGAGTTTTTGTTTATAGGAGATCTTCTACTGAGAGTGTTTTTCAGACTTCCTATAAGTGTTCTGTTCTTCTGTATCTACCTCTGTATCTACCTGCGTTGCATCAATGAAATTTCCCCATGTAGGACAATAAAGGAATATCTTATCTTTATCTTACATATAATTTTGCACATCTCTAATACAACCATTGTGATTCATTTTATCTCATTTCTTATGATATATCTCTAGAACAAGGTGCAAAGAGAACTCACTTTGAAGCCTTGTCAGCTCTGAGTATCTGCAGCAGGCGAGCAGCGCTGAGCTCCGCAGAGTGAACCCTCCCACTGCTCAGCTCCAGCAGAGAAACGCTGGCCTTTTCCTCCGAGCGCAGCACCGCAATGTCGGCTGAGCGGCACTGCAGCCCCAAGTCCACGTCGTGACCTTAAAGTTAGCAAAGTATTGTCAGTAACTCTTACCTTCCCACCGACTCCTTTGCTTATAAAATATAGAGCTTATTCTTACCGGAGAGAAACAGAGAGTGGCAGAGCATTTCCTGCTGCCTGGTGTTTATCAGGTGTAAGAAATGGCCCTCCACAAACACCACGATGTAGTAACCTAGAAGAAAGGATTGCCATTATTGCAATGTTTTCAACTGCACGATTTGAGTTGATTCCATGCGGTAAATAGCAAATTAGTAAGTGTTTGTGTTCGACTACCTTTATTCCAACTATTCTAATTTATGTTCATTAAAAAATATATAACAGTAACAACAACAACAACAACAGACTCTGGGTCATACATGCAAATCCACCGCTCACTACAAAATGCAACTATGAAAAGGAGGGGCTTAAACAGGAAGTTGTTGGTCCAATTTGTATCACTAAGCTGGTTTAGAACTTTAGATATTATACAAATGTGTTATTTCCTTTTGATTCTGTCTGCTGCACATATTATTAACAACATTAGTAGAGGGGATTTGTTCAAGAAGGGATGAAATAATACTTTCATTGCATTAAAATGGATTTGTCCTGCTTTTTAAAACACTGCAAAAACAATAAGTCATTTGTAAGACTTTTTTTATTTATTTATTTTGTGTTTTTGCAAATGAACCCCTCATTTCCCTTCATTATCTCTATCAATAAATACTAGAAAAAATAATAAAATGTCTTATTTAAAACGTTTAATGGCTACTAAGTTCAGTTGTCTATATTTAAAAAACAAAAACAAATACAATGCATTTGGCAAATGTACGAAAAGAGTCATAATCAGGTAACAGTTCCAAATGCATCTGACGTAATACTTTTCCAAATCAAGATTGCACTTCCAAAAGCTCTAAAATGTCCAATAATAATAATTTTCAAAGTGATTTCATCTACTTTCACCGCCCCCCCACCAGAAAAGCTACATAGTGTACCTTTAAAACAGCAGGGAGCCTTTTCTTGTGTGTTAATATGTTGTACACACTTTATATGCAGTACTGTGTGTGTGTTTTTTTTTTACGCATTGAATTACAAAAACAAATGGCGTGTTCGGCGGTGAGACGTAGAGCCACACTTTGCGCTCTGTTGCATTCATAACTGTGTTGAAATGTGAGAGAGCGAGCGTGTTATTATGTTTTCTGTTTGTTCTGGACCTAAGGGGATGAAGAGAGGATGGAGCTGAGCGCTTCTCTCCGACAACTCCACACTGCCCGGGGACACTTGAAATGTCTTACTGCAGCCTGTGGACGAGCAGGAGAAAACAAACAACGCACAAGCTCAGTCAAAACACATTTTCACAGCGTAGGGATAACGACAGCAGATTATGTACTCATTTATAACCAGTAACTTCATATACAAGTCGCAATAATACCTATATCGATCAATACATGAGGGTTGGAACAACGTATTGTGGGGCTTAATATTTACTGTGGGTACTTTTTCTGTGCCCTACTGGGGGATTGTTTTGAAGCTAGTATTTTTTGACTATTGCAGGAAGTATGTGTGAATAAAGCCGGAACATTGCCAGTAACCGCTGCTCGTTTCTTTGGTCGCAGGCTTGGTTTCCCAGGTTACGCTGTGCAGTTAAGTTCCATTTGAATTGAATTTAAATTATGCAGCACATTGCTACAGTGAATACAGAGAGACGAATGGGTCAGAGCCGAGTGTTCTGGGACTGAAGCCTGTGAACGAGGGTCAGAGCTGAAGCCTGTGAACGAGGGTCAGAGCTGTGAACGAGGGTCAGAGCTGTGAACGAGGGTCAGAGCTGAAGCCTGTGAACGAGGGTCAGAGCTGTGAACGAGGGTCAGAGCTGTGAACGAGGGTCAGAGCTGAAGCCTGTGAACGAGGGTCAGAGCTGTGAACGAGGGTCAGAGCTGAAGCCTGTGAACGAGGGTCAGAGCTGTGAACGAGGGTCAGAGCTGAAGCCTGTGAACGAGGGTCAGAGCTGTGAACGAGGGTCAGAGCTGTGAACGAGGGTCAGAGCTGAAGCCTGTGAACGAGGGTCAGAGCTGAAGCCTGTGAACGAGGGTCAGAGCTGTGAACGAGGGTCAGAGCTGAAGCCTGTGAACGAGGGTCAGAGCTGAAGCCTGTGAACGAGGGTCAGAGCTGAGTGTTCTGACTTTGTGCACATATGTGTGAATGGGGCTGTAGATAGAACAAAAGTGTTTCATTCTGCTCTTTATGTCCCTCTTATGGCAGTCAACATAACACCACAGTGAACTTTACAAACAGAATTGTGTGTACCATTTGTACTTGAACACTCATGTAGTTACTTTTATATAAATACCAACACATTTCTATGGACTTTAAATATTGTTATTGTGACAGGCCAACGGAATACAATTGAATTTATAAAGATTATTTTGTTCAAGTGACATCCCGGCAGCATATGGGGTTGCTTAACTTACAATTTCTGGGTGTGATTTGATTTGAACCTATTCACTTATATAAATGCTTCTATATGAGCAATGACCGTAGTGAAAATAACAACAGACCAAACCCGAGAAGCTGAAAGTCTGACACAGTTTTACCTTTGTGGACGAGAGCCACAGTGTACACCACTTCTCCGTTGCTTCTGTTCACGGGGTGATTGTAGCAGATGCACATGCTCCCTACAAGAAGCAGAACAAGCAAAACGTGTCACTGATGCAAAACAACAAACAAAAGTAAATTAGCATACCATCTACAACTGATTACATGCAAGTATTACCCACACTACAACATTCTTTTTGAAGCTTTGAAATTTGTACGTGTTATTTTGGACTCAAAACACCACATTTACATAGATGCTTTCTCATTTAAAGGAATAATAGAGGATTTTTCGCCGATTTCAGAACTCAAGTGACTATATACTTATATACTATACAACTTATATGTGATATTATTTGTTATTATGCATTTCATACTCCGGTGCAACTTATATATGTTTTTTTCCTTCTCTATTATGCATTATTTGGCGACTTATACTCCGGTGCGTCTTATTTTTCGGAAAATACGGTATTAGCGCAACGGATCGCATCGCATCTCTCGTGTCTGCAGAGTTCCGTCTCTTCTGAGCTCGAACTCAGTCTTTCTCTGTCTCATTTTTGTACTGTACACTGAAGGAACTCGCTAAACACACAACGGTATATCAACCACGCATGCGCAGCCAGGGACATGTGCTGATATCCTGGGAACGAGGCTGCAGGTGTGCAGTAGGACGCAGGGAATAATTGACATGTGGGAGAACTACTCGGCTGTCCACGCCACGAGGAAATTCAGACTCAGATTGCTGGCAAAAAATCCTCTATTAGTGTTCAATTTGTTGCACCTCAAGCATTTCAATCTATGTGCGGGACAAATCTTGCAAGTAAATGAAGTATACATCCATTATGATAAAGAACATTCTGAAAAATATGGCTCCATATTAATCAAAATAGGAAAAGGATGAATCACCAAAACAATAAAACAAAACAAAACACATTAAACTTCATTTTACTTTCCCCAATGCTTTTGATAGAGATTGAATGTCCTTGATTAAGTTTGCACTATGTAACTCTTCTGGTTGGGGGTTTACCACCTGCTTGGAGACAAATAGGTCTCAAGGTACAGGTCGGATCTGTGGAGAGGTGACCCACGCTCATAGTACCTTATTTTCCGCACTATAAGGCGCACTTAAAAGCCTTTCATTTTCTCAAAACGACAGTGCGGCTTATATATGGATTAATTCTGGTCGTGCTTACTGACCTAGAAGCAATTTTGTGTGGTCCATGTTTTGTTTTGCTTAATGCGCCTTATAAAAAATAAGATCCAAAATAGATCATTAATTGACAGTGCGCCTTATAGTGCGGAAAATACTGTATTATAGTATAGAATTTTTTGCAATGGAATAAGTTTAAGCTCGATAAGTTCAATGCAATACAGTGAAACATCTGTATGGAGACAAGCAGATGGCGAGCCCCCAACAGAAAAGTGACATAGTGCACCTTTAAAAACACACCAACAACCTCATGAGACAGTCAGTTAAATCAAATCTGTTACGACTGAGACTTACGTTCTTGTTTTAAGGGAGAAAGAAATGACGCACAACACAAATACACACACATAAACGTTAGTCGTGTACAGCAGCTGCACTCTTTATAACCTCAGGACCCATTATTTATGCATTTTGTTTGTGTGAGAAAGTATGTTACCAATTCTGTCCGTGAACACTTCCATTTTAACAAGCTCCTGCTCTGGTTTGTCCGCGTGATAATGATCGAAACCCAGATTCACAAACCTGTTGACAAAAAACAACACACACAAAACAAAAAAGCAGGGAAAAATAAGGATGATGAATGCGTCTTGCAAAAATAAACCTAGCAGCACCGCAAAGGAAATGTATAGGGATTAACTTGTGTTTGCCTAAATAAAAGGTATTAATAATAAACAGAGAAAAGTAAGAAAGCTGAGATCACACTTTCTCTATTTGTGCTGTATGCATTGGCTTACTTTACGACGGGGAATGAATTAGCAGGCATCTCTAACGGGAGTTCCAGCTGTAGAAATGAGACATACAAATTAAACTGTGATCTATCGAGCTGCATTAAAATGACCAGAATATTAATCATAAAGCGAGTAGTTTTGACTTGTTTTAACGGATGGATTTTTTACAAGAGGTTTCTGATTGTTTCAAACGTACATACCAAGTTGCCAACGAACAAACGAACGATGAATGTCATGCAAAATTTTCTTGAAACCGGTCGGAAAAGCCATGAAAAAAGGTACCATATGTCGCACCTTTTTTCATAGTTTTTGGCCGGGGTGCGACTTATACTTATGTTTATACTTATATACTTATACTCCGGAGCGACTTATATGTGATATTATTTGTTACTTTCACACTTGCAACTGCATTTCATACTCCAGTGCGACTTATATATGTTTTTTTCTTCTCTATTATGCATTTTTTGGCTGGTGCGACTTATACTCCAGTGCGATTTATAGTCCGGAAAATACGGTAATTCAGGCAATCAAATCCAAAGTCATCAAACCAACACAATTCCAGATTGATAGTTGAAATTCCAGTCATTTTAATCCAGTGTATAAAAGCACAATGCAAGTTTTCATTTTCGGTTGGTGGACAAATAAAAAGGCCTGAGACGTACCGCATTTTCACAGTTGTGGTTTGAATAGAACTGCACGCATCGCAGCAGGTACTTGCCCTGTAACATACAGAAGATGTGAAGAAAACGCTGCCAACTTTGATACCACAAACAAACACTCAGTTACACCAATGACTACACGACTCTACCCCCATTAATATGACACTTCAGGTGGTCGTAATGTTCTGCCCGATCCTCGCACCGTGCTTCGTTGGCATTGTTGTGGAAAAATATAATCTGGCCCTTTGCTTTTTCATTTTCAATTCTATTTCAATTTGATTTAGTTCTAACACACAAAGTCACAATCTGACACAACCCCTCTTTGCCTGGAAATTGACATGTCTGCACTTCCTGGAGAGACCAGGAAGCTCCCCGTTTTGTTTCACACTAGGACAAAGCCAGCAAGACATGTGAATTGAATTAATGCGAATGTTATCCACTGTCTCCTTCCTGTAACCCCTGTTCCTTTTGTCCCTTTTGTCCCTGAGTCCGTGTATGTCGGGTCATGTGACTAATGTGTGTATAAATAAGGAGGACCTGGGACGAGGGGGGATCTGATCATGTAATGTACCAGAGAGAGAAAAACGCCTGATTAAATCACCTTAACATTGAGACAAAGCAACTCGCTTCCTTGCCTTATTCTTGCCATTACAGCATGCTCGTTACCTTGAGAGTCACGTAGTAGAGTCTTTGCGTGTGCCCGTCCCACTGGACCCAGCACAGGTCTTCCACGATCCTCTCTGCCGTTCTGGTCAGCCTCTCCGGGTACGCCATCACCTGGGTCGAGTGAAACGCATTCAAATTCAGCTTTGGCAGACGTTCCCCTGAATCTTTAATGCAAAGTCCTCAAAAGGATAAAAGCTGCTTTGTACTTTTAAAAGTTGAATGAGGTGGAATAGAAGCCCCGTCTGCCCTGATTGTCTGATGAATCACTTTGTAGTACCCATTGTTTTACGCAGCGTCTGGAGCAAGTTTAAAGAAAGTTATGTCTTTTACAGAAGTCTCAAGAGTCTCGTCACAAAGTACTTATTTAGAACTTTGCCCCGTGTGCAATTGAACTATGGGAATATTAAAGGAAGGGCATGTGTCTTGACAGTGTCTTGACCAGCACAATGATGATATACCATATTTTCCGGATTATAAATCGCACCTTTTTTCATAGTTTTGGCCGGGGTGCGACTTATACTCCAGAGTAACTTATATGTGATATTATTAGTTATTTTCACACAGGCAGCCACAAGAGGGCGCTCTAGGCTCTACGCGACGCAGAAGAAGAATCTGCACTTCCTCTACCTCTGGAGTTTGTGGAGTTGTTTAGAAGTGACACAGAGGAAGAAGAATTCAATGGATTTAGTGATTTGGGGTAATACTGATGCTTTGGTAAACTTGTTAGCATGTTCTTTATGCTATAGTTATCTGAGTAACTAACTAACCAGACACAAAAAAATGTGACTTATACTCCAGTGCGACTTATACATGTTTTTTTCTTCTCTATATTGCGACTTATACTCCAGAAAATACGGTAAGTGTAAAAATATGCCATGGCTCACGTTCAAAACCTCCAGAATCATGGTAATGCTTTAAACTACGGTTCCTAAGTGCAGTATTTGTAAGGTGTTAATGAGCACATGTTATTTGTTTATAAGTGCTTAAACAATTACTACTAGTATTTGTAGATTACTTATACTTTATAAGCCATTAACCAAAAACATGTGTGTGTTAATAAACCATGTTCAAATTGTTTGTAAGAGCGTCAGTGAGCTGCTCAAAGAAACAGTTTTCATACATTTTACAACAGATCATTTCTTGTAAATGTATAAACAACTACTACTGCTTAATGCATGATGAATAATTTACTAATGAACCTTACTTTAGGACCTTATTTTAGGCTACACTGGTGCATGATTGGTGCAGATGCAGAACTTTAGTAGTGACCATTCACATCAGAGAGAGGCATTTTAGGTGTAGGAGACAGTTTGCGGGCACTGTGTGAATGTGGGGGAGGGGCGGGGTCTCACGTGGTCATGGGTGTGTGTGAGTGGAGATGTTACATTTAATTCACCTGGTTCTGGGTGGCCATAATTTTTGTTGACCGCCTTCGGTTTGCCTTTTGATTTTCTTTTTAATCCACTCACTACAGCAATGCAATATTCTGGCCTCTGTGTTGACACCCGCTTATGTTCTGCTGTTACCTTCGCACCATTAAATCACCTCAAACGCAATACGGATCCTGCATCTTTGTTCATTACTCTTAAGCGCGTCACACAACGTTACAGGACCCGACCGGCTTCGCCCCTCGGCGGCTTTACAGGAGCAGGTAGCCGCTAAATTAGGTTGAATCCGATTGATTTCAGCATCCAAACTGGCAACCCTGCTCTCTTGATTGGAGAATAACACACCAAATGATGAACATCGATCCACAATGTTTTTTATAAATAAGAATAAATCAGCATTAGAATTGTAATTTGTAAAGATTGATTGATTGAAACTCAACTAGTCCCTTCAACTTCAGATATTCTCAATAATAAATAAGAATCTCCTCCATATTATGCTCAAATAACATGAACGGATGAAATTCATTTTGGTTGTGTGATTAATGATTACAAGTGGTAGTTTTGTATCTTTTGTTGATATAAAAATAAGAGAACAACAACAGAAAATGTATTATGATGAAAAAACAAAAAACATCATGCAATAGGGTATTAGTCATGGATCTATTATATTATCGGTATTAGTGGATTAGATTTGGATGAAAACCTAATTCAGCTAAAAATACTCGTTTGCATTTTTATTAGTAAAAAGAGATGATTTGCACAAAACTGAGTTGGATTGTGAACAGCCATTTAGATTACTGCTGTGAACTGGGATTAAGCTGTGAGGCATAGATTCCTGCGTGAGACGGCTTCAGGCCAAGGTAGACGGAATGACTTAGGAAAAAAAAAAACATACAACTTTATCATTTCTTCAATCCGTGTGTGGAGTATCCCAGACTCACCACTCTGTAGCCCTCCTGCCTGGTCAGCAAAATGTGGTACAGGTCCACGTCTAAAAAACAGAGGAGTCATTTATTACACGGGGGAAATCATGTAGGAACCGGGTACAGTGGTTGGACAATATTTCAAGAATAAAATCAGGTGACTGCACGTTTAACAGAACAGCGTGAAATCATAATAGATACTTTCAAATTCAAAAGGTTATAGATAAGGACACGATTGGATTTGGTCACAACGACGCCCCTTTTCAAGTCATACATCCCAAATAAAGCTGCTGCACCACTAAACTCCACAAGGGCAGGGACGGGGGCAGGGACGGTGGCAGAGACGGTGGCAGGGACGGGGGCAGGGAGGGGGCAGGGACGGTGGCAGGGACGGGGGCAGGGACGGTGGCAGGGACGGGGGCAGGGACGGTGGCAGGGACGGGGGCAGGGACGGTGGCAGGGATGGGGGCAGGGACGGTGGCAGGGACGGGGGCAGGGAAGGGGGCAGGGACGTGGCAGGGACGGTGGCAGGGACGGGGGCAGGGAAGGGGGCAGGGACGGTGGCAGGGAAGGGGGCAGGGACGGCGGCAGGGAATTTGTATCGACACTAACGACGTCGGTCGCAATGATCAAGCTTTGAGTTTCAGCGATGGCACCGAGCTGTACAAATGAACATGCGCAGAACCAAGACTTTAAAGCGCCCCCTATAGGTCGGACGACTCGTTAAAACAAAATGCAGTTAAAATAAATATATTTTGAATTTTGCTAAAAAATATAAAAATGTTATCACAGAATAGCACATTTTTTAGGTTTATATTTTCACTTCCTGTTTGTAATTGATGACATCACACTAGGAAATTACACTGGGCGAAAACTCATCTAATCACAATTTTTTTTTATTGGACAAAAACTACTACACCTTTATAAAATCATATGGATAATTAATGGGTGGGTGAAATGCCAAAAACTTCATAGTACAATTTTCTGGAGCCTTGGTCATAATTTCATGTTTTTTATCACGATTTATGTAGCAACAAAAAATGCACTCTGTAGAGTAAAGGTACTCCGGTGCAGTTACTCTTCCATTTGGTAGTATTCAGAACTACTTTCCTAAAATCAAGTCAAAACATTGTTGTATTTGATCCTGCAATTAAGCGGTTAAAACTGCATGGTATAGGTGAATTTTTTTTTTTTAAAACAAGTAGAAAACGATACGATTTACGGCTTATTTGTGAGTACAAATTAATCGCATGGTGCATGGTACTATGGTGCATTTTACACAATAATATAATGCAACTTGACATGGAAGAATACAGTACTCTGATGAGACCATGTAACGGAATACATCTGAATGCAGGTATTCAGTATTCTGTAACTAAATATATTTTCTTTATAAATATCTTTATATTCCCTTTCAGAGGAAACTAAAGCTTCTGAAAGTATATACTTCACTATGATTGGCTTCATTCGCCTGTCACTCAGAGCAGGGGGGAGGATGACCAATTAGGAGTGTGAAAAGCTTGAGCATAAAGTGACATTAAACAGAAGACGGTTCAAGCAAGATGACGATTTTTTTTGCCCTTAAAAAACAGCAACAAAACGCACATCTTCACAGTAAACATAAACCGCATTTGTTTCCATGCATAATTGATTGATCTCGACAAACAAACCTCCTCTTACAACAGGATACGACAGATACAAATTCTGGTCGGCCAATTAATCGACAAAATGACTAGTGAAAGTAGTAGTAGTAGTAGTAGTAGTAGTAGTAGTAGTAGCCCTATGTATACCTAGCCCACATTGCTAGTACACGGTATGTGTCGAGTTGCAGCTCATTCTTTCTTGCATTTCATACTCCAGTGCGACTTATATATGTTTTTTTCTTCTCTGCATCTCTTCTTCTGCATTTTTTGGCTGGTGCGACTTATACTCCGGAAAATACAGTACTTTGAAGCGAAATATTTTGCCAGTTCGAAAATGTTTACGTAATGTTTGGCAACGATTCGCACATAACTTTTAGCTGCTTTTGCCAATCGAAACAGAACAAATCCACATTAATTCTGACATTAAACAGAAGACGGTTCAAGCAAGATGACCATTTTTTTGCCCTTAAAAAACAGCAACAAAACGCACATCTTCACAGTAAACATAAACCACATTCATTTCCATGCATATTGATTGATCTCGACAAACAAACCTCCACTTACAACAGAAAAACAACAAATTCATTCCACTCCAGAGCCACAAAACGCCAAGAAAATCCCTCCAAACCCGGCTCTGAACCACACGCATTCACCGCCGCAGAGTTGGCTGCAGATCTGTCGACTAAACAGACCGTTCCAACCAGATCCCGACGCGGTTCTTTCCCCGTCGCTCAGCGCTCGTGAAAAGTTACAGACTCACATCCTTCTTCAGTCAGCAGCAGCAGGTGGCTCTCCAGCACTGATCTTCTGTCAGCTTCGTCTTGATGCAGGAACTACGCGCAGCCATAAGGGAACATGAGTTGGCAGTGTTACTGAAGCCGGCAGATGGAGGATGTGTAAAGCTAATTCTCTTTTTTTTTTAACGCAGCGGTTATATTCAGCTACGTGCATTTTGAGAGGATTCCTGCTTTAAAGCTCGTCTACGAAAACGCCGGAGCGAATGTATTGATGAGCGTCTGAATACAGCTCTTTTAAATAAGAAAATAAGATTAAATATATGGTATTTGTTGTGCCGTAGTCGACTGAAGTATCTAACACCAAACTGCACGCAAAAGAAAACAAGAGTTCATGCAAAAACAACTACCGTATTTTCCGGACTATGAGACGTACCGGAGTATAAGTCGCACCAGGTAAAAATGCATAATAGAGAAGAAAAAAACATATATAAGTTGCACTGGAGTATGAAATGCGGTTGCAAGTGTGAAAATAACAAATAATATCATATATAAGTCGCTCTGGAGTATAAGTATAAAGTATAAGTTTCACCCCGGCCAAACTATGAAAAAAGGTGCGACTTATAGTCTGGAAAATACGGTATTTCTACAGTAAAATGTCGTTGAGTAAAGAGTGGGTTTCAGCTCCAAGTCGAGGACCTTTTCACCCATTGAAAAGATAAAAAAATTGGGTTGTAAACTGTCAATCACTATGGCAACACTCGTACATTCTCATCATTCCGAAGCCCGTGGCTAAATTGGACGATTCCGCTCACGATTCACTCCATAGTCATAGCATTTAGTCGACTGATACAAATTCTGGTCGGCCGATTAATTGACTAAATGACTGTAGAAGTAGTAGTAGTAGTAGTAGTAGTAGTAGCCCTAATTAATAGTACATGGTATGTATTATACTTGTGTGGAGCGACTTATATGTGATATTATTTGTTATTTTCACAGTTGCAACCACATTTCATACTCCAGTGTGACTTATACATGTTTTTTTCTTCTCTATTATGCATTTTTTGCCTGGTGCGATATATCGAAATACGATACTTTGACGCTAAATATTTTGCCAATCGAAACAGAACAAATCCGGAGCAGAACACGGTAAGACGACTCAGGAGAAAAACAAACAAAATCAGTTTTGATGACGCTTTGAGGCAATGAACTCGTAAAATAAATTGTGTGACACCCGGGTCTGCGTCGTCAGCTGCCGGACGCAGTAAAAGCCGGCGGTCAAACAAACTCCACCTGAACTTTGACCCTGAAATCCACTGCCTTCAGGACCTTCGTGTCGTTGATGGGGTGGATTTCTATGAGCAGGGTGAGACATTTCGACGCTGCAAAAAGCGAACAAAGACACGGAAATGGTGCGATATAAATAATGCTGTGTCATTTTTAGACATACGGGAACACATAGTACCTGGTTTGAGCCCCCCGACTTCTCTCGTGGTTTGTGCCAGACTCACAGCTGCGTGGAAAAACATATCAATTATATATATGTATATATACAGACACCAAAACCTGTGCAGTAACGAGGTAACGCGGAAGCCACTGTATTGTAAAGCTCTAATTTGCCTAATGATGTGGTTTCTTGGTTAAAAACACTGCGTAATGTGCGATTTGTTCAAATTGTTTGCACGTGTTCCAGTTTTATCTCTCGCTCCCGGAAGAACGAACCAATCAATGAGCTCAATGCAGTCTGTTGTTCAAAAGGATGGTGTAAATCTGTAAATCTGTCCCGTTTTGAGATTAACGACGTGTCTTGTGCTCATAAAAAGGACAGAGAATAACCGCATTCTCTGCCAGTCTTCAAAGCGTATTCATTTTAAAACATTTTCTTTCAAGCCGATTCTTTTAAAAGGTGCTCTGTGTAACGTTTCTGCTGCTTTGCCAGGAATGCTCCGAGCGTGACAGTAAACTTTACCAGTGGCGTGCGGTCAGGGCAATCAAGGCACTCGGTGATTAACCAATAAAATCTAAAATTACCTTTTGTCACAACTATATATGTGTAAGAATTGTAGCTCGTTTTCCCCTTCACGTCTGCTGCTGAAGCTTGGCTGAACTGACGGTGTGCTTTAGTGGCCACTACAGGCCGCTAGGCAGTACTGCGTGTGAAGCATGGTTCCGTGTTAAGATAAGATATGCCTTTATTTGTCAGGAAGCTTTAAAAAAAAAAAACTCTTAATAGAAAAACTCTTATAAACAAAACTCCTATAGACAGAACCTCTCATATTCTTATTAAGGCTCGTTCACTTCTTTTAGAGCTCTGCACATGCTCTGAGGACAAACCCATGGATCTATGTTAAAACCACGCTGAATAAACCTGTGTGAGAATCCGAATCTTAGATGTTTGCAGGTTTTGCCCTCATTGAGCATGTGCAGAGGAGAAGCGAAGCAACAGCAGCGCCAAGTTTCAACAGACTTAAACATGACCTTTTAGAGACATATCTTTGTTTGTAGCTAAGGCTCTCCTCATGTTTCGAATGATTAGACATTAGAGAATGACAGACAGTATTTAAATAACATAGAGCACTAGTTTGTGTAATGAATTGGTCAATGAAGTCACTTTATTTAATCCAATCAGCATCAAGCTCAAGTATTGGCGGTTTAGCTCAGTAGCAAAGGCCAATAGATGTATTTATATTTGACCTTTATCCATTAAATATTGCACACCCAACGTCTGCTTGCCCATCCGTAAAAGTCACCGCACGCTATTGAACTCGACTATCTGGCATTTCATTCAATTTCTGTTTCTATTGCTCAAAAATACCTCGAGAACCCGCATCATCCTTCCTGTGATTTGATAGTGGATTTGCTCAGTAACGTTTGATTAGTTTAATGCCACACTACGGAACGCTCCAGACAATGCAATAACACAGACTATACAGAATCGAGGTTGCAAAACAAGCCATTCTAGATGCTAAACGGTCGCCAAAAGCACAAAACTCTCCATTTAACAGGTTTTATAGCTGTGTTTAGCAGCAAATAACAACAGCACCCTTCTTTTGTGCGTTGGTGACAGTGAAAACCTGGTTTGCCGTGTCTTTTAGCGGGCTCACCTAACAGCGTCTCCTCCTTATTGAGCGAACAGCTGCTCACGCGCACCTGCTTGTCGAAGGTGTACAGGAGCTGTGGAGGAAAAGGCACGGGGGATGAACGTCTCGCTAGAAACACTCCCACGTGAAACGTGGGAGTGCAAAACATTATTGTGATAAAGTATACCTTGTTTTGCTTCGTTTCTGGGTCGTATTTCCCAATCCTGGTGGTTCCCGTGGCTCCCTAAAGGCACGCACACAATGAACGGTATTCTTTTCACAGATCGGGAATCATTAAACTGATCACACAAGATGGAGGGAAAAGAAAAAGTGCACATAATTTTGACTGAGTGCTGGCTGCGGCGGAGTGTGAAAGTGGTGACCTCTGCATTACCGGGCTTGACCGTCTCAATTTTCAACTAAACAATTAAACGTGCTCGAAGGAAAAGTGCAGAGCTTGATTTTCTCATCCGATTGCTCAATTTGTTTTCAAGGTTTTGCCATGATTTTTCAAAATGTGTAAAGTTAAAATGTATTTCTAGGTGGATAATTTGACGTATTTGTTAATTTCAGAGTAAGAAAAGGTTTAGTGCCAGTGAATAAAGTAAAAAAAAACAACAACAAAACTGATAGCAAAATATAAAAAATAATAATAATGAGTCACGATTAAATAAGATTAAAATAAACTTAGGCTGCCCCAAATAAATTGTCTGTTTGCTATAACCCGAGTCAACATTTTTCAAGTGGGTCGGACGGTAGGCAAATTCTTATTTTTTTACTTTGAAGGCAAAAAAAAGATCCAAATTTTGCAATTTTTTGACTCGGAGTGACCACCAGGGGTCAGGCTTCAACAGTCACTGACGGAAAACGTCTCTATCAACCCGATCGGGAGACTAAATCTCACGATTTTAAGATATTTCAATCGACCTTTTGTACGCTGCTATCATTTATTTTGGTAGCGAAGGCGAGGGGGGGGAACATGCGGGGGACACGGGGGCCGCCATGTTTGTTCTGATGACGCTGCTGGGGGTGTTTCAATCCCAGAATGCATTTGCGTAAGTCAAATTTCACACCCTGACAGAGGGTGACATTACTATGGACATGTCAGTGGCGCCGACCAGGGCCAAGCAACGTAAAAGAAAATATGACGCTTCCTATATGTGGTCTGTTTTGAAACAGATGCATGTGGAGGATGATGAACATGCAGTGTGTAGTGAGTTATCAGTTCTTTGAGATGAAATGTTTACAAGCGTGATAAAAATATTCGACACGGTGAACTAGGAAAGAGTGAGTCAGCAAAATAATTGAAAAATAAAAGATTTTGATGTTTTGTCAACAAAATGCTGATATTTTTTTTTCAGTCGGCTAGTTTCATACCGGTCGGGTTACGGCGAACAGACATATTATTTTGCTCAGCCTTATAATAAATACTTTGACTGAACATATACACACAACTTACAGTTTAGTCGGATAATTGTATCGCTATCCAAACGTGGTTTGAATTAAGTCGGCTATTTCGCTTTTCTGTTTCGTATTAAAAATTGTACTATTACAGGACCAAACATGGCCTGGTTTGTAAAAATGTACGCGGTTCAGTTCAATCGGGGTGCGTTTCAAATTGTAGCAACGCCCGGGGAGTTCTACCACACTCGATTGGTTTAGGTCAAGCAGAAAATCAGGAGAAATATACTGTATGTGAGGTTATTTAAAACATGACTAATATGAAGTACCTTCCAGGAGTACAGAATGCCCCCGTCGCACTCAATGTTAAGAATACGTGTGTCCACCTCTCCCGAGTACTCTGTGGAAGGACAGTAACGTATGAGTAAACACGTACAACACATATACAGAGAGTACTAGTACTAGTATAGAAGCATGGCTGTCTTCAGAATCTTGATACATGAATCGATATTGATGTGAGATACTGTTGTTGTACTTTTAAATATTGTTAATTCATTATAAATTGTCAAGTTGTAAGCAACACTTAACTACACTGAATATTGATTTAAGAGTCAAGCTGCTCATCTGAAAAAGTGACTTATTCATAAATCAATATATTAAGGGCATTTTGTTATTCAGCTCAATAATCTAGAGTAACTCACACACAAATATCTTGCTTGAGAGGAAGCAAACGCATATTCAGCACAAGGAGATCACTCATGTAGTAAACTTTTAAGGCCCTTTACATAGTAGTATCACGTCACGATACAGTTTCCCAAATACCCGGCTCGCCCTGTGAGAAGTACAATTATGTGTTTCTGCAGAGAGTGGACAAGACTAGTACATTCACCCTTGTCCTACTTTGGTCCTACTTTAGAATGTATTTGGTCCAATTCTAGTCCTGGTTTTGGTCCTGATTAGTCCAGGTTTAATACTTTAAAAAGTGTAGTTCCAATTCTGATGTCTAAGTGCAAGTGTGAATGCGAACTAAGAGCAGCCAAAATTACACGTGAATATTTCTACTTTTGAAACCAAATATGTTGTAAAGACAAAAAGACAGAGTAGCCCAACATTATGAATAAGAACTTGAAATTGTTGTAACTTATGTACAAGTAATAAGCAGTCTTGTGTTGTCTCTAGTTACCAAAAACATTAAAAACAAATTAAAAAGTAGAATAGATAGTACACAATCCAAGCAATCTATCAGGCAACAGAAGATGGACATAACCTGTCCTGACTCTACTCTTGGAAGTATAATAAGGTCATAATAGAGCATAATAAGGTCATAATAGGTCATAATAAGGTCATAATAGGCCATAACAGGTCATAATAGGTCATAATAGGTCATAACAAGGTCATAATAGGTCATAATAGGCCATAATAGGTCATAATCGATCAAAATAAATCATAATAGGTTCTAATAAGGTCATAATAGGACATAATAGATCAGGGGTGGGTAATTATTTTCCACCGAGGGTCATATTCGAATCAAGGCAAGTAGTGGAGGGCCGGCCCGCGATCATTGGTGTGAAAAAAAAAAAATCCAACAAATTAGATATCAAATAAAATATCACTTTTCTGTCAAATATAGGCTATTGAATCTATTATTTAATTCATTTCTCGTCATATTTATTAAGGATACAAGT